>NW_026017316.1:709832-714040 GCF_020466585.1 Dendroctonus ponderosae
ACTTTTTTGGGCGCAGTTGCCAAATCAATTGTCCGCTTGTTTCCATTGCGCACTCCGAAAGTTCATCAGGAATACCTGCCAACCTCACTGCTGTCTCCTTGAAAGCTTGTGCCCTCCGGGCACGCCAGTGTTGCCGGCTTGGCGTCGAAAGTCTAGGTCACCCTAATTAAACGGCGAAAACTTCGGTGATCTTATCGGGCGCAGCCAGCGGCGTTCGGTAACAGTTTCGGATCAGTTTTTTTCTTGTAATCTGGCCGAAAAATCCTTGCTGGCGACAAGTAGCGACGGGTGCCCGATCTTATCGGCCTCCTAAACGGTTATTATTGCGCCTCGCCCATAATCGGCTTAATGAAGCGATTATTCGTCGCTTCCATGCTTTGCAGTGGAAACTGACATTTGAATTCCGTGAAAATTTGCCTGATGATGGTGCTGGGGAGCGCCCAAACGGGGCTCGAAACGCGACTAAAAGTGAAAAATTACGACAAATCAATGCAAACGGCAAAAATGGAAAAAATCCTGAAACCAATTGGCATAATTAATTTGTGCGCGGCCATAAAAGGGCCTTTTCGCGCTCTACTAACAGCATGATTAATGAACCCGTTTAATAAGTGCATTTTTGCTCACCGCTCGTTTGCATATTGAAGTCAAAGTGCGTCAAGTGTTGCCAGTCACCTGCTGCTTGCCAGATCGAACTTGTTTCGTTCAAGCGACTTATAAGGATCCGTGATTTATCGGTCTTTCGTATGCGAATCGGCGGGTTTTTCGCCTTGCTGCGTTGCGGTCGTATTGGCCCTCATCAGGCAGTGGTGTGTGCTTCCTATTTGCAGGTCGGACTTTGGCATTTATTTCCTCCCCAACCAGAAGGGGTGGGGATGGTTTTCTGGCTGCACCTGATAGGGCCTGGGGTGTTCTGTCAGTTGGCAAAGTTTCGATTTTCAGCCATCCTCAGGACGGGCGGGAGGATTTTTCAGTGTTGAGTCGCTGCTTTTGCTGGCAGGGGTTTTGCGGGTTTTTTCCCTCGAGAACGGGCGAAGACAACGATTTGCTTTTGGGCGAGTTTTGTTGGGCAAGGTGCCCTCGGTTGGTGGACAAAGTTTCGGGTTTGGGTCATCATCAGGCATCTTTTGGGGAATTTTCCAATTTGCCTGTGATTTGCTGGGGTGGTTCTGGCAGGCCGAAGTTTGGCATCAGTTTGCTCTGCAACTGCAAGGGGTGGGGATGCTTTTTCGGGTAAAGTTTGTGGGGTGAAGTGTGTTCCGTGAATGGATAAAGTTTCGATGCCCAGACATCTTCAGGGTGTTTTGGGGGATTTGTCCAAAATTTTGGCTGTTTGGGGTTTTGGAAATGTTTTCTGTTCGGAAAAGTAGGGAGCTGCTTTTGTATGGGGGTTTTTTGGGCAAAGCGGGTCCTATCAGGGGATAAAGTTTCGATTTTGGGTCATCGTCAGGGAATTTTTGGCAAATTTTCATAATCGCCCAGGCTTTGAGCGCTTGTTTTTGCAGCCCCGAGTTTGGCATTTATTCCTTCAAAAACCAGCCGAGATCGACGGCTGTTTTTTACCGCGAAATGTAGCGGAGGGTCTTTTCTATAAGTGCACAAAGTTTCGACTTTCAGTCATCGTCAGGCAATTTTTGACAAAATTTCGAAATTTTGTTTGGTTGAGAAGGTTGTTTTTGCAGGCCGGAGTTGGACATTTTTTTCCTCAAAAACTGGACACGTTAGCGAGTCACTTTTTGTGCAAATTGTGTGGAACACGGTCTCTTCTATACGGGGAGAAAGTTTCGACTTTGCGTCATCCTCAGACAAATTTTGACAAAATTTCGAAATTTTCTTCGGTTTGGAAGGTTGTTTTTGCAGGACGGAGTTTGACATTTTTTTCCTCAAAAACTGGACACGTTAGCGAGTCACTTTTTGTGCAAATTGTGTGGAACACGGTCTGTTCTATACGTGGAGAAAGTTTCGACTTTGCGTCATCCTCAGACAATTTTTGACAAATTTTCTTCGGTTTTGATGGTGGTTTTTGCAGGCCGAAGTTTGGCATTTTTTACCTCAAAAACTGGAAAAGTTAGCGAGTCACTTTTTGTGCAAATTGTGTGGAACACGGTCTCTTCTATACGGGGAGAAAGTTTCGACTTTGCGTCATCCTCAGAAAATTTTTGACAAAATTTCGAATTTTTCTTCGGTTGAGAAGGTTGTTTTTGCAGGCCGGAGTTTGGCATTTTTACCTCAAAAACTGGAAACGTTAGCGAGTCACTTTTTGTGCAAAATGTGTGGAACAAGGTCTGTTCTATTAGTGGAGAAAGTTTCGACTTTGCGTCATCCTCAGACAAGTTTTGACAAAATTTCGAAATTTTGGTCGGTTGAGAAGGTTGTTTTTGCAGACCGGAGTTTGACATTTTTTTCCTCATAAACAGGAAAAGTTAGCGAGTCACTTTTTGTACAAATTGTGTGCAACAAGGTCAGTTTTATACGTGGAGAAAGTTTCGACTTTGCGCCATCTTCAGACAGTTTTTGAGAAATTTTCAAAGTTTTGTTCGGTTGCAATTGGGATTTATTACCACAGCAACCAGTGAACTCAGCCAGTCAATTTCAGTTGCATTTTGCAGGCAAAACCCGGTTGTGTAAGCGAGAAAAGTTTCGCTTTTCTGGCCATCCTCAGGCAATTTTTCGGAACTTTTCAGCGCCACCCTCAAGGGTTTTAAATAAATTTCCGACTAATTCGAGTGTTTTTTTTGCAGGAAACGTTCCAGAGAGCGCAGGCAGGACGAACGTCGGACCGCCGATATCCGGTAAGCCATTTCTTCAACTTAAGACTCCCAATCCTCTGAGCCTGAAAGGCTTTTTGTGCTTCTTCAGAGGCGCGTTCGATGCGAACTAATTGAAAACGATTTTGCTGCTCCAAAACGGAAGCGAAAACGCGAAAAATGCGCAGACAAGGTGAGCTCGGGTGTCGGCCGTAATCAAGCCATTTCATAGGAAAGCCACTAATTGGCTTGATTAGTCGATAATGTGTTAATCAGCCGAAGAATTGACAAATCGAAGGCGCACGGATTTGCGCCTATAAGTCGACTGGAGGCTGGTTCTTCCGGGCTTAAGGCTCCCAATCGGTCTGCATGTAGGGGTCTTCAGCCATCGACAGTCCGGCCCTGCTTAATGGGCCGATTTGCAGTCGATTCGAGTCGCCGTAATTAACTGAACCAGTTTTCTTTTTCCTCCAGTTGTCGCCGTTGACATTGGATTTTTGCACATTCTTCATGCGTGTTCTCAAATCGCATTCGCGTCTTTATGGGGCTCGACTGCGGCTCAGGCCAGAAAGGACGGTTTTTTTCCGCAGGAAAAACCTACCCGACTGCGCCTTTTCAGTCCAACTCCTACTTAAGAGCCCCAAACCATCCAACTTTGGCCAGTGGTTTCTATACGGTAAATTATGGGCTTTAGCCAGCCAATCGCTGGCAAATTAATTGGCATTTAACAGCCAATTAGTGCGGTTTTCGCACCAGAAGTTTCGCTCGTTCGGTCGTAGAAGAACCGGCCGGACGGCGAAGGACGAAAATCGACGTCGATCGGCACCACATGGGTGGTCCCCGATCGACGATGTGTCCTTATTTAGCAATAAGCGAAACGTCGGCAACTGGCCGCCGGCAGTACCAACTTGAGCGCGTTAATTGCCGCAATGTTGCGTTTTTTGGGCCACCTGTTTGCTGGCTGATGGACGCAGATGCCGCCAGGCTGTCTGGTTGGGCGGCCAGGGTTTCGGCTGCTGGTCAGAGCGCCATCTTCAGAGGTTCGTTTGGTTTAGTTTTGTCAACTACTTCAGCTACTATCTCTGTTATTTCCGGTGATCATTGAAAACCAAAACGACAGTCCGATAGTCTTTTTGATAGTCTTTCACTTTGCACTCGACGCTTTTTCTGGCAGACTGTCGCTGTTGAAGATGTGCGCAAAAGAAGACTGTCCGCTCTTGAAACCCCCAGAAAGACTTTTGCGTACTTCTTCAGCTGCTGCCTCAGTTATTTCCGGTGATCATTGAAAACCAAAAAGACAGTCCGATAGTCTTTTTGATAGTCTTTCACTTTGCACTCGACGCTTTTTCTGGCAGACTGTCGCTGTTGAAGATGTGCGCAAAAGAAGACTGTCCGCTCTTGAAACCCCCAGAAAGACTTTCGCGCACTTCTGCAGCTGCTGCCTCAGTTATTTCCAGTGATCAT
>NW_026017316.1:714454-716480 GCF_020466585.1 Dendroctonus ponderosae
CGCCAGCCGAAACGCTCGCCGTTTTATAATTAACCGGCCATTTTTCAACTCATTTCCCAAATTATGCGCATTCTTCGCATATTGGCGACGATTTATGAACTTTCCGGGTGCGGTTTCGTTGCGCCATCGGTCTCGTAAATTCATTCCCCGTCCCGATTTTCGACCGTTTGACTAATGGGCTCGCATGATTAATTCGCCAAAACAGTCTCTTCTCCGCTTATTTATTGTCACGATGTTTGTTGCAAAATTAGACTCGCGTTTCATCTCGATTTAGTTGCTTTTAGGCACCAGTGAGGTCTGAGCTCTGCGCTTCTGAGTTCTGAGCCAGTTTTCCGAAAAATGCATCCACATTTTATGGGTGTGCATGAGCAAAGAGGAGAAAAACAGCCAATCTAATCTCAAGGGAATGTTTACTTAAGCGATTATCGAGTGTATTTACGGTAATACCAAATTCGATCTATTGATTATTCGGCGGTTTATCTTAAATTCGATCGCACGCTGTTGCCAAACTGTCCCGGTTTGCCCCAAAACTGCCGCCAGATCCCCCCTGAGAGTCTTAGCCGGGATGTTCAGGGTGGCTCACGCAGCTGGGCAACGTTGCCGTCGCATGCTTTCAGGTGAATTCACTGTGGTGAATTCACTCATCAGTAGTTCACAGTGTCTGTGAGTGTGGGGTTTTTGATGTTGTTATGAAGCCTGTTAGGACGGCTGATAAGAAAAATGGCTCTAATTGTTTGGTAATTAGTTTTGTGTTTTTTTTTTGGAAATTTGCAATGATTTTTCTGAGAACTTTCGAGGTGTTTGTGCGTTTGCGACCATTGAAATTGGGACAAATTTGCTGGCAAAAAATGACTGGCTTTAAAGTGCATGATTTAGTTAAAAAAATAGAGCTTGGAGGAATAAATCCACTTAATACTCAAAAATTCGGTTAATTTGTGTGAAAATATGCCTGCAAAATTATGTGATTCTGTAGGCAAAACTTTCAGGTTTTTGAACCGAATTCAACCATCGAAACGCTTAAAGTGAGAAACTAACTGTCTTTAAAGGCCGTTTTGTTTTTTTTTAATCCGTCCAATAACAGGCGAGTTATTAGCCATAGAGTCGCTATTTCCCAGAAATTTTGTGCCTTTTAACCCTTTTTTCTCTCCTAACTTCCAGGGTTTTTACCCTATTTTAATGTTCGAAGCGGTGAACGAGGGAGAAACTGACTCTCTTTGAAGGGAATTTTGTTTTTTTAAAATTCGTCCAATTACAAGGTAGTTATGAGCCATAGAGCCCCTGTTTCCAAACAAGTTTGTGCCTTTTTGCCATGTTTTGCATAACTTCCAGGTTGTTTTTGAACCGAATTCAATGATCGAACTGCTAAAAGTTAGAGGAACTGACTGTCTTCAAAKTGSATTTKRTTTTTTWTAAATGCGTCCAATAACAAGCGAGTTGTGGGACATAGAGTCGCTATTTCCAAACTTATTTTTTTGCCAAATACGCTCATAAGTTTAATGTAGACGAATGAAACGCATTGAACTCTGTGATTCGGTGCATTTTGTTGCGAAAATTCCAGGTTTTTTAACCGACTTTAACGATTGAAAAGCCGAACGTTGAAGAAACTAACCGGCTTCAACGTGCATTTTATTTTTTCAAAATCCGACTACTAACAAGCGARTTATGRGACATAGAGTCGCTATWTCCACACTCAATTTTTTTGCCAAATTTGCTCAAAAGTTCAATGCAGACGAATGAAACGCAATAAATGTGCAAAAATTCGGTTAATTTGCATAAAATACAGTGACTCCAAGTTTATTTGATTCTGTGCTCAACTTGCAGGTTTTTCCACCAATTTAAACTATTGAAACGCCGAAAGTGGGAGAAACTTACCAGCTTTAACGTACATTTTGTTTTTTCAAAATCCAACGAATGGCAAACGAGTTGTGGGACATAGAGTCGCTGGTTCCAAACAATTTTGTGCCTTTTCGCCATTTTTCGCATAATTTCCAGGGTTTTCACCCGATTTTCATGATCCCCAAACGCT
>NW_026017316.1:717479-719943 GCF_020466585.1 Dendroctonus ponderosae
AAACCAAGCGAGTTATGGGACATAGAGTCTCTGTTTACAAACTATTTGCTGCGGTTTTGTCATTTTCCGCATAACTTCCAAGGTTTTTACCCGATTTTAATGACCGAAACGCTGAAACTTTGAGAAACCAAGCGGCTTCAAAGTCCATTCGGGTTTTTGGGAATCCGATCGATAGCAAGCGAGTTATGAGGCATAGAGTCGCTATTTACACAATTTAAAAAAATGTTTTGCTTCTTCAGCCAATCAAACCAGGCGACTGATGTCTAATTTACTTGCAGGGCAATCCACCCGGGGTCGTTCCAGTCCCAAGGGGCAGCAAAGGGCCCAGAAGTCTCTATCTGCGACGTTATGGCGACAGCTTCGGATTCACTCTTCGGCATCTCATCGTTTATCCGCCAGAATCGATTGCTGTAAGTAACCGAAAGGGATTTGCGGAGGACACTGGACTGTGCCTTTGCCCTTATTGTCCCCGATCTGCTGACCGTAGCAAAGCGGCGGCAACATGGCCAAATTATTTTTTTGATCCCAACTTGTTGGGGAACTAGAGGTTTCACCGAATAAATAATTGGCGGAAGCCTCCAGGCCGGAAAGGTTCAGTCAAGCTTTCCACTGTCTTAACAAGTCCGTTTCGGTAAATTGCGGCAACGTGGCAAGCGCGCACATTTTCTCCCAGTGCGAATCTGCGCACTAAAACGATTCATCTGCGCAGGAGGACGATGGAAGGCACGCAGCGTGTGGGGCGCTGCTCGCCCCCATGGAGACGATCTTCGTAAGGCAGGTGCGCAACGGCACCGCCGCCCAACAGGCAGGCTTGCAACGTGGCGACAGGCTGGTGGCTGTCAACAACGTGGCAACAGCGGGGCGCAGCTACCAGCAGGTGGTGCAGCTGATCTCCAACAGTCCCGAGTACCTCCATCTGTTGGTCGTGCCGAAAGAAGAGGACGTGCTTCAACGCGTAATTAATGCGCATGCCCCAATCAGACCGAAGTCGATCAATTGGTTTTTTGCAGTTTTTCCCGGACAGCGCCTACAATCCGCTCTCGAATCAGGACGTTTATGCGGACGGTGCGCCACTGGATCGCGCCACTGCGCAGCACTTTTTGACGCAACAGATTGCGCAGAGCGCGGCCGCCGCTGCGCCGCAGGAATTCCGCGTGGACGCCGCCTCCTGGTTCTATTTGCAGCAGCCCCACCTGCTGGCCGTGCCGCGCAACCGCCGTGCGGACGTGGGCAGGGGCGCGCATCAGCGCAGCGCTGACACTGCGCGCAGTCGCGCCCCCTTGGCAGCGCACCAGGAAATTTACGCGGAAATTCGACGTCCTAATGAGGTGGGTTTCTTTTCGCAGGTTAATTAAAATTCCTGCACGGTTCATTTGGGTGTGGTTTGTTCAAGGTACATTTTCGTCAAAAGTCGCGCGCACAGCCCCAGGTGCCGCTCTATCGCAAAATGGGGCGCAGGGCGAGCGAAGGCAGCAATTTGCTGGCCAGTGCCGACTGCAGCGCCACATCACTGACGTCGTCCGACGGCGATTGCGGCCACTACGGGGAGAGCATGCGCGCCATGCAGAACGACCCGCACGGCCTGCCATCTAGCGGCGACCCGCGCAACGACGCTGTCAGACGGGAGAGCACCAGTTCCCTCGCCTCCTCTGTAGCCGACAGTAAGTCTCTGCGCTCCTTTGAACACGAGCGCTGTTGCCAAGTTGTAGTAATTAGTTAGAGATTGTTTTGTGTGTGTCATTTGGTGAGAAAATTATCTCCAAATTAAAACGTGAAAATGGCACTCCTGGGCGTTTACTGGGAGACATTCAATGTTGCCGATTTTATCATCGCGAAAGTTGGGGAAACTGACTGTAAAGTGCACTTTGTTTTTTCAAAATCCGTCCAATACCAAGCGAGCTATGAGACATAGAGTCGCTGTTTCCAAACTTTTGTTTGCCCTTTCGTCATTTTTTGCGCAACTTCCAGGGTTTTAACCCGATTTTAATGATTGAAACGCTGCAAATTAAGGAAACCGTGCGGTTTTACGGTGCATTTGGTTTTTTCAAAATCCCTCCAATAACAAGCGAGTTATGAGCAATAGAGTCGCTGTTTCCAAACTAACTTTTTGGTCAAATTATTGCAGAAGTTTCAGGTGGTCGAACAAACTGGATTAAACCTGAAATAATCGGTACGTTTTGCACGAAAATTCACAGTTCTAAAAATTTTACTTCTTTGTTATTTTTTCGATACCTTTCAGGGTTTTCAACCGATATTAACAATTCAAACGTAAAAAATTTCAGAAACTCACCAACTTTAGACTAGATTTTATTTTGTCAAAATCGATCCAATAACAACCGAGTTATGAGCCATAGAGTCGCTGTTTCCAAGCAATTTTGTTTGCTTTTTCGTCATTTTTCGCATAACTTCCAGGGTTTTTACGCGATTTCAATGATCGAAACGCCGAAAGTTTGAGAAACCAAGC
>NW_026017316.1:720942-731089 GCF_020466585.1 Dendroctonus ponderosae
GAGTTATGAGCCATAGAGTCGCTGTTTCCAAACTAACTTTTCGGTAAAATTATTGCAGATGTTTAAGGTAGTCGAACAAACTGGATTAAATCTGAAATAATCGATATGTTTTGCACGAGAGTTCACAGTTCCAAAAATTGTTTTCTTCTTTATCATTTTCTCAAAAACTTTCGGGGTTTTCAACCGATTTTAACAATTCAAGCGGTCAAAATTTCAGAAACTGACCAGCTTTAGACTAGATTTTATTTTTCAAAAATCGGTCCAAAAACAAGCGAGTTAGGAGCCATAGAGTCGCTGTTTCCGGACTATTTTTTGCATTTTCGTAATTTTCCGCTTATCTTCTAGAGTTTTCACCCGATTTTAATGATTGAAACGCGGAAAGCTAGATAAATTAACCGCCTTTAAAGGACGTGTGGGTTTTTTTAATCCGCCCAAAAACAAGCGAGTGATGAGCCATAGAGTCGCTGTTTACAAGCTATTTTTTCGCAGTTTCGACAGTTTTTCGCGTAATTTCCAGGCCCGATTTTGTTGCTCGAAACGCTGAAAGTTTGAGGAACCAAGCGGCTTTAAAGCGCATTTCGTTTTTTCAAAATACGACAAAAAACAAGCGAGCTATGGTCCATAGAGTCGCTGTTTCCAATATTTTTTACCATTTTTCGCATAACTTCCAAGGTTTTTACCCGATTTTGAGCATGGAAACGCTGAAAGTTGTAATGGCGATTTTCCGCTCAAACTATTAACGTTTTGAAAAACATTGAAGGAACCTGTCGGAAAATTTTGTAGGGGAAGTCGGTGCAATTTTCAATTTGCTGTCGGTTTTTTGCCGTTTTCTCCGAAACCTTTATACCAAAAACGGTATTCTGGAGAAACTTGTTGCCGTCAAAAATTGCACCGAAAAAGTAAAGTTGTCACAAAGACAAAATTGCAAAAAAAAGTTTGAGGTATTTTTCAAAAAAAAAAAAAAATTGTAGGGGAAGCGAGGGCAATTTTAAATTTTGGTAGGGGTTTTGCGTGTTTTTTCTTTTAAAAACCACAACTTTCTCCCCCTTCAAAGTAGGCGCAAAATTTGAAATTGTTTTGCGCAAATATTCTGTAGGGGAAGCCAGGGCAAAAGGCGATGTTAGGCAGGTTTTGCTGTTTGGAAAAGTTGCACTCTTTTCAAAACGGTCGGGAACATACCTTGACAGAAATGACAACACGGCAACCGCGCACGCCACCCGTTCGGCCTGTGGACGTTCGTCCTTTGAACGCCAGATGGGGCGATTAGTGAGGTTAGAAATTAATTTTTTGTTTGATTTGCAGGCAGCAAAGACAGTTTAGCGTCGTTCGGCTCGAATTCCACATTGACCGGACACGAAATCGACGATTCGGTGCGAATATCGCGGGTGCGACAGAGCGTGCGCCAAAAAGAGGAATTTTTACGGACGCCGGTGTTTCGCGAGTTCCACGGCCGCCCCAAGAAGCTCGAGCGGCCAGTTTGGCCGCCCAGCGACGCCACCGTCGATTTCCGACCGAATGGGGGCGTGGCCAAGGCGGCCACGCCCCTAGTGGATGCGCAGTTGCCGCGCCACGATCCACCGCTTGCGGAGAYGGCGCCATCTTTCGACGCCGGCGAAACCAGCAGACAGTCGGTGGCCGAGGCCAGACGGTAAGCAGTCAGGGGGCGGGGTTTTGGGGCCGATTCATGCAACCTTCCTTGTTCCAGGAGCGTAATTAATTATATTTTGGCCTACTTGTTCCCCATGTAAGTCCGTTGAACGCGATTGGAAAATGTGCTAACCGTTTTCAGTTGGGGTTTTTTTGGTGGTGGGGGTGGAAATGAGTGTATTTTTGTGTCAAAAGTTCGCATTTTAACCAGGAGGGGGTGTTAGTTAGGGTGCAGCTGCGCAGAGATGGCGCCTCTGGCTGCAGTGACGTCATCCACGAGTGCCTCCAGTCTGGATGGGTGCAAACCGAAAAAAATTCGGTTGGTTTGGATTGTTAACCCGAGTGTTCGGCAATGTTGCGCATGTGTGATTGAAAAAATTTCCAATTTTTTGCCATCGATTTGACGGCTTTGTCTAATGTTTTGCAGGATGAACGCGCATCCGCACTTCCAGAACGTGCAAAAGAAGGCGAAGGAGTTTGAAAGTTATCCGGTGGATGCGAGCCGCAGGAATTTCACGCGCAGCGAGTTGGCGCGCCTCAGTAAAAAGGTGCTGCTGCCGAACGTGAACGAACGCGCGCACGAATACGAGGTGCGCACGTCGGCGAAGGAGTCGCCGACTGGTGCTGCTGCTGCGGCTGCGCCGCTCACCAGCACCACCAGCCAAACGAACGTCAAACGAATACAGAGAGACAGTCGGTCACTGGACAGTTCAGGTAGGTTGACTCCAATCCGACTAGAGCGGCAACACTGTATTTCTTTTTTATTATCGGCAATTGTCCGCTAAGAGACATGTCGCAGATGGGAAGACGCACCATTTTCAATGTGACTTTATAATTGGGTTTTACGCCTTTTACCCGACAGACGGCAACACTGTGCGCTAGACAAGGACAACCTTGAGAAGCGGGGCTTTGGAACTGTTGCGGAGCGGCAACACCGTCGACTAAACCACTGCAACTTGACGAAACAAGGGCTTTATTCTTTATGCACTGTTGCCAAGCGAGCGCTTAAAAGTATTTTTGCCGAATAATTTGCCCAGAAAATGGGGCAAAAAAACAAAGGAAAATTTGGTTCAGTCATTTTTTCGTTTGCCACCATATGTCAACACTGTAGACTAGACAAGGACAAGCAAAGCGAACAGAATTTTTCCTCTTTGATAGGCGCAGACGACTTTTTGGTGTTTTTACCGAGGCGGCAACCCTGCAGCTTGACCAAACAAGATGTATATGCGCTGTTGCTTTATACATAATTTCCCTGGAACTAAAAAAAAGTGACACGTTTCCATTGTTTCTTTGAATCTCTTACAAGGTCTTTATGCACTGTTGCCAAGCGCACGCTAAAAATTGTTTGCCGAATAAGGAAAATTGGGTATTAAAAATCAAAGTAGAAAATTCAGTAATTTTTTCGTTTGCCACTATACGTCAACACTGTACTCTAGACGACATTGACAGGCGTCAATGGTTTTTTCCGGATTTTACCGAGGCGGCAACGCTGTTAACTAAAGCAATGCAACTTGACAAAACTAGATCTTCATGCACTGTTGCCGAGCGAGCTTTATGCATAATTTCCCTGGAATTTCCAAGTGTCTCTTTGAATCTCATACGGATTATTGACAATTTTCCATTGAAAATTATCATTTTTTCGTTTGTTACTGTACGGCAACACTGTCCACTAGACAAGAGCAACTTGGTCGCACTGAACTTTCAACTGGGACGGTCGCATTTCGGTCATTTTGGGTTTTAGCAGAGCGACAACATTGCAAAGTGCAAATTTTGCATGCGGATTTTCAAAGTCCATGGTTTCCCCACACTTTAAAGGCCAATTTTGACGAAAAAATTGTTTTTTTACGTCTTTTGCCCAACATACGGCAACACTGTACACTAGACAAGGACAACTTTGACAAGCGAGTATTTAGAATTTTCGCGGAGTGACAACACCGTTGACTTAAGCGCAGGAACTTGACGAAACAAGGTCTTTATGCACTGTTGCCAAGCGCACGCTAAAACGTGTTTTTGCCGAATAAAGAAAATGGGGTAATGAAGTAATAATGAAGTAAAAAATTCATTCAGTCATTTTTTCGGTTGCCACTATACGTCAACACTGTATTCTAGACGACATTGACAGGCGTCAATGGTTTTTTGCGGATTTTACCGAGGCGGCAACGCTGTTAACTAAAGCAATGCAACTTGATAAAACTAGATCTTTATGCACTGTTGCCGAGCGAGCTTTATGCGTAATTTCCCTGGAATTAACAAAAAAACGTGGCAAATTTCCAAGTGTCTCTTTGGATCTCTTGTACGGATTATTGACAATTTTACATTGAAAATTATAATTTTTTCGTTTGTTACTGTACGGCAACACTGTCCACTAGACAAGAGCAACTTGGTCGCACTGAACTTTTAACTGGGACGGTCGCATTTCGGTCATTTTGGGTTTAAGCAGAGCGGCAACATTGCAAAGTGCAAATTTTGCATGCGGATTTTCAAAGTCCATGGTTTCCCCACACTTTAAGGGCCAATTTTGGCGAAAAAATTGGTTTTTTACGTCTTTTGTTCAACATTCGGCAACACTGTACACTAGACAAGGACAACTTTGACAAGCGAGTATTTAGAATTTTGGCGGAGTGACAACACCGTTGACTTAAGCGCAGGAACTTGACCAAACAAGGTCTTTATGCACTGTTGCCAAGCGCACGCTAAAACGTGTTTTTGCCGAATAAAGAAAATAGGGTAAAAAAAAACGAAGTAAAAAACGGCAACGCTGTTAACTAAATGCAACTTGACAAAACTAGATCTTTATGCACTGTTGCCGAGCGAGCTTTATGCATAATTTCCCTGGAATTAACAATAAAACGTGGCAAATTTCCAAGTGTCTCTTTGGATCTTTTATACGGATTATTGACAATTTTCCATTGAAAATTATCATTTTTTCGTTTGTTACTGTACGGCAACACTGTCCACTAGACAAGAGCAACTTGGTCGCACTGAACTTTCAACTGGGACGGTCGCATTTCGGTCATTTTGGGTTTTAGCAGAGCGGCAACATTGCAAAGTGCAATTAGTCAAAGTCCAGTTGCGCCCAAAGTGGTGGTGGTAGAGATTTCTTTCAGGTGGGGTTTTAAAGGGCGCAGTCTCTTCTTTGATTGGCCGCAAAATGGTTGCCCCACCTTCAAGGGGCGAGTTTAGGCGATTTTTTACGCAGCCCTATACGTCCACACTGTGCACTAGACAAAGACAGCCTGACCGACCGCAACCCTTCAACTCTGACAGTCGCCGGGCGGCCATTTTGGATCGTTCACAAACAAACTGTAGATTTTTAAGCAAATTGCGCATTTTCCGGCTGTCCACCAGTCTAAATGGCTTGGTGTGCCTGCGCAGGTAGCAACAGTAGCATCTACGAGCCGCTATCCAGTCTGGCCAGGCAGCGACTGTCTGGAAATGTCATCATTTCCAGTGGCAGCAAGTACATCCATTGTCCGCCGCCAGGGGTCGAGCCGCGCACTCCAGGTTAGCGCTGCTGGCGTGTAGATGTCGTTGCTGTAGCTAAAAACCCCCTCGGTTGGCGGTAGTTGTTGTTGTTGTTGTAGTAGTAGTGGGCGGGCTTTGACAGGTGTGACAGCTTCGTCAGCTTTGACAGCTTTGACAGCTTTGACAGCTGGCCAATCAGAGCCGCCCGACTAACCAGTAATAGATAGCCAGAGTGTGTTGCAGTGTTTCGATTTCCATTGGACTAACCTGGCATGTTTAACCTCAAAAACGTTGTGTTCAAACAATCTGATTAATTGGGGAAAAATTTCCAGATATTCCCTCTGCTGGACAGTTCCGGGCGCGGTCCAACTCGGCCGAGTCCTGGGCGACCGCCCAGGGAGACAAAGGTAGGTTGATTCGGTGTGGCCGACCGTGCTGCGCACCACCGCGACTTAACCCCACTTTGCGCACTTGCAGACTCAGTCACAGCCACGCCCCCATCGCAAATGTCCACGCCCCCCGCCTTCCCGCTCCACTCCCCGTCCCCGCTCATCCCCGAGCCGGTGCTGCAACTGCAGTTCCCCCCCCACCCTGTCATTGCGGTGACGCCCCCCCGCCCCTCCAGTCTGGATCTGGAGCAGCCGCAGCGCCCCGCCAGGGGGCAGTTCCGGAGCAGCGAGGCCAGTGAGTGTTGCGTGTGCCCGCCTCACTAATTCCCCCAAAATTGTGTTTGTTTTGACTGGTTGAGGCGAATCTAACCCCACTTTTCCCAACCGAACCTAACCGTGTTTGTGTGCTAACGCGCTTCGTTTTCTTGCAGCTAACAGCGCCAGCTGCGTGGTGAAGCGGCGCACTAAAACTAACTTTGGTAAGTGTGGTCCTTCGAGCCGGATACGGTTGGAGTTGACCGGGTGTGTTTCCGGTTGCAGGTGGGGATGAGCGCGCGCGCCGCCCCGAGTCCTACCTGAAGGCGACCAAGGGCGACCAGGGGCCGTTTGGGTGTGACGTCAGCGACTATGAGGACGTGCCGGCGCAGGCGCAAGCGATGCGAAAGTGAGTAATGTGTCAATCACTGTCATTTCGTCATGGTTACGGTGCTTGGCGCTATCCAGTGGCGCGTGCTTCCGCTTGTGGGTGAACCGCGCATCAATTCTAGGTGATGGGAGGCGGGGCGCGCTGCGCACCCGCCCCCTCCCACTGACAATGTTGCCAATTTGATTGTTTTCTCTGATTTCTCTGTAGCCGGTATAGGAAGTGGCATCCCTCCCCGTTTTACGGGGACATTGAGCAGCTGCGCAAAATGTTCGAGGACGCCGCCTCCTACAAGGGGTGAGCATCCGAGTGTCTTAGGCTTAGGCGGGCGTTGCTAATCCACACCAACACACACACACTAACCCCATTTTAACCACCCGATCGCTTTGCTCGGATTAAATCCGTTGACAGCTGTCAACCTTGACAGTTCCCTAGTCAGCTGCCACTGGTCATCTGACAGTTGAATGAATTTTGACAGTCGAGAAGTCATTGATCCTGCAGGTTCTTAAACCGATTTCAGTTTTTCAGTTGACGACTTTTGCAGATAATTGAGCTCGTTCCAACGAGGTTTTTATTTTCTCGTATCTGGCAGGATTTCCTGCGGATTTTGATTTTTCAATTTGGGAATTTTTTAGAGAAATTTGTCTGTTTTTCAGCAAAGTTTTTATTTGTCATATCCGACTGGTATTGAGAAAGTTACGCGCCAATTTTTCCCCGCAGGAAAAGTCATTTTTTCCTAAAAACGTCTAGGGGACTCAAATTGAGTTCAAAATTCATCCGAAATGTGAATGATAGAAAATATTCGTTCCAGAGGCCTACAGCGTCATCAAGCCTGCAGCTTCTTCAACCAGTTTTCCCTACAGGAAAGTGAGATTTTTTTGAACAAATATTTTGGCTCCTCATATTGCTTTCAGAATTCGTTTTAAGTGTGAAGGTTCGAAAATGTTCGTTTCAGCAGCCTGCAGGATTGTGAACTCTTGCAGGTTCTAAAAACGATTTAAGTTTGTGAATTGGCGATTTTGAAAGAAAATTGAGCTCATTTCAATGCGATTAAAATTTTTCAATTCGGACTGGTTTTATGAGATACCTCTATTTTACACTGCAGGAAACACTTTAACATAATTTTCAATCCTTCGTAGCTGGCAAGTTTTCCAGTCGATTTTATTTGTAAAACTGTTGATTTTGAGAGAAAATTCCGCACTTTCCAATGATGTTTCAAGATTTGAAATCGCGTCAGTATTAAGTGAGTTGCGCGACAAAATTTCCCTGCAGGAAAGTGCGTTTTTGGCAAATATGCGTTTTTAGGCCCATTAATGCGTTGAGAATATTCATCCAACGGATAATTATTTCAAAAAATTGGTTCAGCAGGATTTGAAAGTTGAAATCCTGCAGATTTTGATTTTACCATTGACATTGAATTTTTTTAATGCGTCTGTTTTGCGAGTTATGCGACAAACTCCCCAGCAGGAAAATATCGTTTTTCTTCTAACGATGCATTTTGGGTCTTCAACCCGATTTTTGAGCCCCGAACGGCCCGATCGCTTTGTTCGTGTTAAATCCGTTGACAGCTGTCAACCTTGACAGTCCCCTAGTCATCTGTCACTGGTCCCTTGACAGTCGGTGACAGTTGAATGCTGAACTAATCGCATGTTTAATCACTGAACGTTTCGCCTACTTTGCTCCACCCGCGGTTGGGGCTTATCAGTGAAATTTGACGTTTTTTATGCAGTTTTGAGGGTGCATTTTGGCTGAATCTCGCTTAAAACCCTTACAAAAATCGCTCTCCATTTGGCGCAGCGTTTCGACAGCCGGCCATCTTCAGGGCCAATCAGTTCCACTTTGGTGCGCCTGCGCAGCCGAAATGCACCATCAAACTGCCGATTATTGCATGTATTCTGACAGTTTGCAAGTGGATTTTCCGTCGGAAAATCGCGGATTTAATGCGGATTTTTGCCCACTTTAGCGGCAGCGGCAGCGGGAACAGCAGCAGCAGCTCACTGGACAAGGACAGGACATGCGCCAGCCCAGTGGCGTACAAGCACGAATCGGATGGTGTGGTGCGCGAGGGCGTGGTCAACTGCAAAATACTGGAAATCGATGGAAAAGTGAGTAGTTTTCAATTTTGATGTCAAATCCTGCGGAAGAACCGCAAAATGAGATATTTCCTCCACTCTGGACCAACTGGTGGATGCGCCAGCCAAAACCTTCACTTGTCACTCAAATGTGACAGCTGTCACTGTTTTGGACAACTTGACAGTGAACACTCACTGTCATCTTGCCCGACGCGTCCATTGCGGCTTCACAGGCAATGTTGCCGGCTTGTGGCGACGATCCTTAACGGGTGTTGTTTTCGTTTGCAGCGTGCGGCCGATCGTTCGTGGAAGCAGGTGTCGATGGTGCTGCGCGGCCCCAAACTGTTTCTGTTCAAGGATCGCCATCATCAGGTGAGTGTTGTGAGCAATTGCGAGCTGACGGGCGGCTAATTAGGATGCGATGTTGCGCAAACGGATGTGATGGAATGCGGTGTTGTTGTTGCGTCCATAGAGGGCGTCGAAGCCACTTAGCGATGCACGGCAGGAAATCGTTTACCGGCTCGATATGGACGCAACTTCCGCCCATCCAATCGGTCGCCATTAATTATTGATTAATTCCTTAATAATTAATGAATTTACTGATCGGGCGGTGGATGGAAAACGCGTGCTGAAGGCCCCCATTGGGGAATGACAGCGGCTGTCAACGTTGTCAATGTCAGTGCAGTTGGAGGTTAGGGTCGTTTGTTATGCGCCATTTGATTGGTGTTGAGTGATTCAGTCGCGGCGAATTAGCATGTGAGGGCGGCACCGCCGCATTCCAACGCCGCCGCTTGCGCAAAATTTGAATGAAAAATTGGCGTAATGCGGTTTCAATGCGCAATACATGGATGCCATATTTGCGTTATTTAAATCGGTTGATTGACCGTGACGATTGAAGTGACACCGAAGGTTTTGAAAAATCGCCCTTTAAGGGTGGGGAAACCATTTTGGGGCCAATCAGAGAAGAGGCTGCGCTCTGTAAAACACCACCAGCAGGAAGCTTCTACTGGCCCCAGTTTCGGCGCCACTGGAGTTTGAAAATTCGCATGCAAAAGCCGGGAAGAGTGACACCGAAGACTTTGAAAAATCGCCCAAATTCGCCCTTTAAGGGTGGGGAAAGCATTTTGGGGCCAATCAGAGAAGAGGCTGCGCTCTGTAAAACACCACCAGCAGGAAGCTTCTACTGGCCCCAGTTTCGGCGCCACTGGACTTTGAAAATTTGCATGCAAAAGCCGGGGAGAGTGACACCGAAGACTTTGAAAAATCGCCCAAATTCGCCCTTTTAGGGTGGCGAAAGCATTTTGGGGCCAATCAGAGAAGAGGCTGTGCTCTGTAAAACACCACCAGCAGGAATCTTCTACTGGCCCCACTTTTGGCGCTACTGAACTTTGAAAATTTGCATGCAAAAGCCGGAGAGAGTGACACCGAAGACTTTGAAAAATCGCCCAAATTCGCCCTTTAAGGGTGGGGAAACCCTTTTGTGGCCAATCAGAGAAGAGGTTGTGCTCTGTAAAACGCCACCAGCAGGAAGCTTCTACTGGCCCCAGTTTCGGCGCCACTGCAATGCAAAACTCGCCGATAATGAATCGCAATAACTAATCGATGTCAACTGAACATCTGTTTCTTCAATGTCTTCGCAATCAGTTTACGAGCGAAAATCGGGTTTCGAGCACTCGACTTGAACGAATGTTCGTCGAATCCTCAACGATTTTCGGCTTCTGCACGGCCCTGATGATGTCGCTGGCCGACGCAGCCGAAACGTGCGACCGATGAGCCGGCGCAGGAGTAGGAGAGGAGTGTTGATGGTGCCACTTCCAAGGCGGCTCGATAGTGGAACCAGCAGCGACCAGACGACGAACGGGTACCAGTTGGCGGGCGCGCGTTCATTAAACTCCTGCAGAATCGAACCAGTTTTCCGTTTTTTTTTTTTT
>NW_026017316.1:731122-731359 GCF_020466585.1 Dendroctonus ponderosae
TGCGAGTGCTGCGGATGATGAGCGAGTGAGTGCGTGAGTGCGAATGAGTGGGAGAATGTTGGGCACGCCCCGTTTGCTCAATGAGACGCACCGCGCCAAATCGGGCACCGTTTCATGCATCCCCCTGCATCTCGCCACCCTGGGGATGTTCCCCCGGAAGCTGAAACGTTGGGGCTCGACTGGATCATGGGTAATTAAGGCGCCTAGGCGGCACACTGGTGATCAGTCCCTGTACGG
>NW_026017316.1:732358-735582 GCF_020466585.1 Dendroctonus ponderosae
CTCTATCCAGTGGTGCATTCGCTATTTTTCTAGCTCTATTGGTTGGTCAGGGAAAAATGTTTGAAAGTCACTTTGCTTAAAAACGCCGCGCGAAGCCAAAGTGCGCTCACTTCAATAAAAATTCGCCAAAAATCCTCAAAAAATCGACAATAAATCGGAATTGGCGGTCCTAATAGAGTCAAGTGCGTTCTATCCGGTGGCGTATCAAGTATTTTTCTGGCTTTATTGGTTTGCTCGCGAAAAATCCTGAAAGGTCACTTTGCAAAAAAGTGACGCGCAAACTAAAAAGTGCGCCGCCTGATTAAAAATTCGCCAAAAATCCCGAAAATGCGCCAGCGAACTGCAGTTTGCCGCACTAGTAGAGTCAAGTGCGCTCTATGCAGTGGCGTATCAGGTATTTTTCCGGCTCTATTGGTTTTCTCGCAAAAAAATCTGAAACGTCACTTGGCAAAAAAGTATGGCGCCAAGTCAACAGTGCGCTGGCCCGATAAAAAATTCGCCAAAAATCCCCCCAAAACGCCACTGGATTGGACTTCGCCCCACTAATAGAGCTGAGTGTGCTCCATCCAGGGGCGTAACACGGAATTTTCTAGCTCCATCGGTTTACCGGCAAAAAAAACATTGAGACGCACCACGTTTGTGAACCGAGCCAAACCATCGCTGTTCCAAAGCATTGCGCGCTGTTGCCACACTGAAGGCGCTAACCGCGTGATTTTTTGCAGAGTCGCTCCTCAGCGCCATGACGAAGCTGATCGACCAGAAGCTGAAGCAGCAGCCGGCAACACCGGCCGCGCCCACAAACGAGGAGGAGGCGCAAGACTCCTACAAGAACCCGAGCCTGCACAAGAACCAGCTGACAGAAGCGCCGGCCGCTGTCAAAGAGACCAAGCCGGAGAAGGAGAAGGAGGAGGACACGCGCGCCTCTGAGCAGGTGCCAGACAATGACAGGCACATTTGCGTCAAGTTGCGCAGGTCCGAGTCGCTGAACAAGCCGACGGACCGTGCGCTGCCCTCATTGGCTGCGAAAGTGAGACGGAGCGAGAGCCTGAAGCGCTCGGACAGCCTGACCAAGACAGAGAAGACCGAGAGCAACATCAATAAGCGACGCGAGCTGCTGTCATCGGGCAGACGGTTCAAGGAGGCGACGACTGCGACAAAGAATAAGCGCAAGAACGGGATGCCAGATCGGTCGATCAAGCGACGTCACACAGTGGGCGGCACGAAGGACCCGGACAAGGTCACCTACTTGATGGACAATCGGCGCGACGAGAACAACCCGCATGCGCAGAACAACAAGGAGAAGGGGATCAGAACGAGCTCGCCCGATCTGAGCGGCAGCAGGCGCGAGCGCTTCCTCTTCGAGATCAATCTGATCGCGCCTGAGAACATGGTGGTGGCGCTGAAGCAGCATCTGATCGGCACCCGATCAGAAATCAGCGCTCAGAACACGTTTAAGGTGCCGCTCGAATCTCACGTGTAGAACCGAGGTGGAGTGCAATGGAGGCCGGGGGCTGATTGATCAATTTTTATGGTATTCTAACCAAATGTGATATTAGGTTAAGTTTATATGGAACCCTGCGGCAGAAGCTTTGAATGAGTCCCGGTAGGGGCCAAGGTTGATTGAGGTACGTCCTTTTAATGTCCCGAAAAGTCGTTAAAAAAACGTCGGGCTTTTTGCTCGTAGGTCGCACTGACAGACGTTTTTTCGACGTACGTACTTTTAGCGTCCCGACAAATGCGTTTATGGGACGTTGGTTGTTCGCCTGCAACTTCAAATGTGCGGCTTTGCCATTTTAAATAATTCTTCTTTGCAGTTTTTGTTTAGATGAACGTGCCTTTAACGTCCTAAAAAGTTTTCCAAAGAACGTCGGTAATTTTCGAGAAATATTGATCACTATTGCAAATACATCGCTTTTTTACGTAAAATCACACTTGCCGTGCGTGTTCTGACAAACGCACTTTTAACGTCACCAAAATGCGTTTTTAGGACGTTGGTCGTTGACCTGCAACATCGGTTTAGGCAACTTCAAATGTGCGGCTTTGCCATTTAAAATCATTCTTCTTTGCAGTTTTTGTTTAGATGAACGTGCCTTTAACGTCCGAAAAAGTTTTCCAAAGAACGTCGCTAATTTTCGAGAAATATTGATCACTATTGCAAATACATCGCTTTTTTACGTAAAATCACACTTGCCGTGCGTGTTCTGACGAACGCACTTTTAACGTCACAAAAATGCGTTTATGGGACGTTGGTTGGTGACCTGCAAAATCCGTTTAGGCCACTTCAAATGCGTCGCTTTTTCACTTGACATCACACTCATGCGGCGTTTTTTTGACGTACGTACATTGAACGTCAGAAAAAATGCCTACGTGCTCATAACGTCCCAAAAACGCTAATTTTCGAGTAATATTCATGAAAGCTATTGCAAATACACCGTTTTTTCGCGTAAAATCATACTTACCGTGGGTTTTCTGACAAACGTTCATTTAACGTCCGAAAAATGCGTCACTTTTCCACTTCCACTTAAAATCACACTCACGCGGCGCTTTACACCGTTTTTTCGCGTAAAATCACACTTATCATGCGATTTCTGACAGGCGTACTTTTAACGTCCCAAAGATACGTTTATAAGACGTTGGTTGTTGACTCACAAAATCACACTTTGTAGTGCGTACGTACTTTCAACGTCCCAAAAAGTTTTTTAAAGAACGTCGGTTATTTTCGAGTGGTATTCATTAACATAGTTGCAATTTTTGTCGGTTTTTCAGATAAAATCATACTGACTTGACGTACTTTTAATGTCCCGGAAAGTCGTTAAAAAAACGTCGGTCTTTTTGCTCGTAGGTCGCACTGACAGACGTTTTTTCGACGTACGTACTTTTAGCGTCCCGAAAAATGCGTTTATGGGACGTTGGTTGTTGGCCTGCAACATCGGTTTAGGCAACTTCAAATGTGCGGCTTTGCCATTTAAAATCATCCTTCTTTGTGGTTTTTTTTAGATGAACGTACCTTTAACGTCCCAAAAAGTTTTCCAAAGAACGTCGGTAATTTTCGAGAAGTATTGATCACTTGCAAATACATCGCTTTTTCACGTAAAATCACACTTGCCGTGCGTGTTCTGACAAACGCACTTTTAACGTCACCAAAATGCGTTTTTAGGACGTTGGTCGTTGACCTGCAACATCGGTTTAGGCAACTTCAAATGTGCGGCTTTGCCATTTAAAAT
>NW_026017316.1:735820-736873 GCF_020466585.1 Dendroctonus ponderosae
GGGCTTCGCCCCTTAAGCGACTCTTTAAACCTTCAAAAATTCATAGCAGGAAAACGGCTGGAAATCCTCAACTAGTCCGAAGGACCATTTCGATAGAGAATTTCCATAGCTATCGATTCCCGATGATAAACCACCGAAAATCCCAACCTCAAACGAGTTACAGCGGAAAATCACTTTGTTTACAGTGTTGCCAGATGTTGCAAATGTACGTAAAAACCGGCCCAGCGCTGGCAATTGCAAAGATACTCGGCTGCAATTTGGTGAAAAAATTGAAATTAATGCCCCGAAGCGCCCTATGAAAGCGCACCAGCATCCACCTAGGGCTTCGCCCCTTAAGCGACTCTTTAAACCTTCAAAAATTCATAGCAGGAAAACGGCTGGAAATCCTCAACTAGTCCGAAGGACCATTTCGATAGAGAATTTCCTTGGCCATCAAACGCCGATGAGAAACACCCAAGAATCCCAAGATTTAGCTGGCAACGTTGCCAGATTGTGCACAATTTCCGAAAACCAGACTCACCTGTGCAGGATCCAGTTGTCGTGCAAATGGGCGACAGCCTGCAGCAGCTGCTTGAGCAGACACTTGATTTCGCCGGGCATGAAACTCTGCTTCTTGTGGCGCATCGTTTCCATCAGCGACTTCAGATCGTGCTCCACGTAGTCCATCACGATGAAAATGCGATCCATGTTGCTGCCCACCACAATTTCGCGCACCGTCACTATATTGCTGTGTTGCCCTGTTGACGGAAAAGGCGCGAAAAGTCCAGGAATTTTGCCAAAAAAAAAACCGACCGACTAACCTTTCAGCAGTGTGTTGATTTCGCGCAGTGACGTAATGGGGAAGCCCTCCTTTTCCTTTTCCATCTTGAGCCGCTTGAGGGCGACGATTTCATTGGTGCGCTTGTCGCGCGCCCGATAAACCACGCCGTACGTGCCCTCCTCGATCCGATTCAGACACTGGAATTCTTCCACTGAGCGGCAACCCTGCACCGCCGGATAGTACGGGGGCAGATCCTCGTCCAGCTGCGGCTTGACCTCCTCCTTTTCGTCTTT
>NW_026017316.1:736923-738398 GCF_020466585.1 Dendroctonus ponderosae
GAAGCCAATTTTCGAAAATTCCTAACGTCTTAACCATAAAGCGCAAAAACCGGAAGTTTCACCCGCTGGGAGCATAAACTTCACTCTCCATTTGCGGGAAGTTTCACTAAAATCTAGGCAAAAATGCGACAACCAGAGACTTTTAAAGAAGAGCTTGCAACGTTGACATTTTCACCCATTTGAAGCCAATTTTCGAAAATTTCTAACGTCTTATCCAGAAGGCGCAAAAACAGGAAGTTTCACCCGCTGGGAGCATAAACTTCACTCTCCACTTGCCGGAAGTTTCACTCAAATCTAGGCAAAAATGCGACAACCAGAAAATTTTAAAGGGGAGCTTGCGATGTTGTAACTTTCACCCATTTGAAGCCGATTTTCGAAAATTCCTGCCGTCTAAACCAGAATGCGCAAAACTCGGAAGTTTCACCCGCTGGGAGCAGAAACTCCACCCTCTAGTTGCCGGAAGTTTCCCTCAACTCTAGCCGAAAATGCGACACCCAGAGACTTTTAAACGGGAGCTTGCGAGGTTGACATTTTCACCCATTTCAAGCCAATTTTCGAAAATTCCTGCCGTCTAAACCAGAAGGCGCAAAACTCGAAAGTTTCACCCGCTGGTAGCAGAAACTCCCTCCTCCAGTTGCCGGAAGTTTTCCTCAACTCTAGCCAAAAATGCGACACCCAGAAACTTTTAAAGGGGAGCTTGCGAGGTTGAAATTTTCAGCCATTTGAAGCCAATTTTCGAAAATTCCTGCCGTCTAAACCAGAAGGCGCAAAACCCGGAAGTTTCACCTGCTGGGAGCAGAAACTCCACTCTCCACTTGCCGGAAGTTTCACTCAAATCTAGGCAAAAATGCGACAACCAGAGACATTTAAAGAAGAGCTTGCGAGGTTGAAATTTTCCCCCATTTGAAGCCAATTTTCGAAAATTCCTGCAGTCTAAACCAGCAGGCGCAAAACCCGGAAGTTTCACCCGCTGGGAGCAGAAACTCCACTCTCCACTTGCCGGAAGTTTCACTCACACGCAACCAAAAATGGGGCGACCGTCGGCTGTTGAGGACGAGCTGGCAACGCAGACAACCCCCAATTGCGCGACACCGCAACCTTAAAAAAATCGCCAAAATTCCCCCTTTAGGGCCACAAGAGCCATTTTGCTGCCAATCAGAGAAGGGACTTTCCTCCTTAACGCCACACCAACGCCCACACTCCAGACGCCCCCCTTCGGGCGCCACTGGGCAAAGAACCCGCGCATGCCAAACGCGCGCAAAACTACATCAGAAGCTTAAAAAATTCGCCAAAAATGGCCCAGAAGAGCGCCAAAAACCGCCCAAAGGCCACCCACAGAAGAAACCCTGCTCGATAAAACGGCACCAAAACCAGCCCTGTAAACCGCCCAGTTTCGGAGCAATCAGCATCTCAAAACCCCAAACCATAACCCAACTCCTACCTTCCAACGGATCCTCGGCATTCTCCTGCATTTG
>NW_026017316.1:739397-751869 GCF_020466585.1 Dendroctonus ponderosae
CGCAAAAATCCTTCAATTCGTCCTCATTTGCGCCAGCATCCACTACTTCTAGTAGGAGCAAATAAGACGAAAACTTTCTGTCAAAATTTTGAAACCTTTCAAAACTCTTTCTATTAATTTTTTGACATTTTAAGAGGCAAAACTAACCTAAAAACACAATTTTGCGTTTTTTTGAAAAACTATTGCAAATTTCCAAAAACTCTTTTCCAGCGAAAAAGTCCGCCGGTTTCAATTCCAAAAGAGCCCCAACACTGTTGGGCAATCATCGTCCAAAAATCAACAAAACAAACCAAAAATCAACCTGAAAAAGTGGCCAAAACCCCCTAAGCTGCGGCTGACTGGACTGAATGGCGAATGCGCCAATTTGGACAAAACCGTCGATTTCCCCAAAACGAGAGCCCACACAGCCAAATGGCAGGCGCCGATGAACAGCTCGAACCGATCCCTACGTTTGGCCATTGGGGGCCCCATTCGAAATCCCCAGCCTTAAAAAAATAGAAGCGAAAACTGCCCCAAGTTTAGACCCTGCCGAACTTCAACCCGCTGTATCTCGGAAACAGGGGCAAATAYCCAACTAACCYTTRGAACCTTTTCGGTTGCCCATCGATAGGGCTTCGCTGTCGCATCGGSGCTTCATCGGGAATTCCAACCTCTAAGGRGATACCGGCAAAAATTCCACGTTTTACTTGATTRCAGGCAAACAARGCCAAGTTTTTYCGAAAAAGAGTCTTGATAAAACATCCGGCCTCTATGGTCGGTGCTGGATTCAGATAGAAAARGCTGCAGGAGGGCACAGTTGAGGCCAGCCACTGCGTTCCAGAATGGCAGCGTCTTCGGGCCCCTGGTTGGGCTCGGTGAGCCCAACTTTGCAACATCCAGCGGCATGACTGGCGTCGCACCCAACAGACTCTAATTCAAATAATTCCAGACCCCCCGGGGGCCGTTGGAGCCCCGATTCCCACACGGCTGCGTCCCAGCTTGCCACCCGAAAACCTGGGCAAAACTGCCCCATAMACTGTCGCTTGGCAGCAAATAGCTCGAACAAAACGCAAAACACTCACCTGTGGTGTTTTTCACGATGTTTATGGCGCTCGTCCCGGCGCCGTTCGCCTCGCTCCTCCATGCGCTTGTGGCCCCGTTCGGGGTCCCGTTTTTTCGCCCGGTGCTCCTGCACTTTGGCCTGCGGCGGCTTGATGTCCAGCGAATCCATATCGCCTACATCCTCCTCACTGAAAACCCTCCGCTCACGTCACTCGAGCCCCTCAAAAGGGGCCACGCTCCCTTGGCTTACCTCTGATAGTCCATTTGGTCGGTTTTGGAGTTGGGGCCGCTCCGAGGGCTCTGACGCAACTCCCCATCCTCGCTCTGATCATCTTCTGATCCACTGCCCGACATTATCGACCGATTTGCGCTCAGAAATCTATCAATAAACAACAGCGACGAACTGCAGGTTAGAAATTCGACAAAATGGCGGCGGACAATTGACGGGCGTCGACAGCGATCGCGCAGTGGCGCCAACGTCCCTAACTGAAAGTTGGCACGCCTGGGGGCTTTTTGACAGTTGACTGGCGGTGTTGCCCTGGTTACTTCGCCTCAGTGTCAAGTTTTTTGAGGTGTCAAGTGCGTTCCTGCGGCTTCTTGGCGAGAATATTCCATTCTAGGCCCTGTTGAGGAGGGCTTTTCCGCTAGAAACTTGTCTTCAGGTGAGTTCAAAAAAAGACTTGCAGTTTTCACTTTGGGTTAAGCGGTTTGAGGGGCAGAGTTGGAAACTTTTGAAACTTCCCCACTGCCACCTAAGCGCGTCTGGGCCGCAACTGCACCCTTCGGAGGTTTCCAAAGGAAACTTTGGCTCGTRGAAACAGGTTWGGCAAGTTCCCAGCTCCTACACTAACGGGCATTTCAAAAACAAAGGGCTTGAGAGGAACAAGRCGAGGCGCRACGGAGCAATGGAATAGAAAGAGAGAACACGAGAAGTTGAARCCATTTTGGACKCTSGCGAGAGTTTCCCCTTCAACCAAAACCACCTGAATTTGGGAAACTTTGGCAGTTGGTGAGTTCGATGGCCAAAGCTCCAACTGAGCTCCCAAAAAGGGTACAAATGAGTCGAATTCCCGTCTAAAAAACTCGACAGCTTCCCCAATGTGCACGCAAAACTCCACTAAAAACAGGAAAAACTGCCTCATTTCCATGGAAGTGCTCAAATCGGTATAAGAAACTTTCAAACTTCGAAATACRAAAGTCGCGGTTGAACTCAGTTTTGACAGTTTGCAACGCACGAGTGGGACAAAGAGAGGCGCGAYCGAACAATGGAAGAGAAAGAGAGMGCACTTGAATGTTYCAACTCCCGGGAAAGTTTCACTAGAACTTATCCGCTGTACCCTGTTTGAAGCTTTGCAACTTCCAAACGAAACMGCATGGATTTCAGAAACTTTGGGAGTTTTCTTTTGTTTTCCTAGAAATTTGTGTCATTTTGCTTAAAACGAACAGCAACTTCCAAAGTAAATAACCGGCAGTTCTTCAGAACTTCAAGCTCAACTCTCCGAAAAATATCGATTAAATCAAACACCAAACCAGTTTGTAAGTGATTGCTTAAAGTTTGCGTTGAATTACTCAAGTTYGTTCAAGAAACTTCCAAGCTYCCAATTGCAAAATGTGCCGTTTRAAACTCCRRAATTAACTTTATCACAAYAAAACGCATGAGTSGAACAAGGAWCAGTGCCATAAAACAATGGAATAKAATGAGMGCATGACATGAATTTTGAACTCCCCGATAAGTTTTTTGAAAAAATTCTTCTTCTAAACTGGACCAAGTAACTTTGGGAAAYKTTTGGAGTTCGATCGCCAAACTTTGTTAGTCCAACTCTCTACCACTTTGCAGTTTGTTGCTTACAAACGGTGGTTTAAAACATCGGCAACTCCCAAATTGCGCCCCGTTTTCAACGGATTGCTCGGATACCACTTAAGAAACTTCCGAACTCCCGAATGCAAAACCGCAATTTCACGCAGTTTTGAGAGTTCACAACTCCTAAACTTCACCACATCGATTTAATTATTCACAGCAAAATCCATGCGTGGAACAAAGAGCGAACGTCGTTGAACTCCCGGGGTCTTTGAAAAAAACATTGCAACTTGCAAACCGAACCAACAGGTCGTGGAAAACTTTGGGAGTTTTCAAGGTTTTTCCAAATAATTCGAGTCAGTTTGCTTAAAAAAGTCGGCAACTCCCAAACGCTATAAGTGGATGAACTGAAACTCCGCCAATGTATTTGAAATTGTGCAACTTCCAAATTAAACCACCGGGATGTGGGAAATTTTTGGAGGTCGATAGCAGAACTTTGAACGCAACTCCCGATAAACCAGTGGTGATCGAAAACTTCAAAAAAAAACTAGTTGGGAGTTGAAAACTCCGCCAATGTGCGGACAAAACTCCTCGAATAACCAGCAAAAATTGCCCCATTTTTATTGATTTGCTCAAATTGGTTTAAGACATTTTGAAACCTCCAAACTTCCAAATGCAAAACTCGCATTTAACTTAGTTTTGAAAGTTTCCAACTCCTACCTGATACGCTGAAGTGGAACAAAGGACGTCTCGATAGAGCAATGGAATGGAAAGAGACAACGCTTGATCTTTGAACTTTTTCAACTCCCAGGAAACTTCCATTTGAGTTAATTTATAAGGAGAGTTTTGAAAAAAACTTTGCAACTTCCGAACCAAACCAGCAGGCCGTGGAAAGCTTTGGGAGTTTAGTGAGTGAATTTCAATCGCAACTCCCCAAAAAACGTATTTTGAAGCAAACTCCCAAACTAAATTTTAAGGTTTTTCCAAATAATTCGAGTCAGTTTGCTTAAAAAAGTCGACAACTCCCAAACGCTATAAGTGGATGAACTGAAACTCCGCCAATGTATTTGAAATTGTGCAACTTCCAAATTAAACCACCGGGATTTGGAAAAATTTTGGAGTTGGATAGCAGAACTTTGAACGCAACTCCCGTTAAACCAGTGGTGAACGAAAACTTGTTTGAAAACCAATTTATAAGGGTTTTGAAAAAAACTTTGCAACTTCCGAACCAAACCAGCAGGCCGTGGAAAGCTTTGGGAGTTTAGTGAGTGAATTTCAATCGCAACTCCCAAAATGTGCCAATGAAAACAAACTCCCAAACAAATTTGCGATATTTTTCCTTGGATTAGGGAACTTTTGGGAGTTTGATGGCAGAACTGCACTCAACTCCCAAAAAAAATTCCGGATGGTTTTCATGAAAACCGGTGGTGAGTGATTTTGCTTTGAAAACTCCCAAGCAAAACTAGTCGGGCGGATGAAACTCCACCGAAAACTGTCAAAAAGTGTCCAAGGAACTTCCAAATGCGTGGAACAAGGAGCACGCGCGTTCGCACAATGGAGTAGAAAGAGAGGAGACAACTGCTTGCGGCGTGCAAGGCTTGGCGTCTCTTTCCAATACACTGTCAGTCACTGACCGTCTCGCTTGCTCTTGCGCATTTATGCCAACTGCAATGGGGGTAATCGGGTGCAGTACATACTGGGTGAGCCAAGTTTAATGACAACAAATGAACTTTTTATTCGGCACTCGCATATGAATAAACATTGATTTTCCTAAAATTAACGAATTTCGCTACCTAAAAAAACCGCTGCGGATTTTTAGTACAACTAGACATTTTGTACATTTCTCTGCACTGGAAATGTACTACATGCACAACAACTAGCCCTAATCCACTAAAGGTTCATATAGATGATCCATGAGTGCGTAAATCGTACATTCACAAAGGCAAGTCTACAACATAACCTCACAAATGTACGCAAACCGCCTAAAGTCTATCGCATATGACTCTATATCTATGTGCATATATAAGTGTGGATATCTATAAATCTGTAATGAGCCATCGGCTACATAACCTCACATTCCTCAATCGCATAACCTTTCATACAGTGACAGAACTGTCAGACATTTGACAGCCGGCCATTCTAACCTAAGATTATTGATAGCTTTTTGTTTGTTTGATTAAAGATGATTAGTTGAAATGTACAAAAAGGTGGGGTTGATGGGGGGGGGGCGTCCATGATTGGTCTGCGCAGGTGCGGCTGACGTGCTCGGCTCTTAAAACCGAGTGACGCATTCAAGGCCCACGGCGATCGTTCAAAATCGGCCCGATTCGTCCAGGTCGACGATGGTGGTGGTCGGGTTCGAGGCTTTGGCGCACGGGGGCGCCTCGTCCTACATGCGCTCCACCACCGTAACCTAAAAAACGAAAAATTCCTGTTTCTGTTCGGTGCGACGGTGACAAAACGTCGCTCTACCTTGAAGTCGGATTTGAGGTTATTGCTGCGCACGGCAAACGAAACCAGGATGGCGAGCGCAATGAAGGAAATGCCCAAAGCGTTTATCACGATCCCCTCCTCTCGCCATTCCGGGTATGCGTCCCTGAAAGTGAGGTTAAGTGTTAGGCGGCAGGATTATTTACAACTGTCAAAGCGGTTAACTGTCAAAGTGCAAGCGAAAGGAAAATGCTGCGCATCATGCCAAGCTATGCTGATAAGAAAAAGGTCTAATCAGTTGCCGGAGCGACCAAATACTAACCTGCAAGTTTGGAAGTTTTGCGGGCAACATTCAAAAACATAACCTAAATTGACGTTTTATTGAGCCAAAGCCACAGGGGGGCGCTGGAGGCGCCGAATCTGTGGCCGCCTAAATGCGGGCCAACAAACCACTAAACTACAGTAAACGCCGAACACAAAAACAACTAAACAATAAAACTGTATACAAAAATAAATCTATAAACACTGTTTAACCTAAAAAAATAACACTAAAATAAAATGGGAAAACACAATATTCGATTTCGCTTAGGACTAGTTGAAATGCGTTGCTTCGAAGTCCAAGGGGCCAATTTTGCACAAAAAAACAACTAAATCGCCAGGAATTAAAGATGTGATTTAGAGATAATTGTTTGATGGGGATTTACAGTTAAAAATCAACTTCCAACTCTAGTTGAAACTGCATCCATTTGACTTTGGGGTCTTTATATCAGCGAATCGCGCTGTTTTTAGTACCAGTTTAGGCATTCAAAGGGGATTTAAAGATAACTAAAGTATCTTTAAATTGGGAAGAGTTTCATTCAGGAAGCAAATTGACACAAGATGTTACTGAGTTGGAAGCCCAGAAGCGCATAAATCATCAATAGACCCCATTATCTTTAAATCCCGCCTTGGTTTTAGTCAAATGTAGAAATTAAAATAAATTTAAAGATAATTTGTACTTTTAATATAATGATTTTTACGTACATTAATTGACTTTCAGGTTGAGATGATTTTTTGATCGAAATTATCTTTAATTCAACTTTATTCGTTAATTTGTTCAGTTGATTTAAAGATACCTAGAATGAATGAGTTACGTGCGAACTGCGCGAGTGAAGTCAAAGAGCAATTTAAAAAATCCCTGTGCTTTCAAGCCATTCTCATCTCTAAACTGTCGTGTGACAAAAGTATTTTTAAAGTCGATTTAAAGATAAGCATATTGAAGTCGATTTAAAGATAAATTGGAAATTATTTGTGTCCGAGAAATGATCTTTAAATGAATCTGTTCATCTCTAAATCTGCCTTAGTTTGAGCAACAATTTTTTGATTCAGTTTAAGGCAACTTGACTGCTTAAAAGTGTAAAGATAAGTCGAATTAGAGATACTTTTAGAATTCATGCAGTGTTAATTAGTCAGCAGTTGACCAATTGAACTCAACGGATGTTTTTAAAAAGTCAATAAATCCGAAGTTTTTATTATCTTTAAATCACTTTTTGATGGTTTCTTTGGGTTATCTTTAAACGATCCCTGGATGCAGTCGATCGAAAATCACTGGCGCAGTGGAAATAATTGAAAAATCTTTTGCAATAGACATAATTTTACATATAAACTTTTTGCGGTTTTGACTGCTTGTAGCCTTAAAATTGCAAATTTAAAGACAAATTAAAGACAGTTCGATTAATGAGTTTGGAGGAGTTTGTGTTCATTAGCCATGAACTTTTATTCAATTTAACTTTGGATTGCTGAGTTTTGACTGACTATCTTTAATTCAAAACTCAGCTGAATTGGAATGGTTGAGGAGATTTAAAGATAAATCGAGTTCAAACTGAGATTTGAAGCCGACTGATGAATAGCGAAAATTTGATTATCTTTAAATTTTTGTTGTAATTATCTCTAAACTCGACACAGATCAAATCAGTCAAGAGACAATCAGACGGGTTTAAGTCTAAACCAAAGACAGTTTAAAGATAATTGACATTCGATCAACTGTAGCATGAAGGTATTAGAGCCGACTTAAAGATAGTTTTTTTGCTTGTAGTGAGGAATCAACGAGGGTTTTCGGTACATCTTTAAAATTAACATTTTTATCTTTAAATCGCCTTTTGATTACTGAATCTCAACAGAAAGGATCTGTGTTTCAAAGTTGCTAACATATTGTTATCTGAGTTGATTTTTTGATCGAAGTTATCTTTAATTCAACTTTATTCAATCAAAGCTGATTTAAAGATACCTGGAATGAGTTAGATGTGTGCGAATTGCGCAAGATGCCAAAGAGCAATTTTAAAAAATCGATGTAAGCTTATCTCTAAACCGGCGTTTGACAAAAGTGTCTTTAAACCAGCCTCAGGGGCATTAACTCGGAAAAATTCACCATACAAGTAAGTTTGGAGATAATTTTAAAACTTCTTCACTCCTTTCAGCCCCATATTAAAGTGGATTTAAAGACAAATTGGAAATTGTTTGAGTTTGAAAAGTTATCTTTAAATTGCCGTTTGGTTGCTGAATCTGTTCTTTGCCTCAGTTAGAGCAAAGCGAAAATCATTCGCAGCGAAAAAAATTTCGGATTCAGTTTAAGGCAACTTGACTGCTTAAAAGCGTAAAGATAATTTGAATTAGAGATACTTTTAGAATTAATTGAGTGTTAATTCATTAGTCGTTGAGCAATTCAGCTCAACGGATGCATTCAAAAAGTCAATAAATCCCGGAATTTTAACTATCTTTAAATCGATTTTTAGTCGTTTCATTGGGTTATCTTTAAATCAGCCCTGGATACAGTAGATCAAACGCCACTGGCATTTGGAAGCACCTTAATAGACCAATCGAAGATGAATTGCAGCGAAAGCAGTTTTTGGGTTAGCTTAAGACAATGACTGCTTAAAATTTTAAAGATAAGTTGAATTAGAGATAAATTTTAATTAACTGAGTGGTGGTTGACTAATTGAATTCAACGGATGCATTAAAAAAGTCAATAAATCCCGCAATTTTAATTATCTGTAAATTATTTTTTGGTCAATTTGCGCAGGTTTAAAGATAATTGCATATTAAAAAAAAATTAAGCAAATCGAAAGAATCTCAAGGGTCAATTTGAAGCAGATTTTGATTATATTTAAACCGTTTTTTGGTGTTTGGTTGGGCCATCTTTAAACCTGGGCAAGTTGAAAGATAATTGCAGATTAAAATGAAAAAATCAGCATCTTAAAAACCACTGGCGTTTTGAAGAAATTTCAGGGTCAATTTTAAGGCGTGCAACTTCAAATGGAGGATGATTTAAAGATAAAAAAGAGATAATTAAAGTTGATTGTTCATTTGTCAGTTCAATCGGGGACGATTGAAAGCTGCTTTAGTTGAAATCGCCTCGCGAAAAATTTAGAGATAAATTTACAGCAAGTTTTTGTTTTAAGCCCCAAAATATGGCCGAACTAAAGATAATTTGCTGACGGTTTGATTAATTGTGCAGCTGAATGCAGAAGACCACTTCAGTCAGTTAATCAATTTTGCATCGGAAATTATCTTTAAATTTCCGTTGGTTTGCGATTTAAAATTATCTCTAAACCTGCTTCAGTGGAAATAATTCAAAAATATTTCGCTATAGACCGAATTTTAGATATGAACTTGTTGCAGTTTTGACTGCTTTTAGCCTTAAAAATTCAAATTGAAAGATAAATTAAAGACAGTTCGATTGATGAGTTTGCGTTGATTAGCCATGAACTTTTCTCTAATTTAACTTTGGATTTCTGAATATTGATTGAGAATATTTAATTCAAAACCCAAGCGGATTTGTGACGGTGGCGGAGATTTAAAGATACTTAGAGATTTTCTCAGACAGTCGAGTCCAAACTGAGGTTTGAGCCCAACTGAGCTTCAATAGCGAATTTTCAATTATCTTTGAATTTTTATTGTAATTATCTCTAAACTTGACACAAACAAAAATCAGTCAAAAGACAACCACACGGGTGTTGGCTCTAAACCAAAGACAGTTTAAAGATAATTGACATTCGATCAACTGTTGCAAGCAGGTTTTTACGCCGATTTAAAGATTGTTTCTTTTGCTTGTCCTGGGAAATGCTAGATCTGAACGTTCCCAAACTAAAACTGTTATCTTTAAATCACCTATTGAATCAGATTGAATGGAGATTTAAAGATAAAAATTAGAGATACTTTTTGGACAAGTTGCAATTTGGTCCAGCTGTGGATGCAGCCGAGTTATCTTTAAATCACGCATTATCTTTAACCGATTTAAAGACAACTGGGGATATTTTTGCAAAATTCGCCCGCTGCCGCTGGCGTTGGGGCCCAACAACTTTGGCAACATCGCAACAGCCCAGACCGCGCCAGTGAGTGGGACTGAGAGCGCAAAACAAGTTGAGAGTGTCCGAGTGGCGCGGCCTGAGCTGCGCACAACATTTGAACACTTTGAATGTGAACCGCTGGCGCTTCTACAAGTCGCCGGATCGGATCAGAATGTGAGCTCGATATCGGAAATCGTCCCTTTGCAGAATGTACCCCACCAGGATGGCCAATGCGATCAAACTGACACCAATCGTGTTTATCACCATCCCCTCTTCGTTAAAGTGCTGATAATGTGACCTGGACGACACAAAAGGACAAAACAAAATGATAAAAAACCGCATACAAAAAACGCATACAAAAAGTTCGGGGATGAATTTTATTGCGTTTTCTCGCCTCAAATGAACGATGCTTTGACATGCTTCGACTCAGTTAATCATCATGCTTCATGGTCGTGACCATGACATTCACGTTCCGCATGCGGTGAGCGAAAAGTGAAAGTCGCACGTCATGGACGATCAACGGGTTTCACTGTGCGAGGGAATTTATTGGCGCGGTTTTTCTGGGACACTCTGTATAATTTTTTTTTTTTTTGGTTTCAGCTCTGGAGCCTGTGCAGTTGTTTGGAGCCCACTTGGAGTCCTTTTCCTGGAAGTTGCCGAAGAAAAACCGCGCGGTAAGCGTGCGGTGGTTGGCGATTTTTGACTGCCCGGAAAGGTAAGTTTGCCAAAGTAAATTTCGCGCATTTATATCCATATCGCACCGATTACCGCACTGAAATCGCAACCTCACCGCAAGCTGCTGCCAGTTATTTTCCTTTTTTCGGTTTCTTCTGGATTTTGTCGACTGAATTTAGAAATTTGGCGAGTTTTTGGCTACAGAAATCGATTGCGATGCTGTGGTAGAAATAACGCAGGCGACCATCGAGCTCAAAAGGTGAATTTTTGCTGGCGTGTTTACCGCACCGACAGCCGCAAGCAAAAATGACTGAATTTTTAGCATAAATGACTTAATAAACAAATGGAATGCTTCTAAATCGCCTACCGCACGGTGAAACGCACCAATTTTCGTATTTCCTTGCTTGGTTTTTTGCAGAAGTTGGTTGAAAGGGGCAGAAATGTGCTTAAAATTGGTGCAACAAAAATAACGCAGGAAATATTTTTTTGGAGATTTCGATGGAATTAGGTTTAAAAAAATTGCAACAATCGCTCGATTTTTCGAACTTTCATATCAGCTCCATCGCAGGAAAACAAGAGGAAGCAAAGGGAGAATTATGAAAAAAATGTTTGTGAACTTTCAACGCACCGTTTACCGCATGGCCAAACCATTGCAGAATTTTTTTGGTACCGAAAACCCGTTGTGGCAACGTTTTGGCAATTTTTTTGTGGATTATTGAAGAGCGTTTTTATAAACCGCCCGCTCACCGCACAGGAAAACGTATTATTTTTTTCCTGGACAGGAAAGTGTTTTAACGTTGTTTACATGAGCTAAAGCTTGATTTGGAAAAAATGTTTAACCGCGTCGATACCGCACGGTTCTTGAGACTTTTCCGAGAATTGTAAACTTTGTTTCTCAAGTGGAAACGGCCATATGCGACGAGAAAAACCGTAAAATCGCAGGTTTACTGCATGTAGTGCGTTTTTTTTAACAAACCGCGCAGTTTTTGCGTTTTCACACGGTAAATTTTTTTTTTCAGACGCTTTGTTTAGAACGTATTAAAACGCATCAAACAGCAAACAACGCAAAAATTTGAGGTTGGAATTAGTAGGATTGCAGGGAATCATTTTATTACCGCAAGCTCACCGCACAGCCTAACGCATCAGCAAAACGTTTTTATTTTCGAGTGAAAACGCGTGCAAACTTGACCTGAAATCAGAAAGAAACGCCAAGAGAGGAGTCAATCGCATCTAAAGTTTGCGTTTTCTTCCACTTCTAACCGTGCGGTTTTCTCAGTTGTATACGTTTCAAAATTGAGTTTCTTTGTTGATTTTTTCAATAAGTATTGAATATTCAGAAGAATTTGTTGTATTCTTAAACCACATTTGTACCGCAGGCGTAAACGCTCCTAAATCGCATGCCGAATTGCTTACCGCATGGTTAAACGCAGCGCAGAGTTTCGTACAATTACATATATTTTTTGTGGAATTTGAATTGAAGGAAAAAATTTGCTTTGCAAACATCGTGCATTGAAAATAGCGCAAAAAAACTCAACGTGAATTGACCGTCAAATTGGAAAATTGCGGTGTTTTCCCGCCGGTTTTGACAGTGTTAAGCAAAATAAATTCAACATTTGTTAAGGAAATCCGACCGCTTCAGTTAAGGCTGTTAAATCGCTTACCGCGTTTCTTACCGGACGGTGAAATGGACCAAATTTCCTTTGAACTCGTAAGTTTTTTTGAGAAATCGATCGCAAAGAGCAAAAAATAGCAAAACTTGAGCTGTGAAAAAAACGCAAGAAAAAATACAACTGGAAATTGCCCTAAAAACTGGCCAATTGACGTGTTTTCCCGCTGTTTTTAACAGTTTCAAGCGAAATAAACTCAACATTTCTTAAAAAAACCATACCGCACGCCAAAACGCTTCTAAATCGCTTGTTGGATCGCTTACCGCACGCTGAAACGCACCAAAATTCGTAATATTTTCAGCAATTTTTGCAGAATTTGCACCAAATTTCATTTGAACTCGCAAGTTTTTTCGAGAATTGGACCGCAAAAAGTGGAAACATTGTAAAACTCGAGCGCTGAAAAAAACGCAAGGAAAAACGCAGCCAGAAATCACCTTAAAAACTGCCCAAATGACATGTTTTCCGGGGGTTTGAAACAAACTACACTCAACTTTCCTTAAAAAAAAGCCGCACCGCTTACCGCACCGCTTACCGCA
>NW_026017316.1:752868-753938 GCF_020466585.1 Dendroctonus ponderosae
CGGTGAAAAAAACGCAAGGAAAAACGCAACTAGAAATTACCCGAAACGCTGCCAGATTGACCTATTTTCCGGGGGTTTGAAACATTGTCGAGCGAGATTAACTCAACTTTCCCTCAAAAAACCATATCGCACCCGAAAACGCTTCTAAATCGCCTATTGGATCGCTTACCGCACGCTCAAATGCAAATTTCGCTAAATTTCGGAATAGTTTTCACAATTTTTTGCAGAATTTGCACCAAACCGTATTTGAACTCGCAAGTTTTTTTAAGATTTCGACCGCAAAGAGCGAACAATTGTCGAACTCGAGCGGTAAAAAAACGCAACTGGAAATTGCCCTAAAAACTGTCAAATTGACGTGTTTCCGGCTGTTTTAAACAGTTTTAAGCAAAATAAACTCAACTTTACAAACTGTAGAACTCGAGCGGTGAAAAAAACGCAAGGAAAAACGCAACTGGAAATTGCCCTAAAAACTGGCCAATTGGCGTGTTTCTCGGCGGTTTTAAACAGTTTCAAGCGAAACATACTCAACTTCCTTTAGTACCGCAAAAACTGTAGAACTCGAGCGGTGAAAAAAAACGCAAGGAAAAACGCAACTGGAAATTACCCGAAAAACTGCCAGATTGACCTATTTTCCGGGGGTTTGAAACATTGTCGAGCGAAATTAACTCAACTTTTCTTCAAAAAACCATATCGCACCCGAAAACGCTTCTAAATCGCCTATTGGATCGCTTACCGCACTCTCAAATGCACCAAATTTCGGAATATTTTCCACAATTTTTTGCGGAACTGGCACCAAACTGCATTTGAACCCGCAAGTTTTTTTTAAGATTTCGACCGCAAAGAGCGAACAATTGTCGAACTCGAGTGGTAAAAAAACGCAATGAAAAACGCAACTGGAAATTACCCGAAAAACTGCCAAATTGACATGTTTTCCGGGGGTTTGAAACATTGTCGAGCGAAATTAACTCAACTTTTCTTCAAAAAACCATATCGCACGCGAAAACGCTTCGTAATCACCTATTGGATCGCTTACCGCACGCTCAAATGCACCAAATTTCGGAATGGTTTTC
>NW_026017316.1:754937-755033 GCF_020466585.1 Dendroctonus ponderosae
CCAAAACGCTTCTAAATCGCTTGTTGGATCGCTTACCGCACGCTGAAACGCACCAAAATTCGTAATATTTTCAGCAATTTTTGCAGAATTTGCACC
>NW_026017316.1:755133-760112 GCF_020466585.1 Dendroctonus ponderosae
CCAGAAATCACCTTAAAAACTGCCCAAATGACATGTTTTCCGGGGGTTTGAAACAAACTACACTCAACTTTCCTTAAAAAAAAGCCGCACCGCTTACCGCACCGCTTACCGCACCGCTTACCGCATTGCTTACCGCACGGCCAACGCATGCAACTTCGTATTATTACGCAAACTTTCTGCGAAACTGGTCCCAAAGGGACGAAAAAGTTGCAAAATCGTGCGGTTTTTCACAACGCAACCCAAAATTCTCGTCAAAACCTCATACCAAACCCAAAAACTGAGCTGCGAGGAGCACGAGTTTCCTCCTCAAACCTTCCAACCGCATGCCAAGGTCCCAAGGACATTCACGTACGGGGGCGGTTCAATCAGTACTTACCCCAGTGTGAACAGGGCCTTTTCGGTCAACCCCGTGACCGAGGCGGCAATGGCCAACACGAAGGTGGTCAGTCCGAAGGACGCATGAATCGGCACCAGCGCCGCCCTGAACCCTGCGGTCGCCCCTTCGCAGCACAGCAGAATCAGGAAGCTGAAGAAGCCGACGACAAACTGAAACCGACAGAAGAACCGGTTCGGTCAGCAACCGCCGCCTGCGCATGGAGCGCGCTGATTGGCTACCTGGATGGCGAACAGGCCCATCGTGACCAATCCGATCCAGCTGTGCAGCGAGTAGAAGTTCGGAATGGGCGGCTGGGCCAAATTGTGCGAGTCCAGCACGGACAAGAACCCGAGGGCGACGCACGGAATGGCCAAAGCGTGGAACACGGTGTGCAGCAACTTGACGTAGATGCGCCTACAGCATCGGCAGATCCTGTAGAGGAGCACCGCTGCAAAGAGCGATCAAATGGGCGGCGTTTTAATGCGGTAGGCCCCCGATGGGGCGGCGCTGCGGCACTTACAGAAGCCGCTGAACGTGATGAAGCCGGCCACCATCAGAACAGGGTGCAGGTTGAACTGGCGTTTGGGGTCCTCGCGCCACGCGAACCCGCCCCTATATTGAATGACCCAGAAGAGGGTCAGCCCTAGGGAGCCCAGTAGGAGAACGCTGGACAGCACCACCACTAAGGTGTACTCCAGCCAGCTGCCGCAGCCCCATTCGTTGTCGTCCTCGTAGTGCCGATGGCTGAAAACCAGAGAAACTGAAGTTAGATAAGCGTGGAGGGTCCCTGGTGGGAGTAGGGGCTGTGCCCCACTCCCCAGGAGGAGGAAAACCGGGAAAGTTCCCCAGCAGTCCCCTAGTAGGGAGCGAGAGGCGCTGTTGCCAATCATTGCCCAGCGAGGGAAGGAGCTGTGGGGCCAAAGTGGGCAGGGAGGAGCTGTGGGGGTTCAACAGGAAGTTCCCTCGGGGGATCAGTGAAGAAACTTCACTTCACCCGCCTTTCTGGGGAGCTGAGGCTTTGATCTGGCAAAGGGATTCAATTTTTTGCGCATCTTTAACTAGTGAGGTTCAATTAAGCTTCTTGCTCGAGTTATGGGAGGATGAAGGGATGATGGAGGGACCATGAAGTTTCGCCGGGGAGGCGCAAACTACTCGTTTCCCTAGTGTGCGGTTGGGGAATTTTTTAATCCAACTTCCTCCAGTTGGATTCGGCTGAAACTTTCTGGGAGTTTGCAGTGGAGGTTCTGCGGGCCGCAGGAAAAGTTTCCGGGAGATAACTGCATTTGGTTGGAACTTATTGGCAGGTTTGTTGGAGTTGTGGCTCAAACTGCTCAAATTTTTTCCCCCAACTTCTCCCTGTTGGATTTGAGTGAGACTTTCTGCGAGTCTACACTGGCGCCTACCGTGCCCGCAGAGAAAGTTGTGAGTTGTGAACTTCATTGTTTGGGAAGTTCTGGGCAGTTTTGCTGGTGTTGTCGATGTTGAAGGCAATGAAGTTCGAACTGTTCATTTGCTTTGTGTGAGTTTGGGAATTTTTTTCTTAGCCTGCGGCTCGTTGGGTTTAAAACGGAGTTTCAGGAGAAAGCTGAAAAAGCTTTCAGTTGCTAGCTTTATTTATTTGGAAGTTGTTGGCAGTTTTGTTGGAGTTATCGATTTTTAAGGCAAAGGCGATGAAACTGTTCATTTGCTTAGTGTAAGTTTGTGAATTTTTTTGCCCGAGTTCCTCTTATTGGATTCGAGTGAAACTTTCTGCGAGATCCAAAGCGAGTTTCTGCCGCTTGCTTGAAGTTTCCAGTTGCTAGCTTTATTCGTTTGGAAGTTGTTGGCAGTTTTGTTGGAGTTATCGATTTTTACGGCAAAGGCGTTCAAACTGTTCATTTGTTTAGTATCAGTTTGGGAATTTTTTTGCCCAATTTTCTCATGTTGGATTCGAGTGAAACTTTCTGCGAGATCCAAAGCGAGTTTCTGGCGCTGGCTCGAAAAACTTCCAGTTGCTAGCTTTATTCATTTGGAAGTTGTTGGCAGTTTTGTTGGAGTTATCGATTTTTAAGGCAAAGGCGTTCAAACTGTTCATTTGCTTTGTGTCAGTTTGGGAATTTTTTGCCCAACTTGCTCTTTTGGATTCGAGTGAAACTTTCCGCAAGATCCAAAGCGAGTTTCCGGCGCTCGCCCGAAAAGTTTCAAGTTGCTAGCTTTATTTAGTTGGAAGTTGTTGGCAGTTTTGTTGGAGTTATCGATTTTTAAGGCAAAGGCGTTCAAACTGTTCTTTTGTTTAGTGTCAGTTTGGGAATTTTTTTGCCCAACTTGATCTTGTTGGATTCGAGTGAAACTTTCCGCGAGATTCAAAGCGAGCTTCCGGCGCTGGCTCGAAAAGTTTCCAGTTGCTCGCTTTATTCATTTGGAAGTTGTTGGCAGTTTTGTTGGAGTTATCGATTTTTAAGGCAAAGGCGATGAAACTGTTAATTTGCTTTGTGTCAGTTTGGGAATTTTTTTGCCCTACTTGATCTTGTTGGATTCGAGTGAAACTTTCCGCGAGATTCAAAGCGAGTTTCTGGCGCTGGCTCGAAAAGTTTCCAGTTGCTAGCTTTATTCATTTGGAAGTTGTTTGCAGTTTTGTTGGAGTTATCGATTTTTAAGACAAAAGCGTTCAAACTGTTCATTTGCTTTGTGTCAGTTTGGGAATTTTTTGCCCAACTTGCTCTTTTGGATTCGAGTGAAACTTTCCGCGAGATCCAAAGCGAGTTTCTGGCGCTGGCTCGAAAAGTTTCCAGTTGCTAGCTTTATTCATTTGGAAGTTGTTTGCAGTTTTGTTGGAGTTATCGATTTTTAAGACAAAAGCGTTCAAACTGTTCATTTGCTTTGTGTCAGTTTGGGAATTTTTTTGCCCAACTTGCTCTTTTGGATTCGAGTGAAACTTTCTGCGAGATCCAAAGCGAGTTTCTGGCGCTGGCTCGAAAAGTTCCCAGTTGCTAGCTTTATTCATTTGGAAGTTGTTGGCAGTTTTGTTGGACTTATCGATTTTTAAGGCAAAGGCGATGAAACTGTTCATTTGCTTTGTGTCAGTTTGTGAATTTTTTTGCACGACTTCCTCTTGTTGGATTCAAGTGAAACTTTCCACGAGATCCAAAGCGAGTTTCTGGCGCTGGCTCGAAAAGTTTCCAGTTGCTAGCTTCATTCGTTTGGAAGTTATTGGCAGTTTTGTTGGAGTTATCGATTTCTAAGGCAAAGGCGATGAAACTATTCATTTGTTTAGTGTCAGTTTGGGATTTTTTTTGCCCAACTTGCTCTCGTTGGATTCGAGTAAAACTTTCCGCGGGATCCAAAGCGAGTTTCCGCCGCTGCCGGAACTTTCAACTGCCGTTTTTGGGCCGAAAAAAGTTTCCGAAAAAAACCCCCACCAATTTGGAAGTTGTGCGCGTTCAAATCCAATCAATCAGCCCAAATGGGCTGATGCTCCCAATCAAACACTCTGAAACGGACGCGTGATTTTCGCCCAGTTTCTCACGCGATTCTTATCTCTGACGGCACAATTTTCGGTCGGAAAAACAACCGAATGCCGCATTCACGTGCATTTCAATGCGGGCAAACAATCACCGAAAATCTGCCGTTCGTTATCTTGGAACTCTTACATAAAATGAAAAACAGACGATCAGTGAAGAGGCAGCAGCAGCCACAGACTGAAGCAAATGAAGATGAAGCTGAAGCCGAAGCTGAAGCAGAAGCTGAAGCTGTTGCTGAAGCTGAATACCTTTTGATGTGATTCGGACAAGGGCATGGCTTGTAGACTGTGATGGTGTTCGTTCCCCTCATGCAGAACAGCGCAATGCACATGATTTTCGCTCGAAAATTAGCTTCGGATCGTGTTGAGAAACATCGATCAACCACTGGAGAATATTATTAGACGCGACCGAAGACTGTTGGCTTCGAAAAGTGCGAAGCTGCGAGTAATCGTTTATTTTTATGTGGAAGAACAATGCGGATCCACGCTAATTCGTTCCGCCAATATTTGATTAGTGATGGTGCGTTTCTGGCGTGTTTCGTCCGCCGCGGAATCGAGGAGGATTTCTCGAGGCGTCGATTGAGAAATTTTGCGCCAGCGAAAGGAGAAAAGGCGATTGTGTTTTGTCTTCTGAGAAATTGGAGCAAAATTGCTCAAAATGTTGACTGAGAAAGATTTTGTGGAGAAAAACTGTACGAAACAGAAAGTCGAATGTCCCGAACGATGTGTAGTTGGTATTCAAAACAGTTACCCTGAGAAACTTATCGATTTCTCGGAGTGTCGATTGAGAAATGTTCTTGTTTGCAATAGATCAGGATCAGGTTGTCTTGATTTTGCAATTAGAACGCTTTCCAAGCCGTCAGCACTGAGAAACTGATCGATTTCTCGGAGTATCGATAGACCGAAAATGTCCTGAATTGGAAAAAAATCGGTTCAATTAGCAAATTATCTCAGAAACCTTTAGTAGATCGACCCCACTGAGGAAATGCGCAATTTTTCAAATTATCGATTGAGAAAATGGACCTGATTTGCCCAAAATCAGCATGAAAAGATTGTTTTGTTTATGAAATAAGTAAGAATTTGTTCATATTTTGCAGTCAAGAC
>NW_026017316.1:761111-762493 GCF_020466585.1 Dendroctonus ponderosae
GTGGAAGTGGCAAATTGCCTTAAAGACGTTTGTTAAGTCGGCTCCGCTATAAAATCGTGCGATTTCTCAAATTATCGATTTAGAACATGCTCCTGATTTCAATAATATTTTAATAAAATCTTATTTTTTTAACGAATAAAGAGCAATTCTACTTTATTTCACAGTTAGGACGCATTCTAGACCGTTCGCACTGCGAAACTACGAGATTTCTCAAAATATCGATTAAGRAKTTGCGCCCGATTTGGATAAAATATCAATCRAAAGCTTGTTTTTTAGYGAGTTTAGTAAGAATCGGTTGTAATTTCGCAGTTAAGACGCTTTCCRAACCGTCGGCATTGAGAAACTGATCGATTTCTGAAAGTATCGATCGACAGAAAATGTCCTGGCTTGAAARAAAAWCGGTTAAGGTATGAAATTAATTAGATCAWTTTTTTTGTGTCGCGACGGAATGACAACAAATTATTACTTTATTCAATAAAAAACAAGCTTCATATCGAGATTTTATCCAAATCAGGCGCATTTCTTTTGTCGATATTTTGAGAAATCGCCTAGTTTGGTAGTGCGAAAGGTGTAGCCAGCGTCATAACTGTAAAATAAAGTAAAATTTATCTTTCGGTGCGTTTCTAGCGTGTTTTGTCTGCCGCGAAATTGCGGAGGATTTCTCGAAGCGTCGATTGAGAAATTTTGTGTCGGCTAAACGAAAAAAGGCGATGTCTCGACAGATGATTAGAGATTAGACGCTGCAAGATTTTCATGAAGGACGCTTCTTGGCGTGTTTTGTCTGCCGAGAAATTGGGGCAAAATTTCTCAAAATGTTGACTGAGAAAGATTTTGTGGAGAAAAACTGTACGAAASAGAAAGTCGATTGTCCCGAACGAAGTGTGGTTGGTATTGAAAATAGTTACCCTGRGAAACTTATCRATTTCTCAKAGTGTCGATAGAGRAAATKTTCCTGATTTGCAYAAACTTTCATCCAAAGTGTGTAAGAAAATTAGAYAATTGCCTGGATTTAGCAGGTCAGACGCTTGATAGATCATTTCCAATGAGAAATTTCTCGATTTCTCGAAGTGTCGATTGAGAAATGTTCTTGTTTGCAATAGATCAGGATCAGGTTGTCTTGATTTTGCAATTAGAACGCTTTCCGAGCCGTCGGCACTGAGAAACTGGTCGATTTCTCGAAGTATCGATAGACCGAAAATGTCCTGAATTGGAAAAAAATCGGTTCAATTAGCAAATTACCTCAGAAACCTTTAGTAGATCGACGCCACTGAGAAAATGTGCAATTTCTCAAATTATCGATTGAGAAAATGGACCTGATTTGCCCAAAATCAGCATGAAAAGATTGTTTTGTTTATGAAATAAGTAAGAATTTGTTCATATTT
>NW_026017316.1:763492-769601 GCF_020466585.1 Dendroctonus ponderosae
TCGATTTCTCAAAGTATCGATTGACAGAAATGGACAAAAAATCGAATTGAAGTAGCAAATTTCCTTAAATACGTTTGTTAGATCGTCTCCACTGAGAAATGGCGCGATTTCTCAAATTATCGATTTAGAAAATGATCCTGATTTGAATAATTTATTTATGAAAAGCTCGTTTTTTTTATTAAATAAGTAAGAATTTGTTTATATTTCGAAGTTAACACACTTTTGAGGTCATTCGCTGATAGATTTCTCGAAGTACCGATCGACAGAAGTGGACAAAAAATCGGTGGAAGTGGCAAATTGCCTTAAAGACGTTTGTTAAGCCGTCTCCGCTAAAAAATCGTGCAATTTCTCAAATTGTCTCAAAACAAAATTGGCTGTTTGATATTGATAAATTGCCTTAATTTTTCAGTTTCTATGTTTTATTTTATTTTTCGACTGAGAAATATTTTGATTTCTCAAAGTGTCGATTGAGAAAGTTTCAAAAGTCACAAAAACTGTCAAAAGTGTCATGGCTGTGCTCTACCAGTCACGCGGAAAGATGTTCTTGTTTCTTACAGTGACGATTGCTAAACTTTATCAACTGAGAAAATTATCGATTTCTCAGAAACTCGATAGAGAAAACCGGGATCGATTGCCAAAATCAATCAAATGAATTGTTCATTAAAAAAGAGTGTACAAATTGTTGACTTTCGCACATTTCTAAGGTTGTCTGTGCAGAAACTTAGTCGATTTCTCAAACTATCGATAGAGAAAATTGACCAGATTGGCCCATTTAAACAAAACTGAATGTTTTTCATTCAGTAATTGCCCTCATTTGGCACTTTTTACGTTTTCTAATCCTAATCGACTGAGAAATATTTTGATTTCTCAAAGCGTCGATTGAGAAATTAGTCAAAATTGTTATGGAAAAAACTGTGTTTTACTGTTTAAACGCAAAAATGTCTTGCTTCTAATGTTGACAAATTGCTAAACTTTATCCAGCGAGAAATTATCGATTTCTCAGAGAGTCGACTAAGATCAGAAGAATCATAACTGGCAAAAATAAATCAAAGGAATTGTGCAGGAAAAAAACAGGAAGATCATACGTCTACGTTAGTGCATTTTTAAACGTTCCCTCCCGAGAAACTGCGCGATTTCTCAAAGTATCGATACCGGAAATCATCACTATCAAACTTGCGCCAAAAAATTGCGCATTTCTCCTCGACTTCCGGGTCAAATCGGTAACATGGTGGGCAACCTTTCAACCAACCAACTCTGGCAGGCGCTGTTGCCGTCTCTTGCGAAAAGTCTGAAATCCCACGCGAGAAACCGCGATTTTTCTGGTCAGCTACTAAATTATGCGCAAAACGATCTAAATGCGTGCCGTTCGTAAACAAATCGCCCACTTTTCCGCATGATTGTAGTAAATGTCGTAACGTTGAATGTTAATGAATGTTGAAATCTTTCGAATTGAGGTGCGGTTCCGGACGATTCAGTTTGGGAACCCGATGGGTTCCATATTATTTGTCTTCTGCTAACGGAGCTCGTGTTTACCTTCTAACAGGCCCATGCAGATGGTACGATGCGAAGACTGAAGAGACCCAGTAGGTGAATTGCGGCTGGTCATCGACCTTCGACCTCAATTGTCCCCATTGTGGGGAAATTTTGGTGGCGTTTGGCAACGTGTGTCGGTGGCAAAGTTTCGAGTTTTGGGCATCATCAGGGATGTTCTTGCGAATTTTTCAAACTTGGTCGACCATCTCAAATCTGGGATTGAGTCAGTTCGTGTTCAGATGAAGGTTTTTGTAAAACCTGCAGAGTTAAACACTTTCGAGTTTTTGCGCTTCAAGTTGATTTCAGCGCGACGTTTCGGGCGGAAGTGGCGTCACCATCAGGGACTTTGGGACAGGCACAGTTTTTCAAAGGTGGTTTTCTTTAGACTTGAGTTCTGAATGTGATTTTTTCTCAAATTCATAAGGAGCCTTACTTGGTACTGCCTGCAGCATGTAGAGCTAGGTAGGCATGGCGAAAGTTTCGAACCTCTCGGCATCATCAGGGATTTTTGCAGGAATTTTCAAGTTTGGTGGACAGAAACTTTTCGGGTTCGGCACTTGGTGAACTGAAGTCCTCTGTATTATTGACGGAAGTTTCGAATTTTTGGCATCATCAAGGAATTTTTCAAAAATTTTCAATTTGACTGATTTTTTTTCGAGTTGCGGTTCGGCCAACTCGTTTTCAACAATGAGTTTTTCGATAAATTAATAGATAACTTTATAACTTTCGAACCAATTGAGACAGAAACTTTGCTTGTTGGACACTTGGAAAGTTTCGAATTTACTTCATCATCAGGAAATTTTTAAACATTTTTCAAATTGAATGGTGCTTTTCCCCACGTTCGAACTGCAAAATGAAATAAAATTGCTCCTTATTTTAAAGAAACAGGCTTTTAATGTATATTTTATAGAAATCACGAACAATTTTTAAATCGATAATTTGAGAAATATCTTAAGTTTTTAGCGGAGACGATCCAGTAAACGTCTTTAAGACCATTTGCTGCTTTAACGGATTTTTTGGCAAATTCAGGAGATTTTCCCTCAATCGACACTTTGAGAAATCGATTAGTTTCTCAGTGCGAACGACCTACAAAGTGGCCCAACTGCGAAATATGAACAAATTGTTACTTATTCATTAAAAAATAAGCTTTCGATTTCTGTTTTATACAAATCATCGTTATTTTTTTAGTCGATAATTTGAGAAATCGCCCAATTTTTCAGTGTAAATGATCTACCAAATGCACCTTTTTTTTGCAAACTCAGGAGATTTTCTCTAAATCGATACTTCGAGAAATTGATCAGTTTCTCAGTGCTAATGACCTGCAAAGTGTCCTAACTGTGGAATATGGACAAACTGTGACTTACTTGACTAAAAACAAGCATCTGATTTATATTTTATACAAAGCAGGAACATTTTTTAAATCGGTAGTTTGAGAAATCGCGCAGTTTTTCAATGCAAACAACTTCCAAATGCCTTGAAAGCAATTTTCTACTTTGACCATTTTGTTTTGCAAATCCGGGAGATTTTCTCTAAATCGATAATTTGAGAAATCGATCAATTTCTCAGTGCGAATAACCTACAAAGTGTCCTAACTGTGGAATATGAACAAATTGTTACTTATTCAATAAAAAAACAAGCTTTCGATTTATGTTTTACCCAAATTATGAACATTTTTTGAAAGTGAACATGAACAACACACAACATGAACATCAACATTTTTTATGTCGATACTTTGAGAAATCGCGGAATTTGTAAATGTAAACAATTTTTCAATTGCCTTTAAGGCAATTTGCTAATTTAACTATTTTTTTGCAAGTTCAGGAGATTTTCTCTAAATCGATACTTCGAGAAATTGATCAGTTTCTCATTGCGAATGACCTGCAAAGCGGCCTAATTGCGAAATTCGGATAAACTGTTACTGACTTGATTAAAATTTATATTTTATACAAATGAGGAATATTGTTTATATCGATACTTTGAGAAATCGGGGAGTATTTCAATGTAAACAATTTTTCAAATGCCTTTAAGGCAATTTACTACTCTAACTGGTTTTTTTTTGCAAATTCAGGAGATTTTCTCTAAATCGATACTTCGACAAGTTGATCAGTTTCTCATCGAGAATTACCTACAAAGTATCCTAACTGTGGAATGTGAACAAATTGTTATTTATTAAATAAAAAAAACCATGCTTTCCAGTTATGTTTTATTCAAATCAGGAATATTTTTGTAATCGATAATTTGAGAAATAGCGCAAGTTTTTAGCGGAGATGATGCTCCAAAAGTAATTTAATACTTTAACCGATTTTTTTGCAAATTCCGAAGATTTTTTCTAAATCGATACTTTGAGAAATTGCGATTTTTCAGTGTAAACCATATACCAAATGCATTTAAGGCAATTTGCTACTTTAACCAATTTTTCGCAAATTCAGGAAATTTTCTCTTTATCGGTATTTTGAGAAATCGATCAGTTTCTCAGTGCCGACCGACACAGACAGCGTCTGAACTGCGAAATCACGGCAGATTTTTCCTTCACTCATTAAAAATAAGCTTTTGATTATTATTTTATCCAAATCAGGCCCATTTTCTTCATCGATAGTTTGAGAAATTGCGTTCTTTCTCATTGGAAATGAGTTGGCAAGCATCCAACCTGTCGAATTCAAGCATTTTTCTAATTTTTTAACACACTTTAATAAAATGTTTTTTCAAATAGATTCTCTTGATCGATATTTTGAGAAATTGCGCAGTTTCTCATTGGAAATGAGTGGGCAAGCGTCTAACATGCCGAATTCACCCATTTATCAATTCTTTTAACGCACTTTGATAAAATGTGAATTTTCTTGATCGATATTTTGAGAAATTGCGCAGTTTCTCATAGGTTTTGGACGAATTCAACTGCGAAATAACGACAATTTATATTTCATTCAATAAGTAACCAGTATTTGATGTAAATCAGGATAATTTCTCAATCCACTTTGAGAAATTGAGAAATTTTCCACTGACAATTTCCCAATGGCCATTTGGAACTTTTTTCTAAATCAAACAAGCCTTTTTCTTCACTTTAGAGATTTTGTCTAAAGAGATGCTCAAATTCAGGACATTTTCTCCCAATCGATACTTTGAGAAATCGATCAAGCGCCATTCGTTAATCAATATTCTGAGAAATGGAATAGTTTCTCAGTGGAATTTTTGTGCAAATTCTGAAAGTTTCGAATTTGTGTCCTCATCAAGGTTTTTTGACAAATTTCAAATTCGGTTTATTTCTACTCGGCCGATTCGAATCTTCCGACCGAATCTTCTGGGTTTCGGCACTGTGTGAGTCAATAAGTCACTGGTATTAGTACTCAAAGTTTCGAATTGACGCCATCATCAGGAATTTTCTCAGAATTTTCCAAACTGCTTGATTTGCTGCAGCTCAGTTGAGATCCAACAAACTCGCATTGAACATCGAATAGTTGAACAACTGAACAAGCGAGGAAGTGAGGTTTCCGGGCATTTTGTATAGCTGAGCCATTTGTAAAATCGCCCAAAGTTTCGAGCTGGTGTCATCATCAGGGATTTATCCTTCAGCAATATCAAATCGACTCGACTTTGACGTTTGATAACTTTTTAGGGGATTTGGATAGAAACTTCCGGGTTTTGCCACTTTGTGAAGCGAAGCAGCCGGTATCAACGCTGAAAGTTTCGAGCAAAGCGTCGTCATCAGGGATTTTCGCACTTTTTTTTTAAATTGCATTAAGGGGTTCCACAGTTACTAACCTTCGACCAGACTGGGGTAGAAACTGGCTTTTTGCAGCAGCTGATACAGAGAGAAGGCAGGTTGCAAAGGCCGCATACGTTTCGAATCAATGAATCCATCATCAAGGACATTTTGCCAATTTTACAAATGCAGATTTCAACAACCATAGGAACATAGAAGCTACACTTTGCATAATAGTGGCGCCATCCTCAGGCATTTTTTTCCGATTGACTTGATGTTCTGGCGAGTTGGAGGTGAAAAATTTCTCGGAATTTGGCTGCTAAAGGTCGAATCGACGTCGTTCGCTCTCAGCTACGCACACAAACAACGTGCCGGAATTAATTGCGTTAATTAAGCTAAATTAGTGACTACCGGGGATTAAACGACTAAATTTGTCCGGACGCTTTTGAACAATCGCCAGCTGGAACTGACCTACAAGAGTGCGGCCGAATTCTTCTATTGGTTTCTATTGGCGTCCAAAGTTTCGAAACTGCCTTCATCAGGGATTTTTCGAAAAAACGTCAACTTTGATAGTTCGTTTTTAAGCTCAGTATTGGACAAGCTCGTCTTGCACAGTCGATAACTTTCGCACTAATAGAGACAGAAACTTTGCAGTTCCCGCACTCGATGACGTAGATCAACTGGTATTAATAGGGAAAGTTTCGAATTTGCCTCATCATCAGGCAATTTTCCAAAATTTTTCAAATTGAATGGGTTTTCCCCCGTTCGAACTGAAAAAATGACAGAAAATTGCTGCTTATTTTAAACAAAACGGGCTTTTAAATGTATATTTTATACAAATCAGGAACAATTTCTACATCGATAATTTGAGAAATATCT
>NW_026017316.1:770600-772320 GCF_020466585.1 Dendroctonus ponderosae
CGATAATTTGAGAAATCGGCCAGTTTTTCAGTGTAAATGATCTACCAAATGCCTTTAAGCCAATTTACTACTTTAACCAATTTTTTGCAAATTCTGAAGAGCTTCTCTCAATCGATACTTTGGCCTAACTGCGAAATTTGAACAAATTGTTACTTATCCAATGAAAAAAGCAACCTTTCGATTTATATTTTTTCCAATTCAGGGGCATTTTTTTAATCGATAATTTGAGAAATCGAGCAAGTCTTTAGCCGAGGCGATCGACCAAATGCATTTGAAGTAATTTAATATTTTAACTGATTGTTTTGCAAATTCAGAATATTTTCTCTAAATCGATACTTTGAGAAATCGATCAGTTTCTCAGTGCGAACAACCTACAAAGTGGCCTAACTGCCAAATATGAACAAATTGTTACTTATTCAATAAAAAAACAAGTTTTCGATTTATGTTTTATACAAATAATCGATAATTTTTTAGTCGATAATTTGAGAAATCGACAGTTTTTCAATGTGAATGATCTACCAAATGCCTTTAAGCCAATTTACTACTTTAACCAATTCTGAAGAGGTTCTCTCAATCGATACTTTGAAAAATCGATCAGTTTCTCTGTGCGAACAACCTACAAAGAGGCCTTACTGCCACATATGAACAAATTGTTACTTATTCAATAAAAAAACAAGCTTTCGATTTATGTTTTATACAAATCATCGATATTGTTTAGTCGATAATTTGAGAAATTGCCCAGTTTTTCAGTGTAAATGGTCTACCAAATGCCTTTAAAGCAGTAAAGAGTTTCTCTCAATCGATACTTTGAGAAATCGATCAGTTTCTCAATATCGACCGACATGGAATGCGTCATAACTGCGAAATTACAACAAAATGTTGCTTTATTCACACAAGTCTCTCATCACAAGTCTTTCATTGATATTTTATAGAAATTAGGGCAGTTTTCTTACTCGATATTTTGAGTTATGGCGGGGTTTCTCAGTGGATATGATTTAGGAAATTTGCTATTTAAATCGATTTTTTGTGTAATTCAGGACATTTCTCTACATCGACACCTTGAGAAATCGATCAGTTTCTCAGTGCGAATGACCTACAAAGTGTCCTAACTGCGAAATATGAACAAATTGTTACTTATTTAATGAAAAAACGAGCTTTTTATTAAAAAATTATTGAAATCAGGAGCATTTTCTAAATCGATAATTTAAAAAATCGCGCAATTTCTCAGTGGAGACGATCTAACAAACGTATTTAAGGAAATTTGCTACTTGAATTTGATTTTTTGTCCGTTTCTGTCAATCGATACTTTGAGAAATTGATCAGTTTTTCAGTGCGAACGATCTGGAAAGGGTCTTGACTGCAAAATATGAGCAAATTAAAACTTATTTAACAAAAAAACCAGCTTTTCATGCGTATTTTGGACAAATCAGGTTCATTTTCTCAATCGATAATTTGAGAAATTGCGCAGTTTCTCAGTAGGGTCGATATACTAAAGGTTTCTAAGGTAATTTGCTACTTTAACCGATTTTTTTCAATTCAGGACATTTTCGGTTTATCGATACTTTGAGAAATCGATCAGTTTCTCAAAGTATCGCAATCGCAAAATTTCGCGGTGGAGACGATCTGGCAAGCGTCTATACTGCAAAACTAAGCTGATTTGATAATTTTCTCGCTTGCTTTGAACGAAATTTTTTGCCAATTAAAAACATTTTCTCAATCG
>NW_026017316.1:772636-776871 GCF_020466585.1 Dendroctonus ponderosae
CCTAACTGCGAAATATGGACAAACTGTTACTTACTTGATAAAAAAATAAGCATCTGATTTATATTTTGTACAAATCAGGAACATTGTTTAAATCGATACTTTGAGAAATCGCAGATTTTTTCAATGTAAACAATCTTCCAAATGCCTTTAAGGCAGTTTGCTACTTTAACCATTTTTTTGCAAATTCAGGATTTTCTCTAAATTGATACTCGGAGAAATTGATCGACACTTCGAGAAATTTTTTAACACACTTTTAAAGCATGTTTTTTTTTCAGCTGGATTTTCTTGATCGATATTTTGAGAAATGGCGCAGTTTCTCATAAGTTTTGAACCGATCTAACTGCGAAATAACGACAATTTCTATTTTATTCAATAAGGAACCAGTATTTGATGTAAATCAGGATAATTTCTCAATCGACACTTCGAGAAATTGAGAAATTTTTCCCTGACAACTTTTAAATGGCTATTTGGAACTTTTTTCAATCTCAAACAAGCCTGTTGCTTCGCTTTAGAGATTCTAGACAAACTTTCTCAATCGATGCGTATTTACGATAAATATTAACAGCGCCGTTATCGCGGTTAATTCAGCACTTTTGTCGACTGATTGCGGCTCGTTTGTGTCCATTAAGCCAACGCATGAAGAGAAACAGACCTGTTAAAGAACCGTCTTGTGCCGGCTAATGAGCTGCATGGATTGCGCCTTGAAACTGCATAAAATCGCGCAATTATGCAGTAAAAGTTGTATGGACTGTTAATTTATTGACTCGGGCGGGTTTCCGGCATTTTTTGGTTTACGTAAGACCGTGGAGAGACAATGAGGAACCTGACTGGAACCGGAGCGTTTGCAGAAGGAGGCAGGCGAAGACGAAGAAGAGGCGCACTTTCGCTGGCCAAGCACGGAACGCAGCTGTTAACTGCGAAATTGGTCTTTAAAGTAGGCGTTCGGCCATAAAGCAACACTAAATGGCAGTCGCAGAGGAAAGTTAATAGCATGCATTTCGAATAGTCGATCGGTTTCTACTTGCGCTTGACCTACTCGATTTCGAACATCTGGTTCTTGTGCGGGAACCAGTGAAGATTCCTGATGATGGCGCCCGTTCGGGGCGTTTTGCATGGACGGCAACAGTGGCGAAGCTCTGCGGCCTCGGTTCGAGCGTTCGCAAATGGGGAACGAACTAAATTGAAAATTAAATCGCCTGATGATGACGAGGGCTCGAAACTTTCCACTAGTTTGCTCACGGTGCAACAGTGAGGTGATTTTTCTTGAGAAAAACCCTGATGATGGTACAAATTCGAAACTGCCCGCAGTTCGACAACTGGCTTGGCGCTATAAAGCGCGTGATTTTTGCATTATTGGGGGTTTTTGCAACTATTTGAAAAATTTTGACAAATGGTGATGCCGTAAATTATTAGGTTTCAATTTAAACATCAAAAGGTTGCACGTTTATAAATTTCATGTTCTTTAATCGATTTCACCGTTTGGAAAGCGTAAATTTTGGGAAATTCATGCACTTTTGACTGGTGTTTGTTTTTTCAAAATTGGACTAAAACTAAGCGAGTTATGAACCATAGAGCTCTTGTTATAAACGTCTGATTTTTCATAACTTCTGTGTTTTTTTATCGACTCGAACGTTCCAAAAGCAGACATTTAGAGAAATTCAAGCCCTTTTGACGAAATTTTAGCTCTTGAAAATTCGACGAAAACTAAGCGCGTTATGAGCCATAGAGCTCCCATTATAAAAGTGGGATTTTTTTATAAGTTTCATATTTTTTACCAATTTTTTTACTTTTAAATATCCGGCTAAGAGTATGCGAGTTGTAAGCAATAGAGCTCCTAATTTTAAAGTGGACAACTTTCTTTCAAGTTCTATGTTTTTTAGTCGATTTCAACGTTCTAATTAATTCATTTGCACGTTTCAAAAACAGACATTTAGATAAATTCATGCACTTTTGACTGAATTTTTACTTTTGAAAATTCGACGAAAACTAAGCCAGGTGGCAGGCATAGAGCTCGCATTATAAAAGTAGGATTTTTTTATAACTTTTATGTTTTTTTATCTGTTTCAAAGCTACCAAGACCAAAAGTCAGGGAGACTGATGGACTGGACTTTTAACAAAGTTTTAATTTTTGAATATCAGACTAAAATTATGCGAGTTATAAGCAATAGAGCTCCCAATTTTAAAGTGGACAACTTTCTTTTAACTTCTATGTTTTTCAGTCGATTTCAACGTTTCAAAAGCCGAAATTTAAAGAAATGTATGCACTTTTGAGTGCTTTTAATTATTTCAAAATTCAAAAAAAACTTAGTGAGTTATGAACCATAGAGCTCCCGTTATAAAAGAGAAATTGTATACAACTTCTATGTTTTTTAATTTATTTGAACGTTTCAAAAGCAGGCAATTAGAGAAAGTCATGCACTTTTGCCTGAATTTAAACTTTTGAAATTTTGACTAAAACTAAGCAAGGTAGCAGGCATAGAGTTCGCATTATAAAAGTAGGATTTTTTTGTAACTTTTATGTTTTTTTATCTATTTCAAAGCTACCACTACTAAAAGTCAGAGAGACTGATGGACTTTTARCAAAGTTTTAATTTTTGAATATCAGGCTAAAAGTATGCGAGTTATAAGCAATAGAGCTCCCAATTTTCAAGTGAACCACTTTCTTTTAACTTCTATGTTTTTTAGTCGATTTCAACATTCCAAAAGCCGAAATTTGAAGAAATGTATGCACTTTCGAGTGCTTTTAATTATTTCAAAATTCAAAAAAAACTTAATGAGTTATGAACCGTAGATATTAACCGTTATAAAAGAGTGATTTTTTATTACTTCCATGTTTTTTAATCGATTTGAACGTTCGAAAAGCAGACATTTAGAGAAATTCATGCACTTTTGACTGAATTTTAACTTTTGAAAATTCGACAAAAACTACGTGAAGAAAAAGGCATAGAGCTCGCATTATAAAAGTCGAATTTTTTGTAATTTGTATGTTTTTTTATCTATTTTCAAACTACCAAGACCAAAAGTCAGAGAAACTGGTGGACTTTTAAGAAAGTTTTAATTTTTGAATATCCAGCTGAAAGTAAGCGAGTTGTAAGCAATAGAGCTCCCATTGTTAAAGTAGATTACTTTCTTATAAATTCTACGTTTTTTATCCGATTTCAATGTTCCTAAAGCCGAAATTTAGAGAAATTCATGCACGACTGACAACTTTTGATTTTTTCAAAATTCATCAAGCACTAAGCTGGTTATGAGCGATAGAGCTCCACTTGTAAGTTGGATATTTTATTAAAAAAAAATTACCGATTTCAAGGCTGCAAAAGCGCTAAATTAGAATTTTTCCTCATACGGCCAAAATTAAGCGGTTTATGAGCCATAGAGCCCTCAATATAAACATGATATGTTTGATAACTTTCATGTTTTTTGGCCGATTTCAAATCTACAATACCCAAAGGTTAGAAAAATTAATGGTATTCAAACTAAGTTTTTATGTATCTAAATGCAGACGAAAGTAAGCGAGTTATGAGCAATAGAGCTCCCACTTTGAAGTGGATAATTTTCTTACAACTTCTGTCTTATTTACCCGATTTCAACGTTACAAAAGCCAAAACTTAGATAAATGTATGCCCTTTTGACTAAATTATAACTTTTGAAAATTCGACGAAAACTAGGCGATTTAGGAGCCATGTAGCTCTTATTATAAAAGTGGGATGTTTTATTTCAACTATGCTTTTTAACCGATTTCAACTTTCCAAAAGCAGAAATTTAGAAAAATGCAGGCATTTTTGACTGATTTTAATTTTTTTAAAATTCGACGAAAACTAAGCGAGTTATGAACCATAGAGCTCTCGTTATAAAAGTGGAATGTTTGATAACTCATCATTTTTGATAAAACCCAAAAGTTAGAGAAGCTGATTTAAACAAAGTTTTAATTTTTTTAAATACAGCCAAAAGTAACCCAGTTATGAGCAATAGAGCTCCCACTTTTAAAGCAGATTATTTTATGACAACTTCTATGTTTTTTAACCGATTTCAACGTTCAAAAAGCCCACATTTAGAGAAATTCGTGCACTTTTGACTGGTTTTTATTTTTCTAAATTAAACCGAAACTAAGCGAGTTATGAGCCATAGAGCTGTCATTATAAAAGTGGGTTTTTTCTAACTTTCATGTTTTTTCACCGATCTGAACGCTACAAAACCAAAAAGTTGGAGAGACTGATGGTATTTGAACTAGCAGT
>NW_026017316.1:777870-784256 GCF_020466585.1 Dendroctonus ponderosae
CTTGTAAAAAAAATTGCAACAAAGAAACCAGTAAAACTTGACACTTGTAATATTAACATGGGATGGAGAGAAGATTCCTTTGCAGTATTTGAAAGTTTCGTGTCACGGCCATCATCAGCGACCAGTAGAAGAATTTTGAAAAAAACCACATCAACTTGTGCATGTGATCAAACAAATTTGTAGGAAAAAAATGACAAAACAAAAAGGCCAAGGAAAATAGTCACTTGTAATGTTTACATGGGAAAGAGAGAAGATTCCTTTGCACGTTTCCCAAGTTTCGAGCTATGGCCATCATCAAGACGCAGTGGGAGAATTTTGGCATAACAGGGCCATTAACTGAACGAGCTCCGATTGAAAAATTCACCTTGCAAAAACCAACAGAGATGGAGCGTTGCCAGCGCTTGCGTTAGAAAGAGAGGAGATTCGTCCACCCGTCCGCGTAAGCCTGATGATGTTCCCTCGTTTGTGTTAAGAGAAACGTTTCCTTGTTCTAATTAAATTTTTTTTCGATGACGCAGTCCGATGACGAAACCCGTAACGACGGCACAATAGATTAATTAGTAGGAAAATTCGCATTTAAAGGCGCTTACAGTTCACTTGTTGACCGATCAAGGCGGAGCTGACTGAGTCTCATGTATGATCAAGGTGATAAACGGTTGGGCAAATATTTGAAGGTCTTGCGTCAAGTGGGAACGTGGCTTTATTAATGCGAACAGGCTGGTTGGTTGGTCGATGGGTTGCGTAAACGCGGCCTGAATATTCGGCTTAATTCCGTAAATGCGGCTTAGAACTGGTGGAAAACTGCAGGACGAAAAACCCGACCAGGTTTAGAATTAGAATGCGCCCCGAATTAGTCACATCCGCCTCTGTTCTGTTGTTTTCAAATGCATTCGACCCGATGGGACGCGCGATGAAAATTGCATTAATTGGCGCTGATTAATGTTAATAGCGAAGGTCTGGATGAATTAACAATTAAATGGAAATCACCGGCAAGTAGCCCTCTGACGTCATCAGTTCAGCAAGTGCGAACAGGGCTGAAACATTCGCCGTATAGAACTGACGGGGCCAAATTTATTCAAAATTCGCTCGTTTGTGCAGGATGGCATTCTTAAACAACTGCAGGAGTTCGTTTGGGGGCGGCCAGCTCGGGTCAGGAAAAATCGACTTTGCAAGTTGACGGTGCAACACTGAGCGATTGGTTGAAAAGTCGTCAAAGTTCAAAAATTCCTGTTGAAGTGCATGATTAAGAAAATTCAACCAAATTTTCCCAGTTTGTGAGGAAAACGACTTCTCTTCAATCGCGTAAATCCGCTTGTCGAAATTGAAAACAGTTTTTGCAAAATCGACTTCAACAATTCCAGGTGCAAAGATGATCAAAAAGGCCAAACTTCGTCAAATTTCAAAAATTCGTCGTGCAGGTAGGAATCAAGTGAATCCAACGAAATTTTCGACATTTTTTACTAGAAACCTTCTTAACCCACCACTAGAATCCGCTTGCTGAAATTTAGACGAATTTTCGAAAAATCGCTTGAGAATTTGAAGTGCAAAAATGACTCAAGTGCAAGAAGTTCAAAAATTCCTCTAAAATGTCGGAATTAAGCAAATGAGAAAAACATTTCACGGTTAGTTAGGAAAAACATTTCCATTCAATCGGCAAACTCTGCTTTTGGAAATTTATGCGCGTTTTAGAAAAATCGACTAATAGTTTGAAGTGAAAAATGCTCGAAAAGCAAAACCTTCGTCAAAGTGCAAAAATTCCTCTTGAACGCTGCAATTATCCGAATGCAACCTGTTTTTTCACGTTTATTGCCCAAGACTTTCTTAATCAACCGCTAAAATCCGCTTGTCCATTTTGAAACGAGTTTTCGAAAAATCAACTTTGAAAATTGGAAGTGCAAAAATGCCCGAAACGTAAAAATTCGTCAAAGTTGAAAAATTGCTCTTGAACGCCTGCATCAAGTGAATGCAACCAAATTTTTCAGGCTTGTTAAGACAAATGTTCGTCATTAACTGCTMAGATCAGCTTGTGGAAWTTTGAACGGGTTTTTGAAAAATCGACTTTGATAGTTTGAAGTGCAAAAATGATCAAAAGCAAAAAGTGGRCCAAAGTTCAAAAAWTCTTCGTTAAATCCTTAAWYRAGCGAATGCAACWAAACTTCTRRARTTTGTTAAGWRARCACTTTCYAATCRCCCGTTGMAATCRGSTTRYCGAAATTTRAAWSGGTTTTTGAAAAATCGACTTTGRCAGTTTCGAGTGCRCAAATGGYCGAAACGCAAAAAGTTCGTCAAAATTCAAAAAATCCTCTTGAAGTCCCGAATTACGCAAATCGACCCAAATTTCTCAAGTTTGCTAAGAACCGCCCTCCTAATCCACTGCCAGAATCGGCTGGCCAAAATTTAAACGAATTTCCGAAAATTCGACTTTGGTAGTTTCAAGTGCAAAAATGAGCCACAAACAAAACCCAGTTGAAGTTCAAAAATTCCTCTTGCTAGCCAGAATCGAGCGAAAACAAYCAAATTGCCAGCGTTTATCGCCAAAAACCTTCCAAATCCCCCCTGCCCAGATCCAGTCTGGATACGAAAAAACAKGAAAAAATGCCAATTGAGTTGCAAAGCTCCAAAACAACTGGAGTTTCTGCAAGCGAGGAACAAACACTCTTCAAACGACTGAAACCCAAACAAYAAATCTCCTGCCAACTGCCGGAATCCCCCTCGAAGAAACCCACTAAACCCACTAAACCCACTAAACCCACTTAACCAATTYAGGGGCCAAGATGTTGTTTSCAGCTTGATTGAATAATAAGCAATTGACCAATTGAGCTTTTGTAAGCTCGAGCAGGCTGAACGGCTCAGTTTTTATCCGTTCAGACCGAAATKAGTTTGATGAAGAAAAAACCCAGTCAGTTTGTACAGTTAACAGCTCGCTTTGCGGTCGATCAGCCGCAAAGGTCGTCAAGAATTGGATTTTTATGTCACATTTACGGCTATCACAGCACAAAACTGCAGGATTTTACCTGAAAAATCAAACTTTCGAAACTCTTTCGAAACTGAATCGACAGAAACTGGCGAGTTCCGGAACTTTGTTCAGTACGGCCACTTGCATCAGCGCTGAAAGTTTCGAACGCACCACATCATCAGGAAATTTTTCCAAAATTTTCAAAGTTGTCAGTTTTTTTAAAGTTGATTGGACATCGTGGGTTTCCACAATTGATAAGTTCCGAACCCGCTTAGAGCCAGAAACTTCCAGCTGTGCACACTGGTGGGAGTTGAGTCACTTGCGCAACTGTCAACGTTTCGAATTTTGGCGCTTCATCAGGGAATTTTGCAAAAATTTCAAGTTTGCATCATCTTTTCCCAGATGTTTGCGGTTTGGTAAACTCGCTTTCAGCCGAGTTTTTCACGAATTCCTAAAGCTCAAAACTTCGGTTTTATGCATTTACGGGCTCGACCTCAGTTGCCGTGCTTTTTTATTAAAAGTTTCGAATTTACGCACTCTTCAGGGATTTTTCGCGAAATTTGTCAACACCGTTGACAAGCGCAGCTTCCACAGCTGAAAGCTTCTGATCTGGTGCGAACAGAACATGCTTGTTGCACCCGTTTACAGAGTGAAGCTGCTGGTATCACAGGGGCAAGTTTCGGATTTCCGTCATCATCAGGGGATTTTTCAGGTTCTTCCAAATTAACTGATCTTTTCAAGAGTTGCAGTTCGGTAAATTCACAATCAACAAGAGYGATTTTCAATTATTCAAAGAGATGGAAACTGGGGCTTTGCGGGCGTTTATAGAGCGATGTCAGTGCTAATGTTGCACAAAGTTTCGAATGTGGGCACTCATCAGGGATTTTTTGAGAAAATTTCAAATATGATTCATTTTTCTAAGAGCATTATTGCTTCAGCTCGTCTTCTAGTATTGATAATTGTTGAACCCACACAGATAGAGAACGTTTTGGCCTTTTGTTCAGCAGCCAAAACTTTTTGGTTTTTCCGAAAGAATGGAGAAAAGAGAAATTTTTTCGTAATTTTTTCCAGTTTTCGGAATAAGAATGAAAAATTGCAATTTTGAAGGCGAGTTTTTCGCTTCTACTGATTGTTCTCAAACTTTGCCGCGAAAAACCGAAAATGTTTCCGAAATTTGATCCAGTTTTCGAAAAAAAAATTTTAAATTGCAATTTTCAAGGCAAGTTTTTTGCTTTGAACCTCAAAACGCATCCTACTGATTTTCTTCATACTTTGCCACAAAAAACCGAGAGAGCCAAACAAAGGGTAAATTTTTTCGAAAAAAAAGAGCCAGTGTTTTCTTTTAACCTCAAAACGCATTCAATAACTTTCCTCAAACTTTGCCACATAAAATTGAAAATTTTTGCAAGAGTAAAGTTTTTCGAAATGTGCACGTTTTCGCACTAGTTTTTGAAAAATAAAATGGAAAATTGCAAGTTTCTGGGTGAGTTTTTTGTTTTTAACGTCAAATTACGTCCACTGATTTTCCTCAAACTTTGGAACAAAAAACCGAAAAGTTTTGTAAGAGTAAATATTTTCGAAATTTGCCCAATTTTGGACGAAAACACCGAAATGTTTTTCGAAAAAAATTCAAAATTGCAATTTTCAAGGCGAGGTTTTTGCTTTGAACCTCAAAACGGTTTCACCGAATTTCCTCAAACATTTCCTCAAAAAACTGAAAATTTTTGCAAGGCTAAATTTTTCCGAAATTTCATCCAGTTTTCACAAAAATGAAAAATTTTTCAAATAAATTTTCAAGGCGAGTTCTTTGCTTGTAACCTAAAAATGTTTCCACCATCCAACTTTCCAAAAAATAATAAAAAATTGCAATTTTCTAGGCGAGTTTTTTGCTTGTAGCCTTAAAATGTTTCCACTGAAATTCCTCAAACTTTGGCACAAAAAACCGAAAATTTTTGCAAGAGTAATTTTTTCGAAATTTTACCGTTTTTGAAGAAACAATGAAAAATTGCAATTTTCTATGTGAGTTTTATGCTTCTAACCTCAAAACGCATGGACTGATTTTCCTTAAACTTTGCGACAAAAAACCGAAAATTTTCGCAAGAGTAAGTTTTTTCGAAATTTGATCCAGCTTTCGAAAAAATAATAAAAAATTGCAATTTTCTATGCGAGTTTTTTGCTTTTAACCTCAAAACGCATCGATTTATTTTCCTCAAACTTTGGCACAAAAAACCGAAAATTTTCGGAAGAGGAAATTTTTTCAAAATTTGCGCGTTTTCGAAAAAATAATTGCAATTTTCAAGAGGAGTTTTTTGCTTGTAACCTCAAAATGTTTTTACTAAATTTCTTCAAACCTTAGCACAAAAAGCAGAAAAATTTCCAAAAATTTGTTCCAAGTTTCGAAAAAAAAATGAAAAACTGCAATTTTCTATGAAAGTCTTTTGCTTTTAACCTCAAAACGCATTGACTGATTTTCTTCAAACGTCGCCACGCAAAAACCGGAAATTTTTCCCAAAATTTAATCCAGTTTTCGACAAAAAAAAATTAAAAATTGCAATTTTTTATGCGAGTTTTTTGCTTTTAACCTCAAAACGTGCTATAGACTGATTTTCCTCAAACTGTCACAAAAAGCCGAAAATTTTTCCGAAAATTAATCCAGTTTTCGACAAAAAAAAATTAAAAATTGCAATTTTTTATGCGAGTTTTTTGCTTTTAACCTCAAAACGCATTGACTGATTTTCCTCAAACTTTGGCACAAAAAACCGAAAATTTTCGCAAGAGGAAATTTTTTCGAAAAAATAATGAAAAATTGCAATTTTCAAGAGGAGCTTTTTGCTTGTAACCCCAAAATGTTTTTACTAATTTTCCTCACTAAATTTCCTCAGACTTTGGCACAAAAAAATCAAAAATTTTCCCAAAATTCGTTTCAAGTTTCGAAAAAAAAATGAAAAACTTCAATTTTCTATGCGAGTTTTTTTGTTTTGAACCTCAAAACGCATTGACTGATTTTCCTCAAACGTCGCCACAAAAAAACCGAAAATTTTCGCAAAAGGAAATTTTTCGGAATTTTTTCCCAAAATTTGATCCAGTTTTCGAAAAGCAAAAACGAAAAATTGCAATTTTCTATGCGAGTTTTTTGCTTCTAACCTCAGAACGCATCGAGTGATTTTCCTCAAACTTTGCGACAAAAAACCGAAAATTTTTGCAAGAGAACATTTTTGCGAAATTTACTCAAGTTTTCGAAAAAAATTCAAAATTGCGCTTTTTCCAAAAAAAAATTTCCACTAGTCACAAAAACTTAAACACTCCCAACCAAGAAAACCACCACTAAACACTGAAGATGGCGGGAACACGCCCAGAAAAGAGAAACCTTGATGCGGAACGCAATCATCAGCCAAAGAACAATCGCCAATATCTCCCGAACCACTCGCTC
>NW_026017316.1:785255-794089 GCF_020466585.1 Dendroctonus ponderosae
AAGTTTGCCAACTTCACTGTTGAACTCAACGCCCTTTCAAATAACCCACAGGCTTAATGTACTAGAAAATTGACATTTGCGAACCCCAGAAGACCCTGAATTTAATGAAACTGCGATGAACTTCACAGAGCCAACGAGGTGAAGTTTGGCGGACTGGAAATCCACTTCAAAATTTGCAAAAAATCATAAGTTTTGCGCTCGAACCTCAGAAAAGGCATCAATAGCCTTCTGGAGGACTGCAAAAGTTGACTTTGCAATTGTACTAAAAACTTATGAAGTTTGCAACCTTCACCCTTTGCACCAACTTGGTACAAAATCCCGAATAAACATGGTTTTCAACGATTTTTATGTTGAGAAAGTTGCAGAGTTCCAAATAAATAAGTTTGCCAGACAGGAACGAACTTCAAAAACCTGCAAAAATTTAAGATTTTGGCTCAAGAGTAGCAGAAAAGCACCATTCAAAGCTTCCAACGACTAAGCTGAAGCTGCCCAACTTTAAATCGCAATTGTACTACAAAATGGTGAAGTTTCTTTCTGAAATTGTACTAGAAAATGGACATTTGTGAACCTCAGAGCGACCCTGAATTTAATGCAACTGCGAAAAACTTCACTGAGCCAACGAGGTGAACTTTGCAGGTGAAAACGCGTTTTGTAAAGTGAAGTTTGGAAAAATCCCAGAAAACCCTGCGGTCAACTTCAAAAATTTCAACAACAAATTCTTGAGTCTTTTTACTGAGAAAATTTGTTGAAAATCTTTAAAAATAGAAAGAAAACTTTAGAAAATGAAGTTCGACTATAGAAAGTGAAGTTGTTAAACGCCCTTAGAAATAGAACTCTCGCGGTTGACTTCAAAAGTTGCCAACTTTGAAAATTCCTGAATTTCTTTGTTGAGAGAAATTTTGTTCAAAAACTCTAAAAATAAAAAAAAATTATTTTAGAAAATGAAGTTCTGCTATCATACGTGAAGTTTTAAATCACATTATTTTCAAAAACTTTATTTTTTTTTAAGCTGGAAGTCGCAATTTTTTTATTTTAATTTAAAAAATTTGATTAATTGGAAGTTCAAAGTTTGAAGAAAACTTTGAAAAATCCTGAAAGTTTCTTTTCAGACGTTCAGATGTTCTGATCAAAATGTCCTAAAATTAAAAAACTAAAATTTCGAAAATGAAGTTCGGCTATAAAAAGTGAAGTTATTAAACGCTCTTCAACATTAAATTCGTTTTCTCATTTTCGCCAAGCGCCAAAAATAGCAATTTATGATTCAAAAACGTCACTGTGTGAAACTTCAAAGCTTGAAGGGGAAACTCGTTTCGGAAAGTGAAGCTTGGAAAACTCCCAAAAGGCTTTGGGGTGAACTTCAAAAGTTGCAAATTTGTTAAATTTCTGAATAATGTTTTTGGACGGAAACTGATCAAAATCTGTAAAAATTTAAAAAAATTAAAATAAATTTCGGGTGTAGAAAGTGAAGTTGCTAATCGTGTTACACATTTTTTTAAATTTTTTCAAGCCAAAAAGTCGCAAATTTTGTATTTGAAAAAGTAAAAACGCCTTTTGGAAAGTGAATCGAAGAACTCTTGGGTGAAAACATAAAAGCGAAGGTCTCGAACACTAAAAACTCTCCATTTCTATCAAACCAAAACAAATTGGAAAAAAAATCAAATGTCGGACAAAGGGCCAACAGCGGCAACCGTGCTTTACACCAGCGAGCTGAAGCAGAGTTTGACTGATTCGCATGGTGGCGCCATCTGTGTGCAGCCTAACCAGCTAACGAACTCTGTGGCCAGAAAGCGTTGCGTGGTAGGGCTGCCCCGGCTAGATGGCGCCACCGCACTTGAATCTATTTGGCGCAATTGAAGGCTCATTTACCGCTCAATCACTGAGCGCAAAGTGCGCAAACCTCAATTAACCCGATCATGCGCTTCCTCATTGTCCTCAATGTTAATCGGCAATTTCCGAATAAAATTCCCCTAAATATTGGGAGTAAAACGACGACCATTAGAGCGCGCATTTGCTAGAGAAGGACTTACGCTTCTTCCTGCGCCTCCTTTTCCTTCTCCTCCTGAATGGTGACGGTGGTGGGGGGGGGCGGCAGCTCCTCCAATGGCAGCGCTTCCTCGGGTGGAGTGGGGGGCGTTTTGTCAAACTCGGCGATCGGCGCTTGCGCGTCCGTTTCCGGCATTGGCGACACGGAGTTGCTTTCCATTTTGGCACTGAATGAAAATGTTCGAAGGGCGGAAAGTACAGGGCGCGCCCTCTGTTGGCGGGTTAGCGAATCACTGGTCAAGCCTGCAATTAGCAAAAAAATTAAGGAYGCTTTCTTTTCGGGAAAAAAAAAACAATTGTGAAACAYCAGCAAAATCCTCCTCAGGCAGATGGATTTTGAAAATTTCTCAAAAATTTCTCAACTGTTYTAAGGAAAACCATGTTACGAAGCAAATTGGTACATTTTGATATTTGCAATTTYTCAGTTATTGATTTTATCAGTAAAAATCCCAAAAATTTCTCAATTTTTTTGAGAAACCGCACCTGCCAAACTGTGACGCAGATATTATTTGAGTTTCTGCTTGACACATAAAATAAACAGTTGACAAAGTGCGGAAAAAAAATGAAAAATTCTCAAAAATCTTGCAGAATTTCATGTTTTTACTCAACAAGTTCTTAAAAAAATTGCGAAATTAAATTTTCAAGCGCGAAAAACGGCACCTGTTGGTTGCATTAAGCGCAGTTCTACAGATGCCTAAAATAGCTTTGCAAACCGCAAGAAACAAATGGAATATTTCTCAAAAATTTCTTGACTGTTTTAAATAAAACAATGTGGCGAAGCAAATTGTAAAATTTTGAAATTTGTAATTTCTCATTTATTAATTCTATAAGTAAAAATCTTTAAAAATCTCAATTTTTTTGAGAAACCGCACCACCTACTAGACTGTGACGCAGATATTATTTGAGTTTTTCTTGGCGCAATTTGGAAAACCGGCATAAAAATATAATATGAAAATAGCGCCTGATGGTTGGACTAAGCGCAGTTCTACAGATGCCTAGAATAGCTTGGCATACCGCAAGAAACAAATGGAATATTTCTCAAAAATTTCTTAACTGTTTTAAACAAAACATTGTTACGAAGCAAATTGTTAAATTTTGAAATTTGCAATTTCTCAGTTATTAATTTTATAAGTAAAAATCTTTAAAATTCCCAAAAATTTCTCAATTTTTTAGAGAAACCGCACCTACTAGACTGTGACGCAGATACCATTTGACCTTTTTCTTGGCGCAATTTGGAAAACCGACATAAAAATATACTTTTGATAAAGTGCAGGAAAAGAATTCTCAGAAATGCTTTTCCTCAAAAGTTCTTGAAACATTGAGAAATTGAATTCTTAATCTCTAAAAACAACACATTTTGAAAATACGAGAAATTAAACATTTCTTAATATTTTTAGACAAACCAATGACAATTAGTCGAAATGTTCAAATTTCTATTTAGAATCATTTGAAAAGCAAGGCTTTTTGCAAAAAAATTAAAAATTCTCAAAAGTTTCTCAATACTTTTTGTTAAACCGAATTTGCTAGACTGTGAATTACTTGTTAAAGTCATACTTCGTTCAGTTTAAGGAAAACGAGAACTTTAAAAACCAGATTTTGGAAAGTTGAAAATTTCTCAGAAATCTATAATTATTTTTGCAAGAACAAAAATTTCAGACCCATCACACGAAATTGGTTTAAATGGAACACATAAATAGAAAAGAACTGATAAAAATTGGCAAAAATTTTCCAGAAATTTCTCAACTCTCAAAAGCCCAATTTTTATTTAGTAGTTTCGGAACAACAAAATTCCCAAAATTTCTCGATGGTTTTTGAAATTTTTCAATACTTTCTGAGAAAGCAAATGATGAGATCAAGGCAAAATTTTTGAAAAATACAAGAAATTTGTTTTTCGTTTTTCAGAAATCTCAATATTTTTAGAGAAACCTAGTTTGCAAAGGCATGAAAATTGTTCACATGTTTATGAAGTCGTTTCGGAACGCCAACGTAACAAACAGTTTTTCACATAATTTCTCGAAAGTTTCTCAAACATTTGTAAGAAACCGAACTGGCTGAACAGTAAACCAAATATTTGACTTTTGGAATAAGTTGGAAGAAAAAACATTAAAAGCTGTACATAAAAAATGAAATCCAAAAAATTGAGCATTTTTCAAAAATTTCTTAAACCCGCCGCATAGACGCGAATTTCATGTCTATATTTGGTGCATGTGTGGAATGCCAATCAATATGCAAATTTTTTAAATAAACTTTTAAGAAAGGGAGAAATTCTCAAAAAAAATTGAGAAACCTAATTTAAGCGCTATTTTGAAGGACGAGAAAACAATTTTGTGATTTGCAAAATACCGAAAAAGTTAACACAGTTTAGAAAAAAGGAAAAGTTAAAAAAAATGAGAAATTTTAGAGGAAACGAATGCGAATCTGCAAGCTTTGACAAATCATTTTTTTATTGTTTGAAATTGCGAAAAAATGTCTATAAAACTTACTCAAAACTCAACGTTTCCAAAAAAATTCAATTATCAGTTGAATAATTCAGCTTCACATGATTTCCCAAAAGTTTCTCAATCGTTTTTGAGAAACCTAACTTGATAGACGGAAAACCCACGGTTTGACTTTCTTGAAACCGGTTGAGAGTGAAAAGTTGAAAACTGTTCTTCAAAAAATTGACTATTTCTCAAAAATTTCTCAATGCTGCCGCATAGCTGGAGGGGAATTTTAAATTGGCATTTAGTGTTTTTATGGACTGCCAGTAAACCTGAAAATTTTCATGATAAACTTTTTTGAAATTGGAAATTTTCCGAAATTTTGAGAACATGTTTTTTGAGTCGTCCTCAAATTCCGGAGAAGTAAATACGAAAATTTCTCAAAACTCAACGATTTCATATAAATTCAAGCACTTTTGCAATGGACAATGATAATCTGAATAATAATTTCAGAAAAAATTAAATTGATAAAATTTCTCAAAAAAATGACAACATTTCCAACACAACAATCAACGGAAATGTTCAAATTTTCATTCAGCAGTTTCAGAACGACGGAATTCCCAAAATGTCTCAAAAGTTCCTCAAATAAATTCACTTATCAGTTGAAAAATTCAGCTTCACATGATTTCTCAAAAGTTTCTAAATCATTTCTGAGAAACCGGACTTGCTAGCCGGAAAACCCACAGTTTGACTTTCTTGAAACCGGTTGAGAGTGAAAAGTTGAAAACTGTTCTTCAAAAAATTGAGTATTTCTCAAAAATTTCTCAACGCTGCCGCATAGCTGGAGGGGAATTTTAAATTGGCATTTAGTGTTTTTATGGACTGCCAGTAAACCTGCAAATTTTTGCGATGAACGTTTACGGATTTGGGAATTTCTCAAAATTTTTGAGAATGGCATTTTGCCAGCTTCAAGAGCGCCACCTTTGATTCGCTATATTCAATATTGTGGAAAATCCAATACGAGATTTGTAAAAGAGTGACAAAAATTTTTTTTAAACATTTCTTCCTTCAGTTGAGAAACTAATTCTCAATTTTTTTTGTTTTTCCAGAAATTTCACCACGAAATGTTAGCGTCCAGGCGAACCACAAATGCGAGCCTGCAATAATATGGAATTAAGGCGGGTTTTTCCCCTCATGAGTTACGTTGGATAGCAATTAGCGAACGCACGTGAAGCAACCAGACCCCTTCATTTCGTGTCTTCCTTCTTCTTGCATGACTGTGCCGGCAATCAATGAGCGCATATCCGGTCTGACCAAACAAGCAACTGAATAATTAACAAGCAAACAGAAAAATGTCGTTTTAGGGTGAGTATCGCCCGAAAAAAACTTGAAAATTACGCGTCTGCGGCACGTAACGTCCATTTAAGATCCCGGGGACGTCCTGATGACGCACTTTTAACGGTTTCGCCTGCCAAATCCTTTGGAACAACGTCCAGGAATGTCGTGAGTGAAAACATGGAAAATCCACACTCAACTTCCAGGCAAAATCCAGGATTTAACTCGTTTGGAAAGATATGAAACTTGCCAGTTTTAGCCCGACATCCCGACAGTCTTGCGACCTATTTTCCACGTGTTTTCGCCGTGTGTTTTACCTCGAAAGTTTACGTGCTCGAAGCAATGATCCACGAGAAATTTAATCAAGAAACACCTGCACCGAAGCCCGTTGAGGGTAAAGTTTTCAAGAATTCATGGGCCCGAGCGTGATTCTTCGGCTGTTTATTTATGTATGTTGCCGCAATGTCGCCTACAACGGGTTTGAGAAATTTCTAAGAAATTTGCATTTTTTTCGAAAAACTGTGTTGGCTTTGCTCAATCGAAAACTGGACCGTGGAATCGGGGTTTCTCAAAATAATGCTGAGAGACTTTTTGAGAAATTTACCAAACACTTATTAGCCAAACCCGATTAGATTTTAAAACTTTCTCAATTCGAGCTGGGATATTAAGTGTTTCATAGGTATGAAAATTCGAATGTGGAAAGAAACTTGTTTTTTCTTGCAAACTCGTTTTGAGAATTTTTTGAGAAATGTTTAGCTTTTTGCCAAAGTCCTTTGAATTCCAACGTGAATCGAAACCCGCACAGTTTTTTTGATGACAGGAAACTCAGTTTCTCAAAATGGGTTTTTTGAGAAATTTTCAAGATTTGGGTTTGGCAAACTGCCCAATCGAAATTAAGGAAGTTTTCTTTCATGGATCTTTAAAATCGGTACATTAAAAATGGTGATATTCTTTCGAGAAATTTTCAAATTCCTCGCAAACTCGTTTTGAGAAATTGTAAGTTTTTGCCAAAGTCCTCTGGATTCCAGAATCAATCGACACTCAGAAACTCTTTTCATAACAGGAAATTGGGTTTCTCAAAAAAGTGGAGATTTTTGAGAAATTTTCAACATTTGCATTGCAAAATTTCACATTGCAATTGTGCTCGGTTTTCCAAACCATTTCGAAAGATTTCTGAGAAAATCAGTTTTTTGCCTGAACAGGTCTAGAGCTTCAAATTTAATTGCTCGGTTCGGTTTGAGAAATTTCTTGTTTTGATTAATTCCATATCCGGGCAGTTCTGCAATGCAGCGGCGGGTTTGATGAGAAATTTTCAGGCTAATTTAACTTGGTCCATCCAATTTTGTCTACACACTTGTTTCATTAAAGTTTGATTTCTCAACATTTGCGAGACCCTTTTGATTTGTGGGAAATTTCTGAGAAGTATTTTTTGTTAAAAAGCTCGAAATCTGTTACGTTTTTCTTGATTTTGCAAACGGCAAAAAGTGAGAAATTTCTCGAATTTTCCAATCAATCCATTTGCAGGTCTTCGCGATTGTTTCCGCAATGAAGGGGCGGTTTAGACAACACACTTGTTTCATTCAAATTCGATTGCTCCACATTTGCAAGACCTTTTGATTTTTGAGAAGATTCTGAGAAATATTTTTCTGTTAAAAAACTCGAAGTTTGTTTATTTTTTCTTGATTTTGCAAAGGATTTCGAGAAATTGTTGAAAAATCTTCAACCCTGAAAAGGTTTATGGCTCGTTTTTTGAAAACCCACTTATTTGAGCTGGCGGTTTTTTCGCAATCTGAAAAAAATTAGAAATTTGCTTCCTTCATTTTTGTCTACACATTCGCTTCATTAAAGTTCGATTTCTCAACATTTGCGAGACCCTTTTGATTGCTGAGAAATTTCTGAGAAATATTTTTTCTGTTAAGAAGCTCGAAATTTGTGTAATTTTTTTTGGAGAAATTGTTGAGAAAGCTTCAACCCTGAAAAGGTTAAGGGCTCGTTTTTCAGGAACCCGCTAATTTGATCTGGCAGCTTTCTCAAAATCCGGAAAAAATGATAAATTTCTCGAATTTTTCAATCAATCATTTGCGGGTCTATGCGATTGTTTCCGCATTGTAGGGGCGGATTTCGCGTAAATTATCGAGAAATTTCTCAAGCACATTTCGAGGTTTTTATCGATGAGAGTTGCCGAGTCGATTTGAGCGACTTTAGGCTGAAAGTAAACAAAGGGGATTCTGCAATGGAGCGGTGGGTTTTAAGAGAAATTTTTCAGGCCAACCTAACTTGCTCCCTCCCTTTTTGTCTACCCACTTGTTTCATTAAAGTTCGATTTCTCAACGTTTGCGAGACCCTTTTCATTTCTGAGAAAAATTTGTGTAATTTTTTTCCGAGAAATTGTTGAGAAAGCTTCAATCCTGAAAAGGTTTATGTCTCGTTTTTTGGGAACCGGCTAATTTGATCTGGCAGCTTTCTCAAAATCCGGAAAAAATGGGAAATTTCTCAGACATGATTTTCGGTTCAAAAGCTGGAAATTTGTTTAATTTTTCTTTATTTTCCAAACGGTTCCGAGAAATTGTTGAGAAATCTTCAACCCTGAAAAGGTTTATGGCTCGTTTTTTGGAAACCCACTTATTTGAGCTGGCGGCTTTCTCAAAATCTGGAAAAAATGAGAAATTTGCTTCCTCCATTTTTGTCTACACATTTGTTTCATTAAAGTTCGATTTCCCAACATTTGCGAGACCCTTTTCATGTTCTGAGAAATTTCTGAGAAAAATTTGTGTAATTTTTTTCCCGAGAAATTGTTGAGAAAACTTCAATCCTGAAAAGGTTTATGGCTCGTTTTTTGGGAACCGGCTAATTTGACCTGGCAGCTTTTTTAAAATCCGGAAAAAATGAGAAATTTCTCGAATTTTTCAATCAATCATTTGCAGATCTTTGCGATTGTTTCCGCATTGTAGGGGCGGTTTTCGCGTAAATTATCGAGAAATTTCTCAAGCAAATTTCGTGGTTTTTGTGGATCGAGCCGATTTGAGCGACGAAAAG
>NW_026017316.1:795088-796130 GCF_020466585.1 Dendroctonus ponderosae
ATTATCGAGAAATTTCTCAAGCAAATTTCGTGGTTTATATGGATCGAGCCGATTTGAGCGACTTTCGGCTGAAAGTAAACAACCGCACCCCATTCGGGCTGCGACTCACCCAATCAGTGTCGCTCGCTCCATAATCGCTGCAGCTTCCGATCTGGACCGGGACGGGAAAATCTGTAATCTTTAAAATTTGCGTTCGATTCGCGTGCCGCCACAAAACAGTCGCTCAATCGCTCGTAAACAAAACGCGTCGAGCCGAAAAGGCGTCGTCGATTCTGGACGCTCCCGCCAAATGACGCGTCGGCGCACTGCGAAACACTGCGATTCCGCTGGCGAACAAGCGAACGACTGAAAGATTTGCAGCGAGGGCCACGCCAGGGTGTGTTGATTTTGTTGTTTCTTCCTTCCTTCCTTCCTTCCGTCCTGCCGGTCGGTTCCGTTCTTTTGTTGCGCTGTCGACGTCGACGCGTCACGGACCGACGCTCCACGGCGACGCGCAATCTTTCGATGGAAGACGCTGGCGAGCCGCTGGGGCCCAAACTGTTGAGAATCGCACGAAAAGGCGGTTCGGAGCAGTTGGGTTTTTGCCCAACAAACGAAAAACGCCTGAGAAGCAACGGGGGGATTTTAAGGCGCATTCGCCCGGTTGTCACGGTTTTTGGCAAATTGGCCGATGATTTGGCTAATTGCGCGTTTTCACTGCAGTGATCGGTTTAGGGAAGGATATTAAAGCGAACTGCTTTGGATTGCCGCGATTTTCTGACCCCAGCGTCGTTTTTTGGGGCGTAAAGCGGACTTGGGGCGCATCCGCCCAATTGTCAATTGTTTTCCAAATTAGTCCATTAACTTTGTTCTACCGTCTGTGAATTGATCCGTTTGAGAATGAAAATGACGACAAGCCGACCATCGATCTTTTGGGGCGTTTTGGTTCCAAATCGATGATCTGGAGCGGAAAACTGGGCGCTGCGCATTCGCCAAATTGAGCCAATTTTACGAAATAAGCTGATTGATTGGTTAAATTAGTTAGAAATTGAGGAGGCTTTCG
>NW_026017316.1:796180-801258 GCF_020466585.1 Dendroctonus ponderosae
TTTTAATCAAGGTTTTTGAGGTTAAGTCTTTCAGCAGTCGATACTTGCAAAGGGAATTTTAAAATTTGGTCAATTCGAGTGTCGAAGAGCATTTGGGCAGTTAAAATTTCGAAAATGTAGGTTTTTGGAAATTTTTAAGTGGCAACATTTTTCGATAACTCGGTTGATTTTGCGAATTTTTGTTAGGCCGAAACGTGGCTGCGTGCGCAAATTGCGAGGCTTTCGGGGTTTTTTATTATTTTTCAAATTGGCCCTAAAACACGCGAGTTTTGTTCCTTTAATCAAAGTTTTTGAGGTTAAGTCATCAAATATTTTAATTTAAGCTGTGTTTGGAAAGTTTTAAGTGGCACTTTTAGCTGATTTCTCGGGTGTTTTTAACAATTTTTGACTGTTGGAACCGTGGTTCTGTGGACAATTTAACTTCTTATGGGCGCATCCGCCAATCGGTCAATCTTTCACAAATTCCAAATCCTGCCAAGTTTTCTGGCTTTTTTTCACTAGATTTGGCATCAGAGTTTAGTTGCGAAATCAGCGCCCACTTGACGAACATGCCAGGTTTGATGGAGCGTCCATGCGTGCAATTGGTGAAACGTTCCTCTACATGGTTGGTTAATCGCGGGTTCCTGGCTTCACTCGGCTGCATTTTTTCCGGTCGATTAACAGCAATCAGTGATTTTTCGGGTTTCAATGACGTCGATGCAGCCGGATGTGTGCGTTTTTCGGCCTGGATTTGTGCAAATATGTGCAAAAACTTTGGGTTTTTGCGGGAACAATCACTAATAATTTTTGTTAGAAAATTTTACTTTTTAATTTTTAATTAAAGTTTTAAATCCAGTTGTCCAATTATAACGAATTTTGGAAAATTTTGAGTTTTCGGAATAGTGACTCTATGCCTCATAACTCTCTGGATTTTGGGTCGTTTTTGAAAATTAAAAAAGCGCTTTACAGACGGTGAGTTTCCCAAAATTCGACAGTTTTGTTCGTGCAAATCGGCTGAAAAACCTGGAAGTTATGCAGAAAAGTGTACTTTTTGAGGAATTTTTAGAATTGTTATTTTTGTGTGTTAATTTCACATTTTATGCAAAATTAACAGAAATTCGCCAAGCCCTGGTTCGACTATTTGGGAATTTTCGAGAATTTTGCGTTTTGAAATCGGTGACTCTATGCTTCATAGCTCGCTTGCTATTGGTCCGAATCCGAAAAACTCAGCAGGACTTTAAAGCCGCTCATTTTCTCTAACTGATGCACTTTAGAGTGTTAAAATCCGTTGAAAAACCCGGAAGTTATGCAGAAAAATGTACATTTTGAATTATTTATAATTCAAGAATTAAACTTACGGGGAATTGAATAAGTCCAATTTCCAAAACTCTAACCCCATCTAAAAGCCCATCAAATTCTCTAACGTTCAGCGTTGGAGCGGTTGCAATCGGTGCAATAACCTGGAAGTTATGAGCACATTTATCCAGTTTATGAGTCGCAGCTCTATGTCTCATAACTCGTTTAGTTTGAGCGAAATTTTGAAAAATTGAAGACTATTCGAAAGCTGATCAGTTTTTTCAACTTTTGGCTTTTAGGGCGTTGAGATCGGATAAAAAACGTTTAAGTTATAAAAGGTCCTACTTTTATAATAGGAGCTCTATGGCTCATAACTCGCTTAGTTTGGGTCGAATTTTGAAACATTATCAACAAGTGAAAAGTGCATGAATTTCCCCAAAATTTCGGCATTTGGATTGTTGGAATCGGTTAAAAAACATAGAAGTTATAAGAAGTCCCACGTTGAAAATGGGAGCTCTATGGCTCATAACTTGCTTACTTTTGTCCCTAATTTAAAAAATTAAAAACTAGTTAAAAGTCCATCTGTTTTCTAACGTTTGGCGTTTGGAGGTGGAAATCGGTTAAATAACCTAGAACTTACAAAGACTCCCACTTTTATAATGGGAGCTCTATGGATCTTAACTCGCTTAGTTTTGAACAAATTTTGAAAAATTAAAAACCGGCCAAAAGTACATGGATTTCTCTTAATTTTGGATTTTGGAACGTTGATATCGGTTAAAAAACATGGAAGTTATAAAAACTCCCACTTTATAATGAGAGCTCTATGGCTCATAACTCGCTTCGTTTTGGCAGAATTTTGAAAAATTAAAGAACAGTCAAAAGTATATAATTTTCTCTAACTTTTGGCATTGGTAGCGTCAAAACCGGTTCAAAAACATAGAAGTTATATAAAATCCCACTTTTTTAATGGGGTCTCTATGGCTTATAACTCGCTTACTGTAGGCCGTATTATGAAAAATTCAAAACTGGTTAAAACAACCGCAGTTGCTCTAACTTTTCGCTTTTGCAGCGTTAACATTTGTGAAAAAACAAGAGTTATAAATAAATTATTTGAAATATAATAGAAGTTCTGTGGCTAATAACTCGCTTGTATTGCTCGAATTTTTGCAAAATTCAAACCCATAAAATTTTCCAACTTTTGGCTTTTGTTGCGTCAAAATCGGTTAAAAAACATAGAAGTTATAAAAACTCCCACTTTTATAATGGGAGCTCTATGGCTCGTAACTCGCTTACTTTTGGCCGCATTTTGAAAAATTAAAAACTGGTTAAAACACCATCGGTTTCTCTAACTTTTCAATTTTTCAGCATTAAAATTGGTAAAAAAACAAGAAAGTTATAAACAAATAACTTTGAAATCAGGAGCCGTATGCTTAATAATTTACTTAGTTTTCGTCGAATTTTGAAAAATTCAAAACCAGACAAAAGTCCATTAATTTCTCCAACTTTTGACTTTGATTGCGTCAAAAACGGTCAAAAAACATGGAAGTTATAAAAACTCCCACCTTTATAATGGTAGCTCTATGGCTCATAACTCGCTTACTTTTGGCCGCATTTTGAAAAATTAAAAACTGGTTAAAGGACCATGAGTTTCTCAAACTTTTGGATTTTTGGGCATTAAAATTGGTAAAAAAACAAGAAAGTTATAAACAAATTAGTTTGAAATCAGGACCCCTATGCTTAATAATTTACTTAGTTTTCGTCCAATTTTGAAAAATTCAAAACCAGACAAAAGTCCATGAATTTATACAACTTTTGACTTTGATTGCATCACAATCGGTTAAAAGCCATGGAACTTATAAAAGCTTCCACTTTTATAATGGGAGCTCTATGGCTCATAGCTTGTGTAGTACTGGGAGAATTTTGAAAAATTCAAAACGGGACAAAAGTTCATAAATTTATCCAACTTCTGCCTTTTATTGCGTCAAAATCGGTTCAAAAACATGGAAGTTGTAAAAACTCCCACTTTTATAGTGGGAGCTCTATGGCTCATAACTCGTTTACTTTTGGCCGTATTTAAAAAAAATAAAAACTGGTTAAAAGATCATCAGTTTCTCTAACTTTTGGCATTTGGAGCTTCAAAATCGGTTTAGAAACATGAAATTGGATTTTTTTTCCATTTTGAAACTTAGAGCTCAATGGCTCATAACTCGTTTACTTTCGGTCGAATTTGGATGAACCAAAAACTCCTTTCATTTCGGTGAGGTTTTAGGTTTCCCCAACCTCACCTGAACCAGTTTTTCCAAAAACCAGTTAGAAACTCATTAGTTTCACTTGCTTTCGAAACCTTAGAATCCTTCAAAAAGTTATAAACCCGGCAACATGGAATGGAAGCTTCAAGACCTCTCTATCCACGGTTGCCGCTTCCTCTTAAAGCGCATGGAAAATCAGAAATGTATCAACAATATCCGGTTTTGCCAGCAACAATCACCTTATCACTGATAAGCCTCCTCTCCAAATGCAGGAGAGCAGGGGAATGGAGTGGCATATAAATGCCTTCTTCATTAGATTTTTAGAGCCAGTTTGGAGTGAAGTGAATGTTGAGTTAATTGATGTTCAATGGCCAATTTCTTCGGATACTTGATCATTATTTTTGCCCTTAATTCAGCATGTAAGTGCTCAATAAGTTAGGAATTTTTAGAGCCAATTTTTACTCATTCATGCTCTATCTTAGGAGTTAGAGCCGCAAGCGTTTTAGAATTTTATACGAGAGTTTTGAGCGGGTTAATACCAATATTTTAGTGCAGAAATGTTTCAAATTCTGTTAGGGCTTCGCCCCCTTAGAGGTTGACGACGATTGAAATCAACCACATTTAACACATTAGAAAATGCCAAAATGAAAAATTTCTCCTTGAGAGTTACCAGAGTGTCTCAATCAATATTTTTAAAAAACAAAAATTAAAATTTCCATAGGGCTTCGCCCCTTTAGAAGTTGACGACGATTGAAATCAACCACATTTACCACATTAGAAAATGCAAAAATAAAAAAATTCTCCTTGAGAGTTACCAGAGTGCCCCAATCAATATTTTAATGAAACAAAAATTAAAATTTCCATAGGGCTTCGCCCCCGTTGGACGTGACCCCACATTAAATAAGCCATTTTAGAGGCGCCCTATCTGGAAAAAAGCAGCAAGTTCAGCTGAGAGCGTTAAAAGTATTAAAATCCACCATGCTGTTTAAAAACATTTATCATTGCTGTGGGGCTTCGCCCCCTAAAAAAGAAGGATCGTTTAAATCAATTAGATTTACAAAATTGGAACACTAAATCAAATTTTCCTCTCCATCAGAGTCCTGATGGTATGGAGATCTATAGTTGAGCTTTTTTAAATTTCAATTTGCCTTAGGGCTTCGCCCCCTTCGGGGCTCATGCCACATTAAATATGCAAAATTTTCGAAACTGGTATTACGGATAACGTTAAATTTTGTCTGGGCGTATTGAATGGCTTTAGCACCTCATTATAGTTGAGAAAGTTGCCAGATTTTATTGGGGCTTCGCCCCTTTAGGGGTCCTTGTCTCTTTAAAGCGGCCAAACTTCGAAATTCCAGATCCAAACAGTGAACATTTTTAAACAGCATTGCAAATGATTTGGGATCTGCATTTTGTCCCTAAAAATTTTTAATTTGCATTAGGGCTTCGCCCCCTAAGACGGTCATGAGGCGTTAAATTATCCCTATTGGCTAAACAAAAATAAAAAAGGGTAAAATTTTTAGTTTAGAGTCTTCAGTCTTGACAGATCTCAATTTT
>NW_026017316.1:802257-815601 GCF_020466585.1 Dendroctonus ponderosae
AAAAAAACATCGAAATTTCAACAAAACTCTGTTTTTTTTGCAGTGTCAAAAACCGCATCATTTTCTCCTTTAAAGCTTGATTCAAAAACATCCCTTTAAAAACAAAATACATACATTTTTTTCTGTCATTTCCAAGAAAATTTAATGATTCCCTAAAATGGATATTTTTCGAAATTAAAATCGGTTAAAAAGACGCCAAACCTGTAGAAAAGATCGCCTATTTTCCGCATGATGCACCTTTGCAAAAAACTCTATTTTTAAAATCAGGTCAAAAGCCGCTTCACTTTTTGAGTCAAAAACACCCCCAAAAAAACGCAAAAAACATGTTTAAAAATTTTAATATATAAAAACTGAAACAAACGTACATCACCCAGTGACGCAAGGGCAAGCGCCGCTTCCTTAACACGCTAGTAGCACGCAAATCACAGTGTCGAGCGCTGCGGCGCAAGACGCAGCGCTCCAACGCGCATCCGCCACTCTGTCCAGTCCGGCCACCAACTGCCTCTTACTTGGCTTGCGCCGCCTCCAGCTCCATCTCGACGATCTTCCGGTACTCATCAAACCCGCCCTCTATGCTGCGCACGGTGCCCTCGCTGCAGTGCCACAACTCGTTCGTCACCATCCGAATCAGCCGCTCGTCGTGCGACACCAGAATCACTCCACCCTTCAACCCCCCCATAAAAAATAAAAAAAAAAACCTCCAGAAAACCCCCAACTTTCCCCACTCACCGTGTACTTGTTGATGGCCTTGCCCAAGGCCTCGATGGTTTCAATGTCCAAGTGATTGGTCGGCTCGTCCAGCACCAGGAAGTTCGGCCGGCCCAGGCACATGCTGGCGAAGGCCACGCGCGATTTCTGTCCCCCGGACAGACTGGACACCGTCTGCAACGCCAGATCGCCGGACACCCCAAAACTGCCCAACTGTCTGCGGTACTCCTCGATGGCCTTGCCTTCAAATGCGCAGCCTCAGCCCGTGACGTCACAGCGCTACACCCGCTCCGGCCGCCATCTGGCGGCGGCGCGGCCACTCACCTGGGTACTGTTGCTGCAGCAACTCCACGGAGTTGACGTTCATGTCGAGCTGGTCGACGTGATGCTGACTGAAGTAGCCGAACTTGAGGTTGCGGTGCACGTGCCGCGTGCCGGCAGAGGGCGTCAGCAGCCCCATGATGATCTTCAAGAGGGTGGTTTTGCCGGCGCCGTTGTCGCCCACTATGCAGATGCGCGACTCCATCGTGGCGCCCAGGTTGACGTTGGAGAAGATCACGCGCCCCCTCTGGTACCAGAAGAGGGCCTCGTTCAGCTGGAGAATGGGGGGGGAGAGCGGCTCGGTGTCGGGCAGGCGCAGCACCACCTCCGTCTCCTTGACGATCGGCTTCAGTTCCGGCCTGCAAGCCGCCCGTAGGTTGCCAAACCACCACTTTTATCCCGGCTTTACTGTCGCACAAACTTACATTTTTTCCAGCATTTTGATCTTGGACTGCACCAGCGCCGCCCTATTGGCGTTGTAGCGGAACCTGCAAACAATCAGCGGTTGAAAGCAGCCAAAATCAGTAGCGGGAAAGCGAACCGATCGATGAACTCCTGCACATGCTGGCGCTGCTGCAGCTGAGCGTCGTACTCGCGCTGCTGGTTCTTCAGTTTTTCGGTTTTGGTGCGGTCGAACTGCTCGTAGTTGCCCCGATAGGGCTCGAGCCGCTGCGAGTGCAGGTAGAGAATGTCGGTCGGGACGCTGTCCAGGAAGTTGCGGTCGTGCGACACGACCAACAACGTGGTCGGCCAGTTCTGCAGGTAGTTTTCCAGCCAGATGATCGCCTTGATGTCCAACATGTTGGTGGGCTCGTCCAGCAGCAGCAGGTCCGGTCTGCAACCGGAATACAGGTGAGTGGACAGAATGGCGAATGCGCCCATTGTTCAAATAACCTTAACCGCGCCAATAGAAAGGGCAAGTCCCGATCTAGAACGGTCCAATAGCGTACTGTAAATGATTTAAAGTATGCAACACTGCCACCATCGCGGTTCAACTCAGAAATGCGTTGTGACCGACCTAAACTGACGAAATGGCGAATGCGCATTTTCCCAATAAACATTAACCGCGTCAATAGAGAAGGAAAATCCCGATTTAAAACCGTCCAAAAGCCCACTATGAAGGATTTAAAGTCGCAACACTGGCGCCCCCTTCGGGGTTTACCTCAGAAATGCGTTGTGACCGATTTAATCTGACGAAATGGCGAATGCGCCTTTTTCCAATGAACACTGACCACTCCAATAGAGAAGGAAAATCCCGATCTAAAACCTTCCAATAGCGCACTATGAAGGATCTAAAGTCGCAACACTGGCGCCCCTTTCGGGGTTCACCACCTCAAAGATGTGTTGTGAACGACGCAAACTGACGAAAAGGCGAATGCGCCTTTTTTCCCCAAAAAAGATTAACCCCGCAAATAGAGAAGGCAAATCTCCATCTAAAACCTTCCAATAGCGAATTGTGAAGGATTTACAGTTGCAACACTTGAGACCCAATCGGGGTTCAACTCAGAAATGCGTTGAGACCGACGTAAACCGACGAAATGGCGAGTGCGCCTTTTTTTTCAAAAAACATTAACCGCGCCAACAGATAAGGCGCCGTTCGAATACCTTTCAATAGCGAACTGTGAAGGATTTAAAGTCGCAACACTGGCGACCCCTCCGGGGTTCAACTCGAAAATGCGTTGAGACCGACGTAAACTGACGAAATGGCGAATSCKCCTTTTTTTTTCCAAAAAMCRTTAACCSCGCCAATARAKAAGSCAARTYCYGWTCKAAAACCTTYCAATAGCGAACTGTGAAGGATTTAARGTCGCAAMACTKGMGACCCMWYCGGGGTTCAACTSAGAAATGCGTTGAGACCGACGTAAAYTGACGGAATGGCGAATGCGCCTTTTTTCAAAAACCATTAACCGTACCAATAGAGAAGGCAAATCCCGATCTAAAACCTTCCAATAGCGAACTATGAAGGATTTAAAGCACACAACACTGGCCCCCATCGGGGTTCAACTCAGACATGCATTGTGGCCGACGAAAACTGACGAAATGGCGAATGCGCCTTTTTCATTAGCGAACTGTGAAGGATTTAAAGTACACAACACTGCTAAACGCACCGTTTCGGATCATTTAGACCCATCAGATTCCTGTTGAACTTGACAGTGACCATGTTCTTTGCACAGTGGACCCAATGGCGGATGCGCCGTTGTTAACAACGTGCGTAAGAAATCCCAATTTTGATAAAACTGATTAAGTTAAAGTTAAAAGCAAAAAAATTATCTTTTGAATCTTTCTGCGATCGAAGATTCCTGATCGACTTAAGCAATAGTTTCGATACATTTGGCATCATCAGGCCGTTGGTGCATTTGCACGTCGAATTGAAAGTGAAAATGGCGGATTTACTAAAATGACCCAATGRCGRATGCGGTGTTGTTGACCAAATTTCGGTTTATCCTAAAAATGGGGATTTTTTGCTGCTCTTGACGCACRGTTTCGGAATGTTYTTCAAGGGACATTCGAGCAAATTTTGCAGTTTTTCTTTGAAAATACATTTTCTTGTTTTGAGACGAGTTAGGAAGTGGCCGACTTTTGAGTCTAGTCGGAAAAAGATAAAGCAAATTTACCTGAAAGTTTCGAATTTTGGCCATTCTCAGGATATTTTTGATAAATTTTCWCACTAAGCGCGTGTATAGAGCAAACGACGCACGCCTTAGCCTCAAACTTTCATAAAAAATCAGCCAATTGAGCTGGGAGAATGAAAAACTGTGCCCAATTAGAGCAAACCCTCCTCTATCCAGTGGCGTAACGCCCATTATTTACACTGGCGGCGTTTTTGAGAAATAAATTGAGGAAACTTCAGTCGAGACACACAAGGCCTCGCAACAAACACTTCAGACTGAAATTGAGGGCAAAAATCACAGAATTCAGCTAAGGAACTGAAAAAAAKGTCCKTTATAGACCAAACCCTSCTCTATCCAGTGGCGTAACGCYYATTATTCAMACTCGCGGSGTTTTTGARAAATAAATTGAGGAAACTTCAGTCGACACACACAAGGCCTCGCAACAAACGCTTCAGACTGAAATTGAGGGCAAAAATCACAGAATTCAGCTGCGAAACTGAAAAAAATGTCCGTTATAGACCAAACCCTCCTCTATCCAGTGGCGGTACGCGCACGGGTCTACTCAAGCTGGATTGGGGAGAAAAAAATTGTCGAACGTTCCGACTAAGAAAAACAAAGTGATTGACTAGAGGAGCAGCAAAAATGGAACTGAAAACGAAAAAACCTTGTGTGAGGCTCAATATTCCCGGGAGCATGGGGAAAAACCGGCCAAACCCAGCTGAAGTACCACAAACAAACCGCAAATTGCACTACAAACATTGAAGGAAAAAATCCCATTTACCGAATAATCTGAGTTATTTGCCCGAAAACCGGCGAAACGACGACAACATTGACTAAATGGCGAATGTTCGACTTGCAGAGAGGACGAGAAACCCCGCAATCCCCCCAAGTGAACTAATCACAGACTAAATGGCGAATGCGCCAACATTGGCACGGTTTAGCACAGAGACGCTCCACGCTCTTCCCATCAACAAGCGGTTGGAAAACAGCAATTTAAGGCCGCCAACTGGACAAACAACGCGCGTTTTGCCATGAAGAAGAAAGGGAGAAAAGCAGCACTCACCTGGAAAAGAGGGCGCGTGCAAGCGCAAGCCGCATCCTCCAGCCGCCCGAAAACGTCTTGGTGGCGTTCTGCTGCATTTGCGAGGTGAACCCGAGCCCGGCCAGAATGATTGAGGCCCGTGCGGGCGCCTTATCGGCCTCGATGTTCTGCAACTGGGCGTAAACCTCCGATAGTTGCGTGTTCAAGTCGGGGTCTGTGGATCTGCAAAAACGCAAGAAAAACGCATTAATTTTTTTCCGACAAACGACAGCTTGGAAACGAAAACGGTTAGAAACCCGGGCTGTTAAAGGCCAGGTCTAAATGTTGGCAAAGTTTCGTTTGTCTGCCACCATCAGGCTCTGAAAGGGAATTTTTCAAAGTTGAGTCATTCAAGCAGGCAACAGCTGGCGCACACCGATTTTCAAAAATTAATCGAGCAAAAACCAAGAAAGCCAGAAATTTGCGGTTGAGCGCGTCAGATGGAGCGAAGCCACTTCTATGGACGAGAAAAGTTTCGATTTTGTGTTTGCATCATCAGGGCCGTGATGAGAATTTTTCAAATTGCACTCGCTCTAAGAGGCAACAGTCGATTCGAACTGACGTCTAAACACAAATTGCGCCAAAACCGAGAAAGATGGAAACTTGCGACTGATTGTGGGGAAGAGAGAGAAGACAGTTCAATGGACGTGGGACGTTTCGTCTGTCTGCCATCATCGGGCTCTGAATGGGAATTTTTCAAAGTTGAGTCTCCCAAGCAGGCAACAGCTGGCGCAAACCGATTTTCAAAAATTCATCGCGCAAAAACCAAGAAGGCCATGTCTAAATGTTCGCAAAGTTTCGTCTGTCTGCCATCATCAGGCTCTGAATGGGAATTTTTCAAAGTTCAGTCACTCAAGCAGGCAACAGCTGGCGCACACCGATTTTCAAAAATTCATCGCGCAAAAACCAAGAAAGCCAGAAATTTGCGGTTGAGCGTGTCGGATGGAGCGAAGCCACTTCTATGGACGAGCAAAGTTTCGATTTCGTGTTTCCATCATCAGGGCCGTGATGGGAATTTTTCAAATTGCACTCGCCCTTAGAGGCAACAGTCGATTCCAACTGACTTCTAAACACAAATTGCGCCAAAACCGAGAAAGATGGAAACTTGCGACTGATTGTGGGGAAGAGAGAGAAGACAGTTCAGTGGACGTGTGGCGTTTCGTCAGTCTGCCATCATCAGACGCTGAATGGGAATTTTTTCGGTTTGCGCCAACTGTTGCCTGCATCAGATACTCAACTTTGAAAAATTCCCATTCAGAGCCTGATGGTGGCAGACAGACGAAACGTCCCACATCCATTGAACTGTCTTCTCTCTCTTCCCCGCAATCAGTGGCAAGTTTCCATCTGTCTCGGTTTTGGCGCAATTTGTGTTTAGACGTCAGTTGGAATCGACTGTTGCCTCTAAGAGCGAGTGCAATTTGAAAAATTCTCATCACGGCCCTGATGATGGAAACGCGAAATCGAAACTTTGCTCGTCCATAGAAGTGGCTTCGCTCCATCCGACACGCTCAACCGCAAATTTCTGGATTTCTTGGTTTTTGCGCGATGAATTTTTGAAAATCGATGTGCGCCAGCTGTTGCCTGCTTGAGAGACTCAACTTCGGAAAATTCCCATTCAGAGCCCGATGATGGCAGACAGACGAAACGTCCCACGTCCATTGTACTGGCTTCTCTCTCTTCCCCGCAATCAGTGGCAAGTTTCCATCTTTCTCGGTTTTGGCGCAATTTGTGTTTAGACGTCAGTTGGAATCGACTGTTGCCTCTAAGGGCGAGTGCAATTTGAAAAATTCTCATCACGGCCCTGATGATGGAAACACAAAACCGAAACTTTGCTCGGCCATAGAAGTGGCTTCGCTCCATCTGACACGCTCAACCGCAAATTTCTGGCTTTCTTGGTTTTTGCGCGATGAATTTTTGAAAATCGGTTTGCGCCAGCTGTTGCCTGCTTGGGAGACTCAACTTTGAAAAATTCCCATTCAGAGCCCGATGATGGCAGACAGACGAAACGTCCCACGTCCATTGAACTGTCTTCTCTCTCTTCCCCGCAATCAGTCGCAAGTTTCCATCTTTCTCGGTTTTGGCGCAATTTGTGTTAAGAAGTCGGTTGGAATCGACTGTTGCCTCTAAGAGCGAGTGCAATTTGAAAAATTCTCATCACGGCCCTGATGATGGAAACACGAAATCGAAACTTTGCTCGTCCATGGAAGTGGCTTCGCTCCATCCGACACGCTCAACCGCAAATTTCTGGATTTCTTGGTTTTTGCGCGATGAATTTTTGAAAATCGGTKTGCGCCAGCTGTTGCCTGCTTGWGTGACTGAACTTTGAAAAATTCCCATTCAGAGCCTGATGATGGCAGACARACGAAACTTTGCGRACATTTAGACATGGCCTTCTTGGTTTTTGYGCGATKAATTTTTGAAAATCGGTTTGCGCCAGCTGTTGCCTGCTCGAGAGACTCACCCGGAATTAATAGCGGCGCTGACCAGCTTCTCCTGCTCCAGCAGCCCCTGGCGCACAGCGTCACACTCCAGCACACTGTCCAAGGCCAGCGTCTCGTCCCCCACCACCTCCTGTTCCACATGGAGAATGGAAATGTGCGAGGGAATCTTCAGGTTGCCCGAAGAAATCATTCTCAGCAGCGTACTTTTGCCCAGGCCGTTGCGCCCCACCAGGCCGTACCGGCGGCCGAAGGCCAACGTCACGTCCGCCCCCTGCAGCAGCACCCTGCAAAAGAAGATTGCTGACGAGTTGTTGGGCAAAACTGGGAAAATGGGGGGCTCCTACCGGTCGCCGTAGGCGATATCGAAGTTCTCGATCCGAATGTCCTGCGCCCGATTGGTCCCTTTCGCCTCCAGCTTGCTCTCCTTCTTGTTGATCACCTGCGAGGCGGTGGCGGTCTGCAGCTTGGGCGCCACCACCATTTTCACCTCCTTGCCCCGCTTCTCCTGCTTCTCCTGCAGCTTGGCCTGCGCCTTTTCCAGCTTCCGGGCGTCCACCTTCTGCACGGCGGTGCTCAAATTAGCCGAAACAAGGGGGCGAGCGGCGGCCCCAAACCTACCAGCGAGTCGTCGCGCTGCGCCACCCAAATGCTCTTGATCTCCTCCACCGTGGTGTCCTGCGTTTCGGCCATCGACCCCAGATGAATCGGCCCGTCCAGGATCTTGAGCGTGCGGTTGCTTTGCGTCGTTTTCCCCGGTCGCAGCATGTTCAGCAGCTCGTCGCAAATGTGCCTGCAAACAGTGGCGCTGCCTCAAGCCGCTCGAGCCCCCCAAACCGACTCACTTTATGTCCGCCTCGGTCTTGTCGGACACTTCGTGCAGGACGGCCCCGATCGCGTCGTACACTTCTTCGCTGTCCTCGAATTCGTCCGCGCTGGTCGCCAGGACGCCTGAAACATACGGGAGTAGATGGGGGACGTCTGGGGATCGTCCAGGCCCGGATGGGTTCGCTCACTTTCCACGTACTGCTTCAGATCGGCATCGATTGCGGGGAAAAGCCGCTCGATGTAGTCGCCGCACGTTCCCATCGCTGTTCGGTTGCTCCACGTGCAAGGGGGCGCATAAAATCGGCCACTTTAAGGGAAATCTCCACTGGTTTGCAACTGGACGCGTTCCAACCTCACTATTAGCGTGCAAAATCGGTGACAGGTTGTCATTTGTTTGGGCAGATTTCCGACAGCTGACAGTCGAGGGTCCAGGTGCGCGCCGAACTGGCAACGGCGCGCCAGTCTTGAGGTGGGCGCGTTTGAGGGATTTTTGTTAATTTCTCCGCCATCGTGGGGCAGTGTGCGCCCCAGCGTGTTGACGGGCAGTTTTTTGCCGATTTTTCTGTATTTTTTTCAACCCCCATGTCGCAAGCGAGTGTTTGCCATCAGCAGGCATTTCATGTGGATTTTTCCTAGGCCAGTTGTTACTTGTAATGTGGATTCAAAGGTAGAAAAAAAATTGCTTTTGCCAACAAAATACAGCATTTCTTTTCTCGTTATTGCCGCTGATAAACCAGCTTAATGTGGATTTTTTGCCAGAAATCTGACAGTTGTAATGTGGAATCATGAGGATAAAAACTTTTTTTAGCAATAATGTACTACACTCCTTTCCTACGTGTCCGTACGGTTGATAAACCAGCTTCATGTGGATTTTTTGCTGGCAATCAGACAGTTGTTATGTGGAATCATGAGGATAAAAAACTTTTTTTGGAAAAAATGTACTAAACTTCTTTCCTACTCGTCCTTGCCGTTGATAAACCAGCTGAATGTGGATTTTTTGCTAGAAATCAGACAGTTGTAATGTGGAATCGTGAGGATAAAAACTTTTTTTAGCMATAATGTACTACACTCCTTTCCTACGCGCCCGTACGGTTGATAAACCAGCTTCATGTGGATTTTTTGCTGGAAATCAGACAGTTGTTATGTGGAATCATGAGGATAAAAAATTTATTTTAGAAAAAATGTACTAAACTCCTTTCCCACTCGTCCTTGCCGTTGATAAACCAGCTGAATGTGGATTTTTTGCTAGAAATCAGACAGTTGTAATGTGGAATCATAAGGATAAAAACTTTTTTTAGCAAAAATGTACTAACATTTTTTCTACGCGTGCTTGCGGTTGATAAACCAGCTGAATGTGGATTTTTTGCTAGAAATCAGACAGTTGTAATGTGGAATCATGAGGATAAAAAACTTTTTTTACAAAAATTTACTAAACTTTTTTCCTACGCGTGCTTGCGGTTGATAAACCAGCTTAATGTGGATTTTTTGCCAGAAATCTGACAGTTGTAATGTGGAATCATAAGGATAAAAACCTTGTTTTGCAAATATGTACTAAACTCCTTTTCTTTTCGTCTCTGCCGTTGAGAAATCAGCTTAATGTCGATTTTTGGCTCGAAATCTGGCAGTTGTAATGTGGATTCAAACGTATAAAAAACAGTTTTTTTTGCCAAAAAAGTACAAAATTTCATTTCGGGTCATTGCCGTTAAGAAAGTAGCTTAAATTTGATTTTTTGCTAGAAATCTAACAGTCGTAATGTGGATTCATGAGTACAAAAAAACCTTTTTTTGCTAAAAATGTTTAAAACTTCTTTTCTTCTCGTCTCTGCCGTTGAGAAATCAGCTTAATGTGGATTTTTGGCTGAAAATCTGGCAGTTGTGGATTCAAAAGTATAAAAAACATATATTTTTTTTTTCCCAAAAAAAGTACAGAATTTCTGTTCTGGTCAATGCCGTTGAGAAATCAGCTTAATGTTGATTTTTTGCTAGAAATCTAACAGTCGTAATGTGGATTTATGAGTGCAAAAAACCTTTTTTCGCTAAAAATGTTTAAAACTTCTTTTCTTCTCGTCTCTGCCGTTGAGAAATTTTCAAACTTGGCGCGTTTTTTTCAAGGGACATTCAAAGCAAATTTTACACTTTTTCTTTAAAAAAACATTTTTTTTGTCTTGGGATGAGTTAGGAAGTAGCCGACTTTGGGATTTTGTAGGCAAAAGGTGAAACAAATTGTACTGAGTTTCGAATTTTGGCCATTCTCAGGAAATTTTTCGGAAATTTTCAAACTTGGCGCGTTTTTTTCCAGGGATATTCCAAGCAAATTTTGCACTTTTTCTTTGAAAAAAGATTTCTTTGTTTTCCGATGAGTTAGGAAGTGGTCGACTTTTGGATTTTGTCGGCAAAGGTTGATGCAAATTGTACTGAAAGTTTCGAATTTTGGCCATTCTTAAGGAATTTTTTGGAAATTTTCAAACTTTGCGCGTTTTTTTCCAGTGACATTTCAAGCAAATTTTGCACTTTTTCTTTAAAAAAATAGTTTTGTTTGTTTTGGGATGAGTGAGGAAGTGGCCGCCTTTTTTATTTTGTAGGCAAAAGTTGAAACAAATTGTACTGAAAGTTTCGAATTTTGGCCATTCTCAAGGAAATTTTTTTGAAATTTTCAAACTTGACGCGTTTTTTTCCAGGGATATTCCTAGCAAATTCTGCACTTTTCCTTTAAAAAATGTTTTTTTGTTTGTTTTGGGATGAGTTAGGAAGTGGTCGACTTTGGGATTCTGTAGGCAAAAGTTGAAACAAATTGTACTGAAAGTTTCGAATTTTGGTCATTCTCAAGGAATTTTTTGGAAATTTTCAAACTTGGTGCGTTTTTTTCCAGGGACATTCCAAGCAAATTTTGCATTTTTTCTTTGAAACAAGATTTTGTTGTTTTGGGAAGAGTTAGGAAGTGGTCGACTTTTGGATTTTGTCGGCAAAGGTTGAAGCAAAATGTACTGGAAGTTTCGAGTTTTGGTCATTCTCAAGGAATTTTGTGGAAATTTTCAAACTTGGCTCGTTTTTTTCAAAGGACACTTAAATTAAATTTTGCACTTTTCCTTAAAAAAAGTAGTTTTTTTTCTTTCCCGATGAGTTAGGAAGTGGTCAACTTTTGGATTTTGTAGGCAAAAGTTGAAACAAATTGTTCTGAAAGTTTCGAATTTTGGGGATTCTCAAGAAATTTTTTGGAAATTTTGAAACTTGGTGCGTTTTTTAGCAGCAAATTTAGCGCAAATGTGGCGCTCTGTGTCGTTTATAATTTTTTTCTGGCAATATTCAATGGACAATCCGCATTTTTTTCCAAAAATTGCATTTTTTTCGAGCGGTTTAAATTTTTTTTTTTTTAAATGTGATTTTTTTAAATCTGAAATTTTCTTCGAAAAAACAAGAAACTCACTCGCTGCAATTTTTCCTGGATAATTTTCGCCTGCATATTTCTCAAAATAAAAACCCAGAAAATTTCCAAATGTTTGTGCCGCCATTCCGTCCAACATCGGCGCTCTCGCTCGCACGCACATCCCCATCTAACCTCACTCCAGGCCGTCACTTCTGACAGTGCGGCTTCAATGTTTGTTTGTCGAACTTAAAAGTCGTTTATTTGCCGTTTTTTAAATAACTTTCTTTGTGGGGGCCACGAAAAACATGCCAGTGTAGTCGCCATCTGTGGTTTCTGTGTGAAAAACCCCCCTAGAAGAGCTGCTGTTGCAATGGTGAGTCTGATCGAGTTGAATCGCGAAGCTGCAGTGTTTTTTGGGGGTTTTTGTACCGAAAAGTGAGGATTTTGGGGCCAAAAACCACCCAGCCATTGGAACACCGTGCAGGTTTGATTGAAGCGTCCCCGAACCCTGCGGGGTTGCGCGTCTCCTGCCGGAGGCCCCCCGAATGGTTCAGATGCATTTGAGCCTTTCAGGGGGCTTCCAGCGCCCCGAGTAGACAATCAGGCACTCACTCAAAGGCTTTTCCAGCACGGCACCAAACCGAAGGCCCAAAGCACGCCAAATCGTGAGCCCCACTGCCGCAGAAGCGTCAGAGACTACAGGGACGAGAACATGAGCCCCGTGCCGTTGATGGAGAGTGCGCTTCCTTCTGACCGTTCACCGTAAGTGCGTTCTGAGCCTGCTCAGCTCTGTTCTGAGCCAGTGGTTTTGCAGGAACCTGCGCGAGTTGTCCGGATCCCCAAGGGCAAGGTTGCATCGCCAAGGTGAGACTCCTGAGGGCTCAGAATCGGGTTCCGATGACTCCGATCAGTGTGAAGAACCAGATCAGGAGCCGCGCAGAAGATCTGAGTATGCTCAGGTCGCTTCGCGACCCCGTCAGCCCTCCGTACAGCCTGCAAAAGCTGTTTCTTTGCGACCACGTCAGCCCTCCGTACAGCCTGCCAAAGCTGTTTCTTCACAGGGATGCTTTTGGCTTGTGCTCGGTAAGTTGATTGAGCAAATAGGGCTGGAATAGAGCCAACGTTGCTCTATCCAGTGGCGTAGCCTGCGTGTCTCTATCGCTGTTGGTTGAGGGGAAATTAATGCTCAAAGTGTACTCGGCACAGACAGCGCCCTGAAGCGAACCTCTCAGACTCAAATTGTCATAAAAAATGCGCAACTGGAGCTGCGGGAATGGAAAAATTGGCATTTATAGAGCAAATTTTGCTCTATCCAGGGGCGTAACGAGCGCGGCTCTATCTGTTTCGGTTTTTGCGAAATTAATTGTCATACTTCGGGCGGCACAGGCGGAGCCCCCAAGCGAACGCCTCGGAGTGAAGTTGGCTGAAAAATCCCCAAAAACTCAGGTTTTTTTTTGAAAAATCGAGTTGGGGAAAGTTTCGAAATTTCCGTCATCCTCAGAGCTGCTTGAAGGAATTTTCCAGTTGGGCACTTTTGCTGTGAATCATTGATGATGGCCCGAGAGGGACTGAGACGTTGCCGATGTTTGCGTTTGGCAGGGAAAAGTCCAGGCTGAACTGTGCTGAACGTTTCGAATTGTTGCCATCATCAGGGCATTGCCATCAGCCAGATTGACTTAGACTAATCCTGTTTTTGTGGAGCAATTTTAGCGTGTTTGCTTTGCTCGGGTTTGAACTAGAAAAAAGTGGGAATTTTTCAAGGGAAAACTCGAGGAAAATTGTTAATTTTCCCGAATTTTTCAAACCAAATCGCGGTTTTTTCTGGAGCGCCACCGATGCCAATTGTGCAATTTTTCCTAAAAACTGTCATATTTTCGCGGCGGAATGAGATGGGAAAGCGGCGGTTTTTGTTTTCTGTAGCCCTAAGTCAAAGAAAGTTGGGCTGAAAGTTTCGAATTTTGGCCATTCTCAGGGAATTTTTTGGAAATTTTC
>NW_026017316.1:816600-836998 GCF_020466585.1 Dendroctonus ponderosae
ATTGGAAGAGAAAAAGCGGGAAAACTTAACAACTTCTAAAGAGTTTTCGGAATTTTTTTTCCAAAAATTTGCAACCGTTTTTGAATTTTTAAATTTTTTTATATGTTTTTTTTGAAACCTTTGATCAAAAAACCCATTTTGCTTCAATTTGGTGTTTTTTTTTTTGAAGGATCCAACTGGGCTTTAGGAAGATCGAATGCGAAAATGTCACCTCTTCTAGACGACGAAACTCGTTGATTTAAAAAGTTTCCTTAATAAAATTGAAGTGGAAAGCCATCGACAATTTAACAACTTTTAAAAAGTTTTTGTGTTTTTTTTAATTTTTTTTTCACTTTCAATTTTAGAAATTTTTCAAATTTCCGAAATTTTAAGGATTTTTTGAAACATTTGGAAAATCGAATGCGAAAATTTCGCCTCTTCTAGAGCTTGTTGGTCGTTCAATTTTGAGGTTTCCTTAAAAGTTGAAGTATGAAACGATCGAAAATTTAACAATCTAAATAATTTTTGAAATTTTCTTTTTTTAATTTTGAACCTTTTTTGAAATTTTTATGGAAAATTTGAAGATCGATTGTAAAAATTGCACTTCTAAAGCTCAAAACTAGTTGATTTCTTAAGTTTTCTTAAAAATTGTTCTGGGAAACTATCCCAAATGTAACAATCTTGAAATAGTTTTTGAGATTTTTTTCGAAAATTTTCAACCTCTTCTGACCTTCAAAAATAATGAAAATTTTCAAATTTTTGGATATTTTCATAATTTCAATATTGCAATRTTTTTGACATTTTAAATTTTTGTTCAAAATTATCACTTTGGTGTTTTTYTAGAKATCGTAACTCGTTGAGTTTTGAAGTTTCCGTAAAAATTGAAGTGGGAAACGATCGAAAAAACAACTTTTAAAGAGTTTTTGAAAATTTGATTTTTTCCAAGAATTTTAACATTTTTTGAACTTCMAAATTTATGGAAATTTTCAAAATTTTCTGAAAATCAAAGGAATTTTTATWAATTTTTGTAGAATTAACACGGTTTGCTTCACCAATTTTAGAAGATCGATTGCAAAAATTTCGSCTCTTCTAAAGSTCAAAACTCGTTGATTTTTTAAGTTTCCTTAACAATTSAAGTGGRAAACGATAAAAAATTTWAGATTTAAAAAACTTTTAAATTTTTTATTTTTTTCCAAWATTTTYAACCTTTTTTGAAATTTTAGAAATTTATGGAAATTTTGATTTTTTTAATTTTCTGCAAATTTTGAAAATTTATGGAAAAACGATCCAAAATTTACAGCCTTTGAATTTCAATATCCCAAAATTTTTTAAATTTTAATTTTTTTTTTTAAATTATCACTTCAAATATTTTTGTAAGTGACATATTTTGCTTTACTTTGGTGTTTTTCTAGAGCTCGTAACTCGTTGGGCTTTGAAGTTTCCTTTAAAATTAAAGTGGGAAGCGATCGAAAATTTGACGTTTAAAGTTTTTGGAATTGTTATATTTTTTCAATATTTCTGACTTTTCTTGAACTTTTCAAAATTTATGGAAATTTTCAAAACTTTCTGCAACTCAGGAATTTTTCTTTAATATCCCAATATTTTACATTTTAAATTTTTGTCAAAATTATCACATTCACGTCACGTCAAAGTGATACATTTTGCTTCACTTTGGTGTTTTTCTAGTGCTCAAAACTCGTTGGTTTTAGAGGTTTTCTTAAAAATTGAAGTGAGAAACGAAGGAAAATTTTCAACATTTTCGGATATTTTCATAATAATTCAATATTCCAATATTTTTGAAACTTTTAATTTTTTTCCAGTATTACTTTTTTGAAATATTTGTAAAAGTGATATATTTTGCTTCTCTTTGGTGTTTTTCTAGAGCTCGTAACTCGTTGAATTTTGAAGTTTGCTTTAAAATTGAAGTGAGAAATGACCGAAAATTTAACACAAATTTTTTACAGTTTTAAAGAATTTTTGAAATTTTTWTTTTTTTTCAAAATGTTTAACCTTTTTTTAAATTTTCAAAATTAATGGAAATTTTCGAAATTTACAGCAATTCAAAGGAATTTTTGAAATGTTTGTAGAAATAACACGTTTCGGTTCACGATGGTGTTTTTCAAAGATCCAATTGGACTTTTAGAAGATCGATTGCGAAAATTGGGCCTTTTCTAAAGCTCAAAACTCGTTGATTTTTTGAAAGTTTTCGTAAAAATTGAAGTGGGAAACGATCGAAAATTTAACAGCCTTTAGAGTTTCTGAAAATTTGATTGTTTCCATCATATTTTACTTTTTTGAACTTAAAAATTTATGCAAATTTTCAAAATTTTCTGAAATTCAAAGGAATTTTTGAATTTTTTGTAGAATTAATACGGTTTGATTCACATTGGTGTTTTTCAAAGGTCCAATGAGGCTTTTAGAAGATCGATTGTGTCTGTGGCTGTGTATGGGAAGATTTTCTAACAAACTTTTTAGAGACTGTGATATTTGTGTTATTCCTTATTAAATGTTAAATTTTCGATCGTTTTCCACTTGCATTTTTAAGGAAACTTCAAAAATCAACGAGTTACCAGCTCTAGTGAAGGCGAAATTTTCGCAATCGATCTTCCAAAAGCACAATTCGAGCTTTGAAAAACACCAGCGTAAAGCAAAACGTGTTATTTCTGCAAAAATTGCTCTGAATTGGAGAAAATTTTCAAAAAAAATCAATATTTCCATTTCCATTAAATAGTTTCGAGCTCTAGAAGAGGCGAAACTTTCTTGGATCTTTGAAAAACTCACCAGTGGAGCCAAATGTATCACTTTTACAAATGTTCCAAAAATTTCTTTGAATTCCAGGAAATAAAAAAAGTTAGAATAAAATAGAAATTTAGTAAAAAAGTCGGCTTTTTGACATTTTTTTTAATTTTCAAACTTTTTTGAAAAAATCGCTAAAATTGCCTAATTTTAGCCACTTTTCAGCGTTTCAAATACCGAACGCAAAAACTCCAATTCCACTCTAACCTCCAAACCTTCCGAAACCATTTTCCAACAAAACCACAGTCTCTTAAAAGTTGCTTGGCAATTTGAAAATCGCCCCATACGCCACCAGGTTATGCGCGACAGTGACATTTGCAAAAAACCTGTCAAAATCCCCCCAACAACGTCATTCAAACTGTCAAACGTCACCAGAACCACGTCATTTGTCAAGGCGCGGCCGTGAAAAGCAGCAAAAAACTCCAACTCGCCCCACCACGCTCAACAAGTTGGCACCCTTAACGAACCACAGAAAAGCCCATCGGAAAGAATTCCTCCAACCTCAAATTCCTCAACCCTCCCGCCCGCACGACTCCAAAGCGATGCGTTTCGATTAGGCGAGCGTCTCGTCCCCCTTCAGGGCGGCGCCGCCTCTCGCATCGTCCATCAATCGATCGGTTGCGCCTACGCGACGCCCTCGCAAGCGTCGCGACGCCGGCGCCCGCCCAATCCGAATCCAGGCCTCAACCTGCTCAGATTGGCCGATTTCCTGCAACACCAGTTCCGATCCGGGATCGACCAGTGTTTAGTGTATAATAATGCACTGATTCGTGTGGTGATTTTCCATTGGTGAGTACACTAAACCATTCAGTGTTGCTTTCTGCCCCGCTGTGCTTCTGATTGGTCGTCACACTCGCACAACTGTCACACACACTCACATTGCCACAATATGGTGGCGACATGTTGATTGATTCGCAACGTTTCGACCCCGAATTTGCAGTTTTTATCCTTAACGGATTGGCACCCTTAAGGCATTCAGACTCTTCAGGACTGATAAAGAATTAGGACTCTTAAGTCGGGCAGATTTGAATCAACTGACCGAAAATTAACGCTTCAATTTAATTTTCAGAATTTTTCCAAAATTTTCCTGCCTCATTTTTACCCTCATTCACACTGTTGCCCTCCCGCCAACCGTCAGGCCACGCCTTTAACTGTTGCAAAATATTCGCTCTCCCTCCAAAACACGCCCCCTTTACGCTGCTCCGTTCTCGTTCAACAGCCAAATGTCACTTTTGAAGGTTACGATGACAGCTGTCAGAATTAATTAGTGCTGACTGACGTAAATGCGTGTATAGATGACAGCTGTCATCTTACCATCTCTGCTAATAGGCAAAATGTTGCCTTCTGTTGTTCCATTTTTCAAATGTCACTTAATTGAGGTGGCGATGGCAGCTGTCACCAATGACATGCGTCTTAGAGCTCATTACTGTGGTGACGTGATAACGTCCAGAGCAACAAGGTTGCCAACTGTCATGTTGTCATTATTCGTTGGGGTTTGAAGCTGGCAACATCCCAAATTGATCAATTTGAGGAAATTTGTTTGCAATTTTTTTTGCACACGAAACGCGACGTTGCCTATTGTTGAAGGTAGGAAAATACTGATGGCAACTATTGCAAGCGTGCATAGAAAAGTTGAAAATTATTTTCGAAAAAAAAACAGATCTGGCAATAATGTGGTGGATTCAGCACAATTGACTACAGAGTTGAACCACAGCGTTGTCACTGCATCAAAATGAAACAGCGGTTTTTTTCAACTTTCTTTGAAATTTTGTTGTGTTAAAAACTGGCAACACTGGACACTAGTGCAGAATCTTAACATAAACTTTGCCGATGCACTGAAAACATATTCAGTCAGTGTCTTAATAATTAACTCCATAAATGTGCCATGTTGTCACATTTTCGACGAACACACACCTAATGCGATGTTGCATATATTTACATAAAACTACGTTGACTTGGCAGGTGAACCATCGGAACAAATGCACTGTAAAGTTGAAAATTTCACAAACAATTTGGCAACATTGTACTAAAAAATGCATGCAAATTAGTGCGGTGTTGCCATTTTGTAGATAAAAAACGTTGACTCGGCTGTAAAACCCAAATAATGCGGAAAATTCTAAAAATAGTTTAAAGGTGCCCGAAAACTGACAACACTGTATTACTGAAGGACTCCTAGAAGCCTTAAGGTCAAACACACAGTTTTTTCATCTTTATTAGAAAGGCGATGTCGCCCTCCTGTCGTGTTTTGCAAGAAAAGACATCAAAAACTGACAACATTGCACAAAATTTAAAATCTCGAAACAGCGTTGCCACTAGAATGCTCCTAAAACTATCTCATTAATGCCATGTTGCCATGGATCCCATCCGAAACCGGAAGAGTAAAGTTGAAAATTGCTTACAAATTTGTCAACACTGTACAAAATATTTGGCGTTTAAGAATGCAATGTTGGCCAATTTTAATCACAACAAGTGCACCATTCTTTCTTCAATGTCAACAATGACAGCTGTCAATTCGTTTTTTGTGCGCGACACATTGACAGGTTTTAACACACGTGCGATCTGTCAAACCATGCAAACTTTCCGTTGAAAGAGCGCAAGCGCAACCAGCTGAAGTGTCAAAAATCTCATCAGCTGTCACTAGACACTGTCTATTTAGTTGGAAGTGTTGTCATTGACGTTTTCAACTGACAGCTGTCGATTCCTTTGACATTGACTTTGACAGGGCTGTTATAGTAGTGCCAAATGTCGCTGTTGCAGGCTCAAGTCAGTTCAGTTCTGATCCAGTTCGTTGGTCAGCCACTCACGCCACTCTTAACCTCACTTTTTCACTCATTGACGTTTGGTCATTTCAGTTGTGTTTGGGTTTTCAAGGCGCGTTAGCCTGAGTGACAGTAAGTGACACCTAACTTCTGACGCAAATATTGCCTGTCATTGTCAAAGTTGTCACTCCGTGTCACAGTTAATCCGTGTGGAAATGTGGCGTAGTTGCCGGTTGTATTGAAAAATCCTGTCGGCTTCCGCCGATTTTCCTGTGTCAATCGATTTTCAGCCGGTTGACCTCAAAACCACTTGTTTGCTTGCATTCGTCGGGTTTGCCGATAAAAGCGGCCGCGCTAATCGATCGTTTACGACCGTGAAAAGTTTGCGTAGGTGGGAAATGGAAATCCGGATTTATCCAGGTCATTCAGCCGCATATTTTCCAGAGTATTTCCAGATTTTGTTTCTGTCATCAAGGGCATTTCCTGCTTTTTTGGAAATTCGGCAACATTGCGTTCCTTTTGCAATTAATATTCCGTCCAACGTTGCCAGTTGCAATCCAATTTTCCATTTTCGTCGGCCCGTTTTCCCAAGTCAACCTGGTTTGTAGACTTTCAATATTGCGGTGTTGCCAGTTTTCTATGCACTTTTTTGCAGACATTTGGTGTGTGTAAAAAATTTTGCAACACCACTTATTGCATGGAACTTTGAAAACCTGCTGTTTTAGCCTGTTGCAGTGGCAACGTGGCCCAATATAGTTTTTCTGGAAATCTGCAAAACACTACGGTGTTGCCAGTTGGTTTTCTGTGACTTCCCACCTTGTTTACCTATACGTGTTTCGACTATTTGGCGTCTTGCAAATGAAATCAATACTTTTTTGCAATCCGGCAACGCCGCATTTTTATGCGTAAACAATTTGCAAACACTGCATTTTTAATGTCACACTGTTTCCTCAGTTTTCAACGTAATTCAACTTTATAACCAAGCAGTCACTGTTGCTGTCGACAACCTGGCAACGTCGTAATTTATATGCTCAACATTTATCAGCGTCGCATACCTGAGGATTTTAATGAAAAAACGGTACTTTGGCAGCGCCGTTTAAAGACGTTCCGTATTACAGTGTTGCCAGTTTTACAACAAAATCGGTGTTTAAAATGCAGCTGAGAAACATGTGTAACAGTGTTGCCAAGATTTGTTAAACATTTGTTTTGTCTGGAGCGTTTTGTTTCTAGATTACAGTGTTGCCGATGTGCTGTTCTGAAACGTGGCAGCGTCGCCTTTTTTACATGAAGCTTTTGGCAACGTTGCCTAATTAAATAATTTTAAGATCCTCACTGTTGCATTGCAAGGGCGCAGTATGGCAACATTGTTTCCACGCACACAAGCCATTCATAATTTACCGAGTGTTGCCAAATTTCTGTGCAATTTTCAATTTTGTATCGTGTACATTAAAGCTGAAATTCTGTCCACGACTCGGCAACGCCGCATAAGAAATTGCCTTTTCATCACAACATTTCTACATGGTTGCCAATGTTTCACTAAATTTTAGAATTTTTGRGAAATTTCGTTTKCTTGTTTCTTGTTTTCTTTAGCAACGCTGCCAGACTGCYCTAATWRCCTTACGCATCTTGACAGTCTTGCAGCGTTGWCCCMAATTATTTGTTCCTCAGTTTCTTACAGTGTTGCCAAATTATTTCAKTCAGTACRAACGTGTTATYTAGTGGGCTGTTTATTCTCGAGGAAAAWTGATTTTTCGTTGACTTGGCAATAGGGGCGAGTTCAATTCATATTCAGTGTAAGTTGCGGYGTTGCCAGTCCACGTGCTTTTTTATAAGTGTTGCCAGACTTAGTCACACTTATGCATGTCACTTAGTCACACTTATGCATGTCTTGGAGCRTGGGACAGTTTACAATGTTGCCAGTAGTAGATTTGAAATTAGCCTTCTTGCAYGTGYACTTGGAACTTTTTGAAAATAAAYCTCAAGKCGCCAAAAAACAAACAGCTTGGCAACGTGGCATTTGCGCCCAAGCAGTKTGGAAAAATCTACSTGATGAGTAACAGCGTTGCCAGTGTGCCAATTTTCTCTTCTRCTATTGAACKTTCCAGTTTTCTTATTCATTRTAKGCKTACAATGTTGCCAGATTCGGTTGTTTTCKGTGATTTTTAAGTGAGCCCCCCAGAACTATTYGCATTTTAGCCTTTAGCGGTGTTCTCTTCAGTAYATCTRCAGTGTTGCCAGYTACACGTTTTTTCCGTAGCTTCCGTCAATGTCAGACACGCGTAAAACGAGTAAGAAGCTTTCCAAATTTTTCAATAATAATTGAATATTTTTGCAKAGCTGCCAAGTTTCRGMGTAATTCTGGGTGTCTCCAATATTTTCGGTTTTTCTGGGTTTTTTGGCAATAGTCCAGTTGCTCGGCAGAGGCCTGATCAATTTCTAGTCAATTTGACAACATCGCCTCCGTGTGCCTCCTGGGGTTAAAATGTGGGAAAATAGCAGCGCTGCCAGCGCCAAACAATTTCCTAAACTTGTGACTTTTTCAACGTTTTCTCTGTTTGTTTTGCTTTCCGGTAACAATTGAATGCAGTGTTGCCAAGTTGCATGCAAATTCCCAGCTTTTGCTTCCAAATTAATCATCACTTTAAATCCAATCTCCATCGATCGCAGGATTTTGGACATTCGTATGCTTGCAGTGTTGCCAGCTTGTCCTAAAAGTAGCATTTTTGCGAACTTTGCAGGCCATGCCGTGGCCAGGGCCACAACTACGATTGATTTTGCTGCCACTTATTCTGGCCGTGCTGCGACCTCCCGAGGTCGCCTCCAAAGGCAACGTTGGTAAGCCGTCGCTCCCCCTCTACCTCGCTCATCCCTCTTTGCTTTTTCATCTTGCTTTCAACAGGCTGTCTCTTCAGCGAACTCAACTGCAAAGAAGAGGAGGAATGGTGCTACAATGGTAAGCGACTTGTCTGTCAAACCGAGGCAATGTTGCCAAATGTACTTGATGATTTTTAGACCGCGCCTTCGGGCAGTGCCTGTCCTTGTATGACGGGTTTGAAGAGGAGGATCTTTACAGGTGAGTGAACTCTGGACGGGTGGCGGATGCGTCCAGTGGGTTTTTTGGACGTGATGGCGAATGCGCCAATTTACCCTCTCAGGTTCAGCCTCTCGAAGCAAGAGCTGCACGATCTGAGCAAGGAGCTGCGCAGACTTTTTGCGCTCGGGTATCGTTGGGGCCACGCCTACACTCAATGTCGCCTCAAAGGGATGCTCTACGCCCTCAAAACCGGGTAAGTGAGGCGCCTGCGCTCCAGTTCGCAGCTGATTCGGCCCGTCTGATTGGTTGCCAGCACGGAATTCGACCCGATCACCTGCTTCAAGGACTCGGACAACGACCTGGAGGGGGCGCTGCGCGCCCTTGAAAGTTTCGACCAGCCGGATCCGCGCGAGCTGGCCATCATCAGGTACACGCCCAGTTCGGCCAATGGCGATCCGCAATTCGCCGACGAAATCTACTACCCGCCCACCAGTGAGGATCGCGAGCTCGAGGAGTTGAGGAGGAGGATTCTGGGGCCGGATGAAGGTGTCGACTGTGAGTTTTTGGCTGTCAGATTGACGGTCGACTGTCAGTTTTGAGTGAGGGGGACTGGGACATTTGACAGATTTTTTCGTTTTTTTGACAGTGGATCTGCCCCCACCCGAGGTCCAGTATGCGCTGCGCAAAAGGGCGTTGCCGCTGCCGATGCGGCGCAGATCGATTGCGCCGTTTTTTGATGGAAGGTGAGTGATTTTTGTTTTAATCCACACTACATGGCTGAGGCGTTTTCACCTGAAAATCCACACTTCCCCGAAAAAAAGCGCCACGTGGCAACAGCGAAGCAGTCAAATTTGCGGTGCATGATCCACATTACTTACCCATAACCTCAGCTCTAAAAAATGTGCGGTTTTTCACATTTTCGGTGAAAAAAGCTGGAAAATCCACATTGCCAACTCCGAAATTTCTTGTTGTGGAGTCGTATTTTTAGCTATTTTTGCCCCAATATTTCACATTCACAGCATCAGAGTCCACATTACAAACTTAAAACTGCGATTTTTGAACGTTTATTTCTTCAAGAGAATCCACATTACTTCGGTCAACTTTTTTCGAAAAATCCGCACTAAGACAACTACTCAAACCCAGTAATCTGAAAAGGAACTTTTCAAATTTTCTGCAGAAAAAATGTATCCTCATGAATCCACATTACAAGTAATAATGTCCACATTCCAACAGCAAGATCCACATTACAACCTGCAAACTGCGATTTTTTAACATTAATTTCAATAGCTCGAGGGTAATTTAAACTGTATCTTCAAAAGTTTGAAATTGTTACTGGAGAATCCACATTACTTCGGACCCGAACAATTTTATTTCGAAAAATTCACACGAATGCAGCTTCTCAAAGACAGTAACATGAAAAAAAGTTTCGTAAATTGTCTGGAGAAGAGAAAATGTATTCTCATAAATCCACATTACAAGTAATAATGTCCACATTCCAGCATTAGATTCCACATTACAACCTGAAATCTGCGATTTTTGAGCATCAATTTCAATAGCTAGAAGGTAATTTAAACTGTTGCCTTAAAGCTCTGAAATTTCGACTGGAGAATCCACATTACTGCAGACACAAACAATTTTATTTCGAAAAATCCACACGAATGCAGCTACTCAAAGACAGTAACATAAAAAAAAGTTTCGTAAATTGTTTGGAGAAGAGAAAATTTATTCTCATAAATCCACATTACAAGTAATAATGTCCACATTCCAGCATTAGATTCCACATTACAACCGGAAAACTTCGATTTTTGAACATCAATTTCAATAGCTAGAGTCTAATTTAAACTGGATCTTCATAAGTTTGAAATTGTTACTTGAGAATCCACATTACTTGGGACACGGACAATTTTCTTTGGAAAATCCGCACGGAGACAGCTACAAGGCAGTAATCTGACAAAAAATTTCGTGCATTTTTTGCGGAAACAAAAATCGGCCTCACAAATCCACATTACAAGTAATATTGTCAATATTTCCAGTATAAGAATCCACATTACAAGCTTAACACTGCGATTTTTGAATATTTATTTCTCTATTAGCTGAAAAGGAATTTCGTAAATTTTCTGCAGAAGAAAAATGTATCCTCATAAATCCACATTACAAGTAATAATGTCCACATTTTCAGCCGCAGAATCCACATTACAAGAAGAAAAATTTGATGATGAACCGTTTATTGCCATAACGATAGGAAATATAAAAATTTGATTTCGAAAAATGTTAATTTCTCCTTTTGCATCCACATTACGACTGTCAGATTTTTTGTAAAAAATCCTCGTTTATCGAACCTCTCAACGGCAGTGACTAGAAATCGAATTTTATACATTTTTTGCCAAAAAAAGTATATTTTTATTCTCATGCATCCACATTACTAGCAATAACTGCCAGTAGTAACGCGAGAATTTGCAACATCGCCCCAAGCAGGCTCAAATAATTTAAGATATCGGCAATACAAGGATTTTCAACTTAAACTTAGGAGAATCCACATTTGTCTTTTAAGAATCCACATTTGCAGATTTAAAAAATGTTCGAGTTTCTTGATATTTCATTGGCAATTAAGCAAAGTGGAGTTCTGTGTTCATGAGAGTCGAATTCCCAATTTTTTGGCGGAAAAATTCCACATTTTCAGCAGCCGAATCCACATTACAAACAGAAAATTTCGTTTTTAAATAAAAAAAAATTAAAAAAATAAATTTTAAAATGTTTGTTCAAAAAGTCGAATTTCTACTGGTGCATCCACATTACAACTGTCGAATTTCTTGCAAAAAATCCACATTAAGCTGATTTATCAGCGGCGGTAACGAAAAATAAGAATTTGGGGCATCTTTTGCAAGAAAAAAATTATACTCAAGAATCCACATTACTTTTTTGCGTTCCACATTCCACATTTCCAGCAACCTAATCCACATTACAAACCTGAAATTCGAGTTGCAATCGCTTCTTGCCTCTAACTGTGTGAAAATAATTTTTTTTCAATAAAACGCTAAAACTCCTACTGGAGAATCCACATTACAACTACCAATTTTTTAGTGGAAAAATCCAAACTAACCTCACTTTTCAGCTGCAGCGGCGTTAAAAGCGGTTTAAATAATTTCCGGCAAATAAAAACATTTTTTGAACAAAAAATCCACATTACAAACAGTGAATTTGCGTGTTATTCTAGTGAAAACCTTGCATAGTTTGGCACTGGCTTAATAATAAATGCAGATCAAATGTGGTTCGATCAGAATCCACATTTGCCGCAAGGGAATCCACATTACACACCAAAAACTGCACGTATTGAGGAATTAAAGTTTTTTCTTAAGTGGAAATTCCCAGGAAAAGTCCACATTATAAGAATTTTTGATGGAAAATCCACACAAAAGCTACAGCGTCGACTAGTAGAAAACAGGGGCTTTAACAAAAAAAATAATTCAAGAATCCACATCACAAATCAATTGATCCACATTACAAACTATCGCTTTCAAGGGAAAAATTTTAATAAAAGAAGTGGCTTTGATTCAAGAGGTTAAAATGGCAACATCAACCAAAAAAAGTTTTTCCGCAAACCAATCCACATTACAAAGCGAACTGTTGCCATATCAACCGTACCGCGTGGGGAATTTGGTAAATCGACCTTCAGACCTTGTATATGCTTGAAAACCCCAGAAATCTACTCGAAACCATGTGCGAAAACTGGCAACGTCGCCACTTTGAATGAATCATTTCCCGTGTATTTTGTCAAAATGACGTTTGATCCTTAGAGTTGGTGGCGCCATCTCTGGGCTCCGCGCGGTTGCGCTTTAGCTATGAATCAGTCTGGATCGGTGTTTGGAAAATTGTCCCGCAAACTCCTCAAAATCTGGCCACGACTCGACCATGATTGTGAAAGAAATTGAGGTTTTTTCCTCATTTTTCCAGATATGGAGTGCCGAAATATCGGCGCTCCGACCAGGAGGCGAATCGGCCAGAGGCGCGCGATCCGGAGGACGAGGTTTTTGCGCTCCTCAAAATGCTGAACGACCTCCAAGTCTCCCCGCAGGACCTCAGAGCGTATCTGAGCCCGGAAAACTATGGAAAACTCTCCTCAATTGCCATCAACGATCCGAAACTGGAGCAGCTCCAGTTCCTCCCGAACAATGAGGGGATTGAGGAGGAAAACGAACTGCCAGGCAAGGTTTTCTTCCACATTTTCAAATTGAATTTTTTCATGGTTACTTTTCACTTTTTTTCGGTCTTTTGTTTTTCTTTAGACTTTTTTTTTGACTTTTTAACTATTCAAAAACATTTTTTCTTCACATTTTCAATCTCAAATTTTGTTCTTATTTTGATTTTTTCTTTTTTTTTTGCTGATTCTGAACTTGGTTAGAAAACCGTTTGGAAATTCCATATTTTTTTTCATTTTTGCAGTTTTTTATAATCATATTTTTTTCATTCGATTTTCGGTTAATTTTTTCTACTTTTAATTTTTATTTCACTGTTCAACTTGTTCGATTGACTTTTTAACTGAATTTAATTTGATATTTTTGTCATTTACATTTGTTTACATTTAAATTTTTTTTTTCACTTTTTTACCTCCTTAAAATGTCTGTAAGTTTTTATTTAGTTTTTTCATTATTTGTTCTACGAATTTTATCTTCCTTGTTCCACATGTCACGATTTTTTTCACTTTGAAAGCATTAATTTTATTTTGCCCATTTTTTATTACTTTGCATTTTTGCAAATGTGTTTTTTAATATTTAATTTTTCACTTTCTTCTTCAACTGTTTAAATCATTTTTTCTTCACATTTTCAATCTCAAAATAACTCACCTTTTTTTCACAGTTTTTTTTACTATTTTACGTTTCTTTACCTTTGAATTGTTTCATATTTAATTTTTCACTTTTTCTGTTCCTTGGTTTCTCTTTACGCTTTTGTTTTAGTTTTCATCTTGTGCTTATTCAACTATTTAAATAATTTTCAATGTTTTTTTAAATTTTTTCACTATTTTTAATTCGATTTTTCTGCTTCCTATTTTTTTTTACTGCTCCACTTGCTTGACTTACAAATGCATTTTCATTGATTTTAAATTATTTCCATTTTTTTTTTGCTTCTTTAATTGCTTGGATTCGAAAATTTCAAAACCTCAATTGAAACCTTCTTTTTTTTATTTTTTAACTCGCTTGTCTCGAAAATGTGCCCAAGTTATTTTTCAATTTATTGTTTTTATTTAGCTTTTTCCTTTATTTGAAGGCATTAATTTGAGTTTTCCCATTTGTTTATTATTTTGTGTTTATTGTGCTTTGAATTTTTTCATATTTATTTTTAATTTTTTTTCTGTACTTTAGCTTCGCTAAATTTTTTGACAATTTTATTTTTTAAGGCATTTTTTTCACTGTTTTTCACAATTTTTTTATCATTTTACGTTTCGTTAACTTTGAATTTTTCCATATTTAACTTTTCACTTTTTCCGCACTTTGACTTCTCTTTCTTTTCAGTATTTATTCAACTATTTAAATAATTCTTTCTTCATATTTTCAACCTCATAATAACAGAAAACGTTATGTGACATTTATCTTGTTTTGTTTATTCACATTTTTTTTTTCTTTTCTCGGGTGCTTCTGAACTCGTTTAGCAAACTGCCGGAATTCCAATTTTTTTACTCTATTTTTCATTCGTTTTTTCTGCTTCCAATTTTTTTTGACTGCTCAACTTGCTTGRCATTTTCATTCATTTTATATTATTTAAAAAAAATTTTTGTTTCTTTCATTGCTTCGGATTCGAAAATTCCAAATCCTCAATTGAAAACTTGTTTTTTTTTWATTTYTAACTTGTTAAGGCTTTAGTTTTTTTAACTCGTTTACCTCRAAATWMKTKTWYAAWTTATTKTTCAATTTATTTTAGTYTTTTKCTTTYTTYATGCTTTATTGCTCTATCAATTTCATCTWCTTTGTTACTAGTYTGAAGAYTTTTTTTAATTTTGAAGGCATWGATTTTATTATTTTGCGTTTCTTTTACTTTGAATTTTTYCATATTTAWTTTTAATTTTTTTTCTGTCCTTTTYTTTTCTTKAAGTTTATTTACACTTTTTTACAATTGTTTATCRTTTTACTTTTCATTAACCTCGAATTTTTTTATACTTAATTTTTCACTTTTTTCCGCMCTTTGGTTTCCCTTTCCTTTCATAATTAGTTTGTTTTAGTTTAAAAAAAAAAATTTCTTGACATTTTCAATCTAATCCCAAGTGGGGTTAGGAGCAGTTGCTCTAGTTTGACAGAGTAAATAAGTGAAAAATTAAGTATAAAAAAATTCGAGGTTAATGAAAAGTAAAATGATAAAAAATTGTAAAAAAGTGTAAATAAACATCAAGAAAAAAATTAAAAATAAATACGAAAAAATTCAAAGTAAAAGAAACGCAAAATAATAAACTCTTCTTCCTTTCCAGACGCCCCCAAGCTCTACGGTTGGGCGCAGAATCCGCTCGATCTGCCCGAAACGCGCATTTACGAAGGTACGTGACGTGCCCACCTAGAGGGCGCATGCGCCCCCCACTGTCTGACTGATCCAAGTTTCCCTTCTAGAAGACGACGAAGTTCCGGAACCGGCCGAGTACGGCAGCGGGGCGCCAGCCGAGATCTTCACCGAGCGCAAACTCGAGTTTCTCAACCCGAACGCGAACGAAGTTTTCCGAGAACTGAAGCAGAAGCAGCAAGAGGAGGACGACAGTTTCGATCGCAAATGGAAGCCGATTTTGTACAGCGAAGGTGGCGCCGAACCCGAAAATCTGGACCGACTCAGTAGGTGCCCCTCAGCCGCCGATTGCCACCGCTTCTCACTAGATGGCGCTGTTGCAGGTGCGCCGTCCGATTTGAATCTGTGGGACCGTTACAGTATGGGCTTCAAGCGGCCGGAGCGTCTCGACGTCAAAAAACCCGGCCCCCCCTTCGACCCCGCCATCACCAAACCAGGCAAGTATGCGCACACGCAGTGGGTGGGGGGGGGGCGTGTGACCAATGAGCGGTTGTTTCAGGGACGCACCCAAAAAACGACCTTCTCCCCTCCATGATCAAGAAGGAGCCGAGAGGCGCGAACCCGCTGGAGGGGGCGAGGAGTCGCGAGGTTGAGCACCGACAGCAGGAGGAGGAGGAGGCGGAGGAGGCCGGCCAGTACGTGCACGTGGAGTTTCGCAACGTTTTGCGCGATTGGCGCCAAGGCAAGGACATCATCAGGAACATTTCGAATCTGCTGCGGATGGAAGCGCGCGACTTTGTTGACGCCTCGTAAGTGACGTCATTGTTCGCATGTCGCCTGTCTCTGTCACACTCACGGTTCCCCAGGGTCAATAGCAATTCGGTGTCGTTCCGAGTGGCGCCGACCAACAATCGCGGATACAACTCGACCGACGTTGCCAAACGCATCGGTAAGTGGGTTTTCCCCGGTTTTTTTCGCGGAATTTTTTCACCCGGAATTCATGTTCCAGATGCGATGAAGCAGGACTTTGAAGCCACCATTGGGTTGGATGTCGTTTCGGTTGGCGTGGGGAATAAGGTAAATTAGGACTGTTGGCAACGTTGCCCGTTTTTGCGTGGTTTTTCTACACCCTGTATTTTTGAACCGGCAAATTTGGGGATTTTCATTAGCTGATTCACCCTGTATATAATGAGGAAGCAAGGGTTAGGAAACCTGCCCAGTTGAATGGGTAGAAAAGCTCGCCGCTACTGGCGCCCTCTGTTGATCAAGCGCAGTTTCTCTTTAGCAATGATGCGCTCTCGATAGAAAAATCGAAATAAAATGAAAACCGAGCGCCGAACAGACAAAAGAAAAAGCAGAAAATTTCATTTTATTTAGACGATTTTTTTAATGAAACACTGTATTAAAAAGAAAATATAAAAAAGCACACACTTTTCACCGGGTAGCCGACAATCTTTTCTAAATTGCCTGTCGAAAAGCTGATAGCAACTTCGGAAAAGGTCCCAAATATTCTCTAAATATGGCAACTGCGCGTCTTTGAGTCACCCTGTGTATATAGTGAAAATTTTTAAGATTTAAAAAATCCTGTGCAGTTATCTAAGCTCGGCGGGACTTGCGCCCTCTGTTGATCAAGCGCAGTTTCTCTTTAGCAATGATGCGCTTTCGATAGAAAAATCGAAATAAAATGAAAACCGAGCGACGAACAGATAAAGGAAAAGCCAGAAAATTGTTTTTTGTTTAGAGGATTTTTGTTATTGAATCACTGTATTAAAAAGGAAATAAAAAAACACTCACTTTTCACCGGATGTTAAATGGCAGACACATTGTTAAATTGCCTGTCGAAACGCTGAGAGAAACTTCGGAAAATGTCGCAAACATCCTCTAAATCTGGCAACTGCGCCTCTATGAATCACTCTGGGGATTTAGTGAAAAGTTTGAAGCGAGATTTAAAAAATTCTGTACATTTAACTAAGCTTGTCGGGACTTGCGCCCTCTGTTGATAAAGCGCGGTTTCTCTTTAGTAATGATGCGCTTTCGATAGAAAAATCGAAATAAAATAAAAACCGAGCGTCGCACAGATAAAAGAAAAGCCAGAAAATTGTTTTTTGTTTAGAGGATTTTTGTTATTGAATCACTGTATTAAAAAGAAAATAAAAAAAACACTCACTTTTCACTGGGTAGCCGACAATCTTTTCTAAATTGCCTGTCGAAAAGCTGATAGCAACTTCGGAAAAGGTCGCAAACATCCTCTAAATCTGGCAACTTCACTCGCTGGACTCTTGTCTAAAAAAAAACAGAAAAAACCTTGAAAAAACATTTTTAAGACGATTTCAAAAATACTGGAAAACTCCCGCAGGAAAACCCGTTAATTTAAACCAGTTTAACGGCTTTTCGCGGGTGGCGCCCTCTATGGGCACAGCACGGTTTCCCTTCAGCAATGAAGCACTTTCCATCATAAAAGTCCGCGTTAAAGACAAAACCGACGTTCTAAAGGAGATATTTTCAAAGCGCTGTCAAGACGCCGAAGTCCCCAGATGAAAATCCATTTAAAAAAAATGATTTTCCCACTGAAAAATTGCCAAACAGCCGCAGACAAATCATGAGAATTGTTTGATGAAAATGAGGAAACCCTGAAACAGCTGGCGCTTTCCCCGCGAAAAAAACCCGGTAGTGGCGACCAGTTCAAAAATCAGGCATCGGTGGCGCCCTCTTTGGGCCAAGCGCCGCTTCCTTTCAGCAAGGAACCAGCAAAAACCGCTTTCTTCGCTGTTTCAACCGGGCAAACTGTTTAGATCCGCAAAATTCGAAGTTTTTTCAAAAATTATTTTTCGGGATTTTATTTGCGTGAACATTTTTGCAATTTTGCAGCAACGTCAATTGTCAGTCCGAGTCCAACGGAAAACCATGCATTTTCATAAGCCTGCCATTTTTGCCTATGAGTGCGACTGGACAGCCAGCACCGTAGTGTGTGGCCTACCATTTTTCAAGGGCCATTTTCTCATGAATGCTTTAAAATATCGACATTTTCCCTGAAATAGATGTTCAAGAGAATTCAATCGCCTACTGAACGCTGTTTTTGGAAGTATAATTGATTGAGAACTGACCGAGTTATGATGGAAAAAGTGCAGTGGTGACTGCGCCTAACCAACTGCATCTTTGCAATTTTCAAACTCAATTTGCTCCAAAGTGGGCCCAAATACCAACTTTGGACACAATGACTTTTCCTTGGCCAATCGCATGAGGTTTAAGGCGTTTTTTGAATTTTGGCAAAATTTTGAAAATTGACAGAGTTACGGGTGAAAGAGCGGGTTGACACAGAGAAGTCCGGATTCAATCGCTTTAATTTCGAAGTCGCGTTGCAGTCAAACCAAGCCGCAACGGGATTTTCATCGGGAGCACTTTTTCCATCAAAAATGTCCGCAAAATCAGAAAATTACCAAAAATGTTGTTTTCGAAATTTTGACTTTGACGGTGAAAATTCGAAGTTTTTTCAAAAATTGTTTCTCGGAAAACTGGGACCTTGTCCAAAAAAACAGAAAAACCTTGAAAAAACACTTTTAAGACGATTTCAAAAATACTGGAAAACTCCCGCAGGAAAACCCGTTAATTTAAACCAGTTTAACGGCTTTTCGCGGGTGGCGCCCTCTATGGGCGCAGCACGGTTTCCCTTCAGCAATGAAGCACTTTCCATCATAAAAGTCCGCGTTAAAGACAAAACCGACGTTCTAATGGAGATATTTTCAAAGCGCTTTGATTAATGAATGAATATAATGATAATGAATGAGTAATGAATTAATAATTAAGATGAGGAACCCGTGAAAAAGCTTGCGCTGTCCGGCGCACCATTCCGAAACATCGGGCTTCGGTGGCGCCCTCTCTGGGCCAAGCGCCGCTTCCTTTCAGCAAGGAACCAGCAAAAACCGCTTTCTTCGCAGTTTCAACCGGGCAAACTGTTTAGATCCGCATGCAGCACGTGCTCTTCACCCAAGTGAACCCCGACAATCAGTTCATCGTCGTCTCGCTGGTCTGCGGCATTCTGGTGGCGCTCATTGTGGCCACCATCGTTCTCATCCTGGTGCGGCGCCACGCCCGCTCCAAGGAAAAACTGCACGGCCTGAACCAGCCGGACAGCGAAGCCTCGAAGGACTACCAGGACTTGTGCAGGGCGCGCATGGCCGTCAAAGGGCCGGGCACCGACGCCGCGCATGACAAAGGTGACCCACCAGCGCCCTCTCTCGCCTGTCCATCCACCTATGGGGCGCATTTTACAGGTCGCATCACCTCACTGTCCAGGGAGTCCGAGCAGAGTCCCTCGAGCCGATCGAGCACGTCGTCCTGGAGCGAAGAGCCCGCGCTGCACAACATGGACATTTCCACTGGTAGGTCGGACGCTGCTGTCCAGCCATTTTCCATAGCGACGGCTGGTTGCAGGCCACATGGTGCTCAGCTACATGGAGGACCATCTGAAGAACAAAGACCGTCTGGATCGGGAGTGGGAGGCGCTGTGCGCCTACGTGGCTGAGCCGTGCGACACCTCGATTGCGCTGAAGACACCCAACAGGGAGATGAACCGGTACCCTGAGGTGGTGCCGTATGATCATGCGCGCGTCGTGCTGAACGAGCTGTCCAATGCGAGTGGGTGCGACTACATCAACGCGTCCAGCATCACGGATCACGACCCCAGGTGGGTTTGGGTGGTTTGGGGCGAAAAAAATATTTTTTTTATTTTTCTGCAGGAACCCGGCCTACATAGCGACGCAGGGGGCGCTGCCGCACACTGCGCCCGCCTTCTGGCAGCTGATTTGGGAGCAGGGCGCCGTGGTGATCGTGATGCTGAGCCGGCTGACGGAAGGGGGCGCCGCCATGTGCCATCGCTACTGGCCCGAGGAAGGTGAGTGTTGGGGGGCGGGTGGCGCCACAAGGGGGGGAGATAGCGAATTTTGCCTCGAGTGATTGTTTAGGAGGGTGGCTTTGGCTATCCGCACGTGTATGGGGATTGGTGATCGGGTGAAATTTGGCGGCGGCAGGCGGGAAAGAGTGGAGTGGTGACTGCGGCCAGCCAGGTGCAACTTCGCAAAATTCARACCCGATTTACTCCAAAGTGGGGGACAATTTCGACTTTGACTAGGAATAGTTTTTTGTGGCCAACCGCCKCAGGTTTAAGGGGTTTTTTGAATTTTCGCAAAATTTTGGCTGTTGACTGAGTTACGGGCGAAAGAGTGAGCTGACACAGGCRACACCAGTTTCGGTCGCTTTAAGTTTAAAGTGGCGCTGCTCCCAAAGTAGCCACGAACGCGTTTTTTGTCCAGAGCACTTTTTTGCCCAGAAATAGACGCTAAAGCCGAAATTG
>NW_026017316.1:837488-837588 GCF_020466585.1 Dendroctonus ponderosae
TTTTTTGAATTTTCGCAAAATGTTGGCTGTTGACTGAGTTACGGGCGAAAGAGTGAGCTGACACAGGCAACACCAGTTTCGGTCGCTTTAAGTTTAAAGT
>NW_026017316.1:838587-841904 GCF_020466585.1 Dendroctonus ponderosae
TCTTTGGGGGTTTTGGCGCAATTAATTTTAGAAAATCAGTCAGCACCAGCTGTAGCCTCCATGGGAGCCTGAACTTTGAAAAATCCTGTTTAAGTCCCTGATGGTGGCAGGAAAACGAAACTTTCACCGCCAGTAGAACTCGCTCCACTCTATCCAGTGCAGCCAACCGCATGTTTTGGTCTTTGGGGGTTTTGGCGCAATTAACTTTAGAAAATCAGTCAGCACCCGCTGTAGCCTCCATGGGAGCCCGAACTTTGAAAAATCCTGTTTAAATCCCTGATGGTGGCAGGAAAACGAAACTTTCACCGCCAGTAGAACTCGCTCCACTCTATCCAGTGCAGCCAACCGCATGGTTTGGTCTTTGGGGGTTTTGGCGCAATTCGTTTTAGAAAATCAGTCAGCACCAGCTGCTGCCGTCCCGAGAGCCCGAACTTTGAAAAATCCTCGCCAACTCCCTGATGATGGCAGAAAACCGAAACTTGCCCCCCTAATAAAACTGGCTGCGCCCCATCCAGTGCGCCCAACCGCGCATTGCTGTCGTTCCCGGTTCAGCTGCAATCTGATTTTTCCAGGCTCCGAACTCTACCACATCTACGAGGTGCACCTGGTGAGCGAGCACATCTGGTGCGACGACTATCTAGTGCGCTCCTTCTACCTGAAGAACGTCAAAACGGGCGAAACGCGGACAGTCACCCAGTTCCATTTCCTCTCCTGGCCGGAGGCCGGCGTGCCTGCATCCACCAAGGCCCTGCTGGAGTTCAGGTACGTTTCGAATTCGCCCCGCCATCTTCAGGGTTTGCCAAATTCCCACCCCAAACCGCGCCCATCGACTGTCCAAAGTGGGAGGAGCGCGCGGGTGGAATGGCGCCCCAATCGGAGCAGGGCTTCGCCCCTTGGTGCCCCCTGGAAAAATCCCTGGATAATCGGATTTTTTGGCGATTTCCAGACGAAAAGTGAACAAATCGTATCGGGGCCGGTCCTGTCCGATTGTCGTCCATTGCAGCGACGGCGCAGGCCGCACCGGCACTTACTGTCTGATCGACATGGTTCTGAGCCGAATGGCGAAGGGGGCGAAGGAGATTGACATTGCGGCCACGCTGGAGCATCTGAGGGATCAGCGGCCCCGCATGGTAAGTTCTGAGCCGACGGCTCAGAAGCCCCCAACAGTAAACCGAGCGGAAAATCGCGCAGGTGGCCACCAAGCAGCAGTTCGAGTTCGTGCTTACCGCCGTGGCGGAAGAGGTGCACGCCATCCTGAAGGCGCTGCCCCCCCAACCATCCCCCCTGCCCCAGGCGACGCCGGAGAAACCCGAAAAATAACCTCAATAGATCGCAGACCTGCATATTGAGGAAATTCTCGATTTGTTGGCGCATTCGCCAATTGGTCGAGGATTTCGCACGACACTGGCACCAGTCCACGGCTTTCTACGATCACTGATTACGCATGCGCATCCAAGGGCCGTTCTGAGCGCGACCTATTTTCGCCCAATTTCAGTCCCTTTTACCTTCTGATCCACATATCTAGTAGACTCTATCAGGATTCGCCACAATCGGCAAAAACTATCCGGATATTTTCCTTAAACCGAAAAAAAAACCCACAGAAGATTGCTTTATCTAGATCTAGAATCCATGTTTCCTCTATATTCTATATAGATATATATATATATATAAAAATATATGTATATTGAATGTTAAAAAATCATCCACTCGAACCGAAAAAACCGGTCGTATTTTTAAGCATCTTCTTAAAAATACGACAAGTTTCCGTGTGGCGTGTCTTTAATCATCCAGCCTCTTAAAAACACGTCACACCAACCCACCCATTCTTCCCCCGTTCTTCTGTTCTCCCCTGACGTCACTAGACTGATTTTCATATTTCCCGGGCTCTCCAACTGATTGGAATGGACGGCAACGTCGAAAGCCGGCAAGCGTTTCCAGACCTGCACCGTTGCCGGCTTGTCGACCGTTTTCCCGTGACGACTTTAGTACTTAAGCGATGGGCGCTTGAGGTTTAATTAATTAATGAATTAATTGATTAACTACTATATGGGCGGTATAATTACAGATGTTTTAAACTATAGAAAATCTATTAACTATTATGATAATCAAGTATATTTTGTCAAATTACCTAATAAGTATGATGTTAATGTTATGAAAACTGCATGAGCTGATCATCAGTGTACTGATTCTATCTGAAATTAGATTAGTGTAATGTATTTCTGTGTACGTATACAGCACATGAGTTGTTGTTATTTATGGCTTTTTTCCTTGTCCTCAACCCCCCCCCCTCCACACGTCCAGTTGACAGTGACGTTTCCCATGCCAGCTGTCAAAATTTGACGTGTCCAGCTGCAGTCGTTTGGAAATTGGGCGCGCTTCACTGGCATCAGTGCCGTTTGCATATTTCAAAAATAAAAAAAAAATGTTTCCAAGAGTGTCACTTGGATGAAACTTTTGGAGAATGGACCTTGACGTTCAAACTGCAGACTGTCAAAATTTGACGTTTCTACCTGTGGTGGTTTGGAAGTTGGGCGCGCATCACTGTCGAGTGCGCAATTCGCTTTTCTCATTCGTTATCCAGACCGCAAATGAAAAAAAAGAAGTTTTACATAGATTCGTTTTTTTTTGGGTAATTGACTTTGACGTTTCGGCAACAATCTGCCAAAATTTGACGTCTGCAACTGATGTAGTTTCGAAGTTGGAACATTTTTAATTAATGTAAGTTGACGTTTCGGCCACAAACTGTCAAAATTGCACATCTTCAGCCGGTTTAGTTTCGAAGTTGGGAGGTATTCATTGTGAAGTGTACCGTTCGCTTTTCTTCTACATTTTACAGTTTAGAAATTGCAAAAAACTCTTTCGAAAAAGTTCACATAGTTGAGTCTCCTTAATTAATTGACGTTGACGTCTTAGTTACAATCTGCCAAAATTTGACGTCTGCGTTTCGAATGTTTCCAGAAGTGTCACAGGGATGAAACTCTTGGGGAATGGACCTTGACGTTCAAACTGCAGACTGTCAAAATTTGACGTCTCTACCTGTGGTGGTTTGGAAGTTGGGCGCGCATCACTGTCGAGTGCGCAATTCGCTTTTCTCATTCGTGATCCAGACCGCAAATAATAAAAAAGAAGTTTTACATCGATTCGTTTTTTTGGGTAATTGACTTTGACGTTTCGGCTACAATCTGTCAAAATTTGACGTCTGCAACTGATGTAGTTTCGAATTTGGAAGCGATTCATTGGCAAGTGCCCCGATCGCTTATTTCCATGTGATCCAGTTAGGAATTTCTTTTAATGTTTTCCGAAGCTTTACAGGAATG
>NW_026017316.1:842903-844549 GCF_020466585.1 Dendroctonus ponderosae
CCCCCCTCCACACGTCCAGTTGACAGTGACGTTTCCCATGCAAGCTGTCAAAATTTGACGTGTCCAGCTGCAGTCGTTTGGAAATTGGGCGCGCTTCACTGGCATCAGTGCCGTTTGCATATTTCAAAAATTGAAAAAAAATGTTTCCAAGAGTGTCACATGGATGAAACTTTTGGAGAATGGACCTTGACGTTCAAACTGCAGACTGTCAAAATTTGACGTCTCTACCTGTGGTGGTTTGGAAGTTGGGCGCGCATCACTGCCGAGTGCGCAATTCGCTTTTCTCATTCGTTATCCAGACCGCAAATAAAAAAAAAAATAAGTTTTACATAGATTCGTTTTTTTTGGGTAATTGACTTTGACGTTTCGGCTACAATCTGTCAAAATTTGACGTCTGCAACTGATGTAGTTTCAAAGTTGGAAGCGATTCATTGGCAAGTGCCCCGATCGCTTATTTCCATGTGATCCAGTTAGGAATTTCTTTTAATGTTTTCCGAAGCTTTACAGGAATGAGGCTATAAAATTAATTGACGTTGACGTTTCGGCCACAAACTGTCAACATTTGACATTTTCAGCTAGATTAGTTTAAAAGTTGAGAGCTGTTTATTGTCAAGTGCACCGTTCGCCTTTTTCTCAATTATCCAGTTTCCAAATGTTTAAAAAAGTTTCTGGATGTTCGACCTGGATGACTCTTCATGATTAATTGACGTTGATGTTTCGGCTACAAACTGTCAAAATTTGAAGTGTCTAGTTCGATGGGTTTGGAAGTTGGAAGCTCTTCACTGGCAAGGGTGCCGTTTGCTTTTTTTTTCGTGTTATTCAGTTTGAAAATTTTACAACAGTGTTTCTAGAAGTTTTACATAGATTACGCTTTTGGGTACTGGAGGTAGACGCTTCGACTATAAACTGTGAAAACTTCACGTTTTCCGCTGTTGAGGTTTGGAAGTTGGAAGCTATTCATTGGCAAGTGCGCCGTTCGCTTTGCTCTATATGGTCCAGTTTACGAATTTTTTAAAACGTTCCTATAAGCTTCAGATAGCCGAACATTTTTAATTAATGTAAGTTGACGTTTCGGCCATAAACTGTCAAAATTTCACATCTTCAGCTGGTTTAGTTTCAAAGTTGGGAGACATTCATTGTCAAGTGCACCGTTCGCTTTTCTTCTATGTTGTGCAGTTTACAAATTTTTAAAAACTCTTTCTAAAAGGTGCACATAGTTGAGTGTTTCTAATCAATTGACGTTGACGTCTGGGCTACAAAGTGTCAAAATTTGACAGCCTCAACTGCACTACTTTAGCCATTGAGGCATCTAAACTGGCAAGTGCGCCGCTCAATTTTGTCTAGGAGTTTCAGTTTATAAATGTTTAAAAAATGTTTCCAGGATCTTCACATCCTTCAGTCGCTTGGGCCACTGAGGTTGACGTTTGGGCTTGAAAGCGTCAAAATTTGACAGCTGTAACTATAGTGGTTTGGCAGCTGGGGGCTCTTCTTTGTCACTTGCGCCGCTGGCTTTTTTCAAAACGTTTCAGTTTACGAATTTTTTAAAAACATTTCTAAAATCTGCACATGGTTCAGTCTCATGGGCAATTGACGTTGACGTCTGGGCTACAAAGTGTCAAAATTTGACAGCCTCAACTGCACTACTT
>NW_026017316.1:845548-849573 GCF_020466585.1 Dendroctonus ponderosae
AAATTTCAGCAGTTTCGGTGGGCCCCACTGGTTGGACCAGCTGGATGGGCTTGGGGGGCTGCTGGGGGCGACTAGCCAGACTGGTTAGGGCTCAAATCCACCCTGAGCGTCTCTGGACGACTTTCGAGTGTTTTCCTGCGAGGAAACAGTGGCAAAAGGGTAAAAAACTCGAAAAAGTTGCTTCTGACAGATCCAACCTCACTAATTTTGAGCGGTGTCAACTAGTGGTTGCGCTGTTGCCAGATCCAGTCAGTTGGTTTTTTACCGTTAATTTTCTACTTTTGTGTTTCGTTGATATTTTTTTACGCGTTTTGATATTTTATATTGTATTTTATTACGCGCCACAGAAGGAGTTTTAGCGTCTTTTTTCTTTGATTGTATTTCAGGAAAGACTGGGGTGTCGCGTGCTGGTTAGGGCGGGGGCGGCTATCCTTGTCTCACTCACTAGACCGCGGGACCGTTCGGGCTTTTAGGCGTTTTTTTATTTACCTCATTGTTTGTTTTTGTTAGATTAGTGCTGGGAGGGGCAAACAGGGCCCGAGTCGGCCTGGATTTTCAAATAATTGCTTTATCGGCAGCGGAAAGATTTGAAAAAGCGATTTTYTTGGTATTTTGCTTTTTTTCTSAACAACCGAGATTTTAATAAAAAYAATTATCGTACATRAAACATCCGGGCGGCGAACAGGTACACAGCGGRCATTTTTCCAAAATTCCCGCCCTAATGGTTTTGCCAAAAMCGTCCAAAATCCGATTTTCCAGGAAATATCTCCAAAATCGCCAACAGCGGAGCGATTTTGCTCACGCCAGTGAATCAGGAGGCTCAACGCCAATAAAAAAGCTTCTATCAGCTTTTTCGCTAAAATACATAATAAGGGAGCTACGAAGGATTATTCGCCTTGCTCTTGTGGGTGTTGCTGTCCTCCTCCCACTCACTGAATAAGTTGTGCAGTGAAGAATTGACAGACTCTGTAGCGTGTTGAGATAGAAGTTAATAGTTTTAAATAAGAAAATTGTTTAATTATGTAAAATTTCCCGCGTTTTTTATTTACTTCATTGTTTGTTTTTGTTAAATTGCCGATGGGAGGGGCAAACAGGGCCCGAGTCGGCCTGGATTTTCAAATAATTGCTTTATCGGCAGCCGAAAAATTGGAAAAAGCTGCTTTTTTGGTATTTTGCTTTTTTTCTGAACAACCGAGATTTTAATCAAAAAAATTATCGTACAGAAAACATCCGGGCGGCCAACAGGTACACAGCGGGCATTTTTCCAAAATTCCCGCCCTAATGGTTTTGCCAAAACCGTCCAAAATCCGGTTTTCCAGGAAATATCTCCAAAATCGCCAACAGCGCAGCGATTTTGCTCACGCCAGTGAATCAGGACGCTCAACGCCAATAAAAAAGCTTCTATCAGCTTTTTCGCTAAAATACATAATAAGGGAGCTACGAAGGATTATTCGGCATGCGACCCATTTTATTAGTGCGCCAGACAAAGCCCCTTGCTCTTGTGGGTGTTGCTGCCTTCCTCCCACTCACTGAATGAGTTGTGCAGTGAAGAATTGACAGACTCTGTAGCGTGTTGAGGTAGAAGCTAATAGTTTTAAATAAGAAAGTTGTTAAATTATGTAAAATTTCCCGATTTAAGCTCCGGTACAACTTCACACTCTGGCAACCATGTTCGAGTTGCGTGCAAAAACTCTTGAAGAGACAGTTGACACAACCACCTTCCCTCTCATCGACAAATGTGAACTCCTTTCAACAAGTGAGGGCGGTGTTGCCAGGTTCAGTGAGTGTTTTTTTTACTTTTGAGTGTGTTACTTTGAGAAAACAGTGGGAAAAGTATAAATCTCTCGAAAAAGTTGCTTTTGACATCTCCAACCTCACAAATTTTGAGCGGTGTCAGCTTGCGTCAACTGGTGATTGCGCGGTTGCCACTTCCAGTGAGTTGGTTTTTTAACGTTAATTTTCCACATTTGTTATTAATCACCTGATTGTTTGTTTTTGTTAAATTACCGATGGGAGGGGCAAACAGGTCCCGAGTCGGCCCGGATTTTCAAATAATTGCTTTATCGGCAGCCGAAAGATTTGAAAAACGCCAATAAAAAAGCTTCTATCAGCTTTTTCGCTAAAGTACAATGCCACGCCTTTTTTTTGGGCAAATTCCCGTTGCGCGCATCACCTGACACCCACTTTGAGGTTACACTCACGTAAACAACCCATATTTTTATTTTTGTTGATGTTTTTGATCAAAACCGTCGATAACTCACCTAATCACCGACAAAAGCCACTGTGATCCACCTGATAAGACTAATCGCGCAGCCTGCCACCAGTCGGTCCGCCTGTAATGTGCACGTCAACGTGGCAATGTCAGAGCTAAATAGGGCTGCTGCGTCCAGGGACGCGGCCAAAACGGCCTTTTCGGTGCTCCAAGTTCAATTTCCGGTGGCCACCGACCGGCTTCGAACCCTCGACTTTCTGGAGGCGGCCCACGGCCTCGTCACCATCGTGGGTAAACATCATTTAAGCTGCATGTTTGGAGCCCCATTTTCTCCTTCGTCTGTTGCAGAGCGGTTCGGCAAGGTCTTCGCCCCCGTGATCAACGACATGAACGGCAATATCAAGGTAAGCCCTAGGGGGAATCGATCGGATTAGTTGGGGCGAAGGGAAAATCGAAGAGTTTGCTGGGTGGGGGCGGTTTCGGACGGGGAAAACCCGCAGGAAACTTCGGCAATTTTTGGCCGATCAACAATTTCCATCAAAAATCACAATTTTTTTCCCACAAAAACCTCTCCTGCATTTTATATCCCTTTATATGTACAGGGTGATTTTTTCCGATGATTAGTAGGTACAGGGATCTGCGAAACTACTGCTGTTACGCGCATGAGGAATGCACGAATAGTTGCACTTTTTCAGGCTCTAATCGAAACTAGTTTAAATTTGACAGCTGTCGAGTGACGTATGGAAAAACTCATTTGTGACAGATGTTAAATAACTCCTTGTTACGTCAATATTGACAGGAGAACATTAAATGGAAAATGACATTAGACATGTTTACCAATTAACTCTCATTTTTGACATATGACATAAACTTATGCCATTTTTTTCAAGTTTCTAAAGACAGTTGACGACTGTCAAAATACCTCTCAAAATCGGTTGCAATCCGGTCGCGTTTTTCGTCATTTTTGCAATAAAACTCACTTAAATTTCCCAGTAACTCTAAACTTGAATGTCAAACCAATTGGACAGACGGGGTTGTTATTTGTTGCTATGGAAACAATGCCTTGCACAATTAGAGGATTAAATGGAAAAGCTGCCGGAACAAAATGACATTAGACATGTTTACAGACTAACTGTCATTTTTGACATATGACATAAACTTACGCTACTAGTTTCAAGTTTTCAAAGACAGTTGACGACTGTCAAAGTATCTCTCAAAATGGGTTTTAATCCGGTCGCGTTTTACGTCGTTTTTACAATAAGACTCACTTAAATTTCCCAGTAACTATAAACTTGAATGTCAAAAAAAATTGACATACGTGGCTATTATTTGTTGCTATGGAAACAATGCCTTGCACAATTAGAGGATTAAATGGAAAAGCTGCAGGAACAAAATGGCATTAGACATGTGTACAAACTAACTGTCATTTTTGACGTATGACATAAACTTACGCTACTCTTTTCAAGTTTTCAAACACAATTGACGACTGTCAAAATACCTCTCAAAATCGGTTTTAATCCGGTCGCGTTTTTCGTCATTTTAACAATGAAACTCGCTTAAATTTCCCAGCAACTCTAAACTTGAATGTCACAAAAATTTGACAGACGTGATTGTTATTTGCTGCTATGGAAACAATGCCTTGCACAATTAGAGGATTAAATGGAAAAGTTGCCAGAACAAAATGACGTTAGACATGTTTACAAACTAACTGTAAATTTTGACATTTGACATAAACTTATGCCATTTTTTTCGAATTGTCAAAGACAGTTGACGACTGTCAAAATACTTCTCAAAATCGGTTTTAATCCGGTCG
>NW_026017316.1:850185-855076 GCF_020466585.1 Dendroctonus ponderosae
ATTAAATGGAAAAGTTGCAGGAACAAAATGACGTTAGACATGTTTACAAACTAACTGTAAATTTTGACATTTGACATAAACTTATGCCATTTTTTCGAATTGTCAAAGACAGTTGACGACTGTCAAAATACCTCTCAAAATCGGTTTCAATCCGGTCGCGTTTTTCGTCATTTTTACAATAAAACTCACTTAATTTTCCCAGTAACTCTAAACTTGAATGTCAAACTAATTTGACAGACGTGGTTATTATTTGTTGCTATGGAAACATGCCTTGCACAATTTTCCATGGCTCACTTCCATCAACTATTCCATTAAAAAAACCACCTGTTTATGTCATATGTCAAAAATGACAGTTATTTCCGAATACAAATCAAATCAAGTCAAAAGATGCTTCATTGTCACGGAAAAATTCACAAATTTTTCGGACAAAGCGAGTGAAGAAAAGAAAAACAAAATGCTACAACATAAAGTACGTACAGTGCAGTCAACAATGGTGAAAAATTAAAAAAATATAATAAAACAGTCCACAATGAATCACGTCAAATCGTTATGGACAGAAGTAATAAAAAAAAAGCTGTCAAAAGCGTTTTATGAATACGTCTGTCTTGACAGCTGTCAAATTTTTGACAAAATCAATCCCTGCTGATCAGCACAAAAAAATGAGTGGGGGTTTCCGTGTATGTGCAGAAGCTGAGGAACCGATACGAGGAAGACTGCGCATCGCACGCGCACCTGGAGGAGATGATCCTGAGGGAGCAGGTGGAGGGCGGCATGGTTGCCACCGACGCCCTGCTGTGGCTGCGCAGGTTGCCCCTGATCCATCTGCCCCATCTGAGTTGAGCAACAGCGCTTCTGTTGCAGAGCCCTCCACTTTCTGAGCCAGTTCTTCGAGTGCATCATCATGGACAGCGAGAGCGAGCGCGCCACGCAGGACCTGGTCCCGATGATGCAGCAGGCCTATTCCGAAACGTTGGAGCCCTACCACGGCTGGCTGGGCACGCAGCTGTTCAACGCAAGTCCCCCTCCACACTAGACAGAATGGCGGCCGCCCAATCACTGCCCGTTTTGCAGGTTATGTCCCGATTCGCGCCCAATCGGAGCGACTTGTTCTACACGCTTGCGCTCGACCACAGCCACCGCGATGAGCAGGTGTTGCGCGATTTGCGCCAGTACCATCAGCGCATGGCCGCTTGCGTGCTGCAACTCACCCAGTTTTACGCCGACCATCGTCTGGAGGACGGTTTGTAGCTTGTTGCATCCTCAATAGACGTTTTGGAGTTAACATTGGGAGGTTTTGAGGTAGAACTTGCACGCTTTCAGCTCGATCACTGCGAGCTCGGCGGCCTGAAAGCGCAACGGTGTCACTCCCACTGGGTTAACTCAAACAGAAACACTCACGTTGCGCACGCTTTCGATCGAGTCGAAGACCAGCGCCTCCAAGGTGTCCTGCACCTCCTCGCTCCAGAGCTGCTGCATTGAGGCCTCCGGCAGATGTCGCCCCATCATCAGGAGCAGGTGGCAACAGCGCTCGCGCATGCCTGCGTGCGAGTTGCGCATCAGCTCGCCCAAATGCAACTGATTCGCGTCCTCGACCAGCAGGATTTTCGCGACAATTTCCGCATTCTCCGGCTGTTTCCTCAGGGTGTGCGTGAGGATGGAGATCAGGTCCAGCAGGATGCGCAGCCGCCGCTTGCCTGAAACACGCGCAGGTCGCAACGGGCGCTCAGAAGCCGTGGGCGGAGCCTACCGAGAGCGAACAGCATGTTGAACAGGCCGAACACGTTGATGATCAGCACGGCGTCGCAGAAGTGGATCAGAAACGCGTCCTGCAGATGGACCAGATGGCACACCAGCATCAGCACGTGCTCCAAGGCTTGCAGGTGCTCAGCGTCCAGCTGGTCGGCGGTTCTGAAGAGGATCAGCGTCGGCACGTCGTCGGCTGACTCAGAGGAGGCGTTCTGAGGCGCGGTGCGCAGCAGCAGCTTGACCGCGTAGATCAGATTGGGCACCACTTTCACTTCCAGATAAACCTGCAATTTTCAGAAGAAAATTACTCGATTTTTCATCCAGAATCGCATGGGTTTAGGAGTTTGTCCAGGTTGGCCCTTGAAATGAATCGGCGATATCAAGTGCGTTTTACCTCACTCTAGCGGTTGAAATAACTGCTTGCAATTTCTTCTTCTTCTTCAACAGTCTTTCAAGTGTCATTTGGCCATTTTTGACAGGCTGTGACAGCAAATCGGCCCTTGCAATCGCATTTCAAGTGCTTTTTACCTGGAATTGGGCGATTTCAGCGCCTTCAGATGCAGTTCCTAACCATGTCGGTTGAAATAGCTACTTGAAATACACCCTTCAAGTGCTTTTTCGCCATAACTTTGACATTTTTTGGCAAATAATTTTTACGGATTTTGGAGATTTTTTACATTTGGCCCTTGAAATTAATTGGAAAGTCGAAGATTTCAAATGTCTTGGTGCCTTTGGACAATGATTTCCCTATTTGTTTCTTAAAACGCCGATTTGAGACGATTTTTGCTAACTTGGCGCTTGAAATACACTTTGAATTGTCGTTTGGTCGTTTTGACAGGGTCTGGTAGCAAATAATTCATTTCTTCATCCACTTTTGCATCGATTTAGGAGATTTTTAGAATTTGGCGCTTGAAATGCATTGGGCATTTCAAGCCTTTTATATGAAATTTTGCGATTTAAGCGCCTTTTGATCATAATTTCCCTATTTGTGTTTGAAAGCGTTGATTTGTGCAGAATTTTGACTCATTTGCCAGATATTTCTAACTTTGGCTCTTGAAATTTGTTGAAATCGCGACATTTCAAGTGGATTCTCAAGGTTTTCTGCCTGCGTTTTGTTGTTAAAACTTAAGTTTTTAAACAGATTCGTTTCTTGGTCCAAATTTCAAGATTTTAAGTATCTTTTACATGAAATTGGTCGATTTAAGCGCCTTTTCCGCATTTTTCCCCATTTGTTTCTTAAAACGTTGATTTCTGCAAGAGTTTGTTTCGTTTGAAGGATTTTTCAAACTTTGGCTCTTGAAATACACTTTTCAAGTGCCTTTTCGCCAATATTTTAACAGGTTCTGATAAATTATTCAATTTGTGCCGACTGAGGAGATTTTTTCAACTTGGCGCTTGAAATAAATTGGACATTTCAAGTGCGTTTTACCTGAAATTGGTCGATTTTTGCTCGATTTAAGCGTCTTTTGGTCGTAATTGCCCTATGCTTCTTAAAGCGTTGATTTCTGCACGATTTCGCTTCATTTGAAGGATTTTTCTAACTTTGGCGCTTRAAATACACCTTTAAAGTGCCGTTTGGCCATTATTTTGACAGGTTTTGGCAAATAATTAAATTTCTGGCTCAAATTTGTACGCATTCACGAGATTTTTCAGTTTGGTGCTTGAAATCAATGGGGTATTTCAAGTCCTTTTACCTGAAATTGGTCAATTTTCGCTCGATTTAACCGTCTTTTGGTCGCAATTTTCCTATTTGTTTCTTAAAACGTTAATTTCTGCAGGATTTTGCTTCATTTGAAGGATTTTTTTAACTTCGGCGCTTGAAATACACCTTTTAAGTGCCGTTTGGTCATTATTTTGACAGGTTTTGGCAAATAATTGAATTGCTGGCTCAAATTTGTACGCATTCACGAGATTTTTCAGTTTGGTGCTTGAAATAAATGGGGTATTTCAAGTTCTTTTACCCGAAATTGGTCAATTTTCGCTCGATTCAAGCGTCTTTTGGTCCTAATTTCCCTATGTTTCTTTAAGCGTTGATTTCTGCAAGATTTTGCTTCATTTGAAGGATTTTTTTTAACTTTGGCACTTGAAATACACCTTTCAAGTGCCTTTTGGAAATTATTGATTTGAAATTGATGGTTTCCGAAAGAAGAAATTAGATTTTTCCCCGAATTAAACGTTTTTACATGCTTTTTCATATTTAGGCGCTTGAAATAGCTGCTTGCAAGTCCCATTTAAAGCCCTTTTTTGTCATGTGGCTCTGTTTTTTCCCCGAAAACGTGGATTTTTGCAGGATTTTGACTCATTGAGAGGATTTTTCTTACTTTTACGCTTGAAATCTCTTGAAACGGTGACTTTGCAAAGCCGATTCTAAGTGTTTCACGCCCGATTTTACGATTTTTTGCGGGTTTGCGGAACTATGAAGCTTGAAATTCACTTTTCGGGTGGATTTTGGCTGTAGTCGATACATTTTCGGAGCAAAATACCTATTTTTCCTCAATTTTAAATCATTGCGGACATTTGGTAATTTTGGCGCTTGAAATATGTTGAAAGTATTGCTTGCAATGCGACGTTCGGGCATTTATCTACATAACCAGTAGCATTCGGGAAACAGCAGCGAGTTTTCATCAAGTTTTGGCTCTTTCAGAGAAGTTTTTCAACTTTGGCTCTTGAAATCGATTTTCGCTAAAAAAAAGTCCGCATCTAATCCATTTTCACCGGGTTTTAACTCACTTAGAGACATTTAGTTACTCTAATTTTGGCACTTGAAATCGATTGAAATAATTGCTTGCAAGGCGCATCAACTTTGAGCTCAAATCGGCAGTTTTTCGGCCCTTGAAAGTACTTGAAATATCTGAACGTCCGTTGAATCCGATTTCATTTACAAGCGTGCGGTAACCGATTTAAGCACATTTTGGCCTTAATTAGTCAATTATCATGCGTTTAAAAGCTTCTTGTAACGATGGCGCTTAAAATCGGCTAAAATCGCTTGAAATGGGTGCTTGCAATATTAGCTTTTTGGTCGTTTCTGGTAGATTTTCGTGCAAAAAAATACAGCAAGCCTTTTTCACCGTGCTTTAACTCATTTTGGCACTTGAAATAATTGCAGTTTTTGCCGGGAAAACCGAAACTTTGCACCCAATTTTGG
>NW_026017316.1:856075-859765 GCF_020466585.1 Dendroctonus ponderosae
CCATTCTTCGAAAAATGTGGCTTCTCGGATCTCCCACTGTTGGGCCAAATTTAAAAAAAATCGCGCTTCGTTTCAGCGTAAAAAAACCAAAAAACTAACTGAGAGGGCAATTTTGAAAACTTTGCAAAAAAAAACCAAAAACCAAAAACTGCGCATTTTTTCGAAAAATCCTTTGCACCAAAAAAGGTAGCAGCTTACCGATGGAGCACCCGATTCGAATGCAGGTAGTACAAGGCGGAGACCAAATCCCAGACGATTTTCTGCACTTTGGGCTCCGCCAGGAAGCTCTCCTGGCGCAGGAGCCCCGTCAGCTCCTTGGGGGCGAACTCCGTGATCACCACCATCTGCAACCCAACGAATTTTAGGCCAACCCGAAGGCGCCCGAGCCCCCCAATCACTCACCTCGTTCTCAGTCTCAAACGAGTCGAGCATCTGGACGATGTTCGGATGGTGCAGGTCCCTCTGGATCTCGCATTCGCGCCTGAACCCCTTCAGCTCCTTGGGCGAGCGCCCGCGCTGGAAAACCCTCGGGCTTCAGCCCCCAAATGCACCCGGCCAGCCCCCTCACTCACCTTGCTAATCACCTTCAGGGCCACAAACGTCTGGGTCGCCAGCTGCTTCGCCTTGTACACGCGCCCAAAGGAGCCTTCGCCCAAGGTGCCGATCACCTCGTATTTGTCCATTGCGATCGYCTGSSGGCTGGAACATCAGCAGAACTATTGCTCTATCCAGAGGCGCAAAGAGCACCGCTCTAGCGGGTCTGGTTTCTGARAWATWAATTTTTKAAAAATGGTCKRCAAAATGCATCCGCACAGWCAAMCAAGTTTCTAAGAAAATTCCYGGAAAATCACCGAAACCCCGGAWCGCGCTAAAACTTCCAGAGATYATAGAGCAGGGTTTGCTCTACAAGGGGGCGCAAAAGGCACGMTCCTARCGRSTCTGGTTTCTGAGCAATGAACTCGCGAAAACCGATCAGYAAAATGGTTCCGGACAAAGCAACGAAGAAAATTCCCAGAAAATTACTRAAACCACTGATCTTGATTAAGCTTCCAGAAACTATAGAGCAAGGTTTGCTCGATAAAAGGGCGCAAAGAGCCCCGCTCTAGCGGGTCTGGTTTCTGAGAAATGAATTTTTGGAAAATGGTCGGCAAAATGCATCCGCACAGTCAACGAAGTTTCTAAGAAAATTCCTGGAAAATCACCGAAACCCCCGATCGCGCTTAAACTTCCAGAGATTATAGAGCAGGGTTTGCTCTACAAGGGGGCGCAAAAGGCACGCTCCTAGCGAGTCTGGTTTCTGAGCAATGAACTCGGGAAAACCGATCAGCAAAATGGTTCCGGACAAAGCAACGAAGAAAATCCCTAGTAAATTACTGAAACGCTGATCTTGATTAAGCTTCCAGAACCCATAGAGCAAGGTTGGCTYGATAAAGGGGCGCAAGGAGCCAGTTTTTCACTKTGTRAGGWCCATAGAGCTCATTGACTGGYCAATGGAGGGTTKGAGGGTTTCWGAASCGCGCAGAGGGACAAAGAAACTCACCTGCACCCAATGGGGACCAAYCAGCAGCTGAAAGTGGGGAAAAACTCGCTTTTAGACGCGAAAATGGGGCYCAGTGCWTCTGGGGTTAAGTACGCGGCGCTTTGTTTTGTCACTGCCATGGTTTCGGTGGTCTCGTGGCGGCGTTGCAGTTGCACATTGGGCGGGGACAGCACCGCGCCCCAAGGGGGCGGATGCCCCCAACTGCTGGGGGCTATTTGTGAAAAATCCACAAAAATCCCCCGGATGAAGGCATAAGCCCTTCGGGCTGCAGCAGTAGAGCTGGGGGGCAGGAAAACTCCCCGAAAAGCGCAGCTTGGACGGGCCGGCAACAGCGCCCGCAGCCCAAGCGGTTTCGGCTGCGCATCGTAATGACAGTGAGGTTAGGTTCTGGGGTCGTTATTTTAAATTGGGGCTTTCTGGGTGAAATGACTGAAAAAATCGAGGCTCGTGAGGTGCTGGCGCACCTCAACCAGCTCGGCTACACCAACATCACCGCCCAGCAGCTGAAGGAGTTCCTCAAAGGTAGGCAGGCTCCCACAGGGTCGCAGACCTCCCAGGGCTAATTTGGGGCTTTTGCAGACCTGAAGAAGGTGATGAAGTACGACCAGAGGTTCGGGGGGGCTAGCGAGGGCTGCCCCCAGGCCCCAAGGGGGGCGAGCGCTTATGCGCAGGCAGCGCAAGAGAGGCTGGCGCCCCCCCGGCACATCTCAGTGCATATAGTGGAGAAGCGCCCCCCGAGGCACGAGCACTGCGTGCACTCAAGCGAGGCCTCCCAGGGGAGCAGCCAGCGCAAAGTCACATGTAAGCAAACCGTCCAGTGGGGCCAAACAGCTCAAAGGCGCTTTTTTGCAGTCACCCGGCCCACAGGGGCGAAGCCCCCGGTTAACAAGTGCGACCCGGTGGCGCTCTACCACTACTACCAGGCGGAGTGGAAGCGGACGAAGATCCCCGGCCAGGACAAGCGGGACGAGCTGCGCTGGGCCATCAGGGAGCGGATGCTCGGCGGCCCCCGGGTAGGTGGGCCCCCTTTCGGCGCAGTTGTGCGGTTCTAACCTCGGTTTTTCAGGTGGAACCCAAGTCGAAGTGCAGCCTGCCGCGATAGCTAGATTTTAAGCCCAATTCGAGTGGAAGTGACGCCAATCGGCCAAGATTAAAGCAGTTTGTTGTCCCTTACCGGCCTCTTCTTGCCCAGACAAAGCGTCCTGTTGACCCATAGAGTCTTGAACCCAGACCCGATAGCTGCTGGCTGGCATGTCAGGAATTTGCATGTAAAATCGGGTACCCGACCAGTCACGGCTCAGTGTTCGGCTTGGGCGTCGCCAGCCCACTAGTGAGTTTCCCCAGTTTCCCTCGCGAAAACTCGCCGCCACCCCATCGAGAACCCGCGCAATGGTAAGTTTCCCCTCAGTTTCTCCCGTGTGAACTTTGCTTGGATGGTTTCCCCAGCCAGAAGGCGGCTGTTTGCCTGCTTTGGCTTTAATCCATCTTCAATCTCCATTGGGTGCCGGACGCAGTTGCCACATTTCATGGGTTCCCAGCTGGTGCCCGAAGCGTGTGAGCGCGGGTCCCCCATAGCCCAAGGCTGCCAGCACAATGAACCGTCCAATTGAAATCGAAACGTTTGATTGGCTGCGGTCAGCCGTTTTTTCGCTCTGGCCTTTTCACGTGGAAATAGCGAAGCTGCCAGGTTGTTAACACCAAAGTGGGTCAGGCCGGGGCTTTTCTGGCCTTGCTGGGGGCTTTTTGCGCGATGGCGGGGCGCGCCACTGGCGCCCCACGGCCTTGCGGTTCAGTGACCCCCCTGCTATTAATTTACACGCATTTTGATTGAATCTGCTCGCTTAATTGGCTTATTTAGAAGGCGGGAAAGCGCCCGGATGGTTTTTGGGGCGTTTGTTTGGGAACGTTTCACCCAGAAGGCATTTTTTGGCCTAAAAGCCTGGTTCGGGCGCAACAGCGGTTTTAATGTGAACATCGCCCAAATTTTCCCGTTTTTGCGCCCTTTTCGTCCTCTAGATGGGCATCTTCATGTTTTCCCCACACGAAAGGTCCTCGGGCGAAACGCCGCAATCTTAGTCCAGGTTCCAACTCCCCCAAATTGGGCCTAAAATCGGCAATTTTTCTCGCAATCTCTCGTAGTCTCTTAAACC
>NW_026017316.1:860764-861831 GCF_020466585.1 Dendroctonus ponderosae
ACTTTGCCAAAACCGTCGTCTTTGACTCATTGAAGTGTTTTTAAAAACTGAAAATTGCTGTCTGCCCCAAGCAGCATTGCCAAACTGCCCAATTTTTCCTCGATTTCACTGACTTTGCCACAACCGTCGTCTTTGACTCATTGAAGTGTTTTTAAAAACTGAAAATTGCTCTCTGCCCCAAGCAGCATTGCCAAACTGCCCAATTTTTCCGCGATTTCACTGACTTTGCTAAAACCGTCGTCTTTGACTCATTGATGTGCTTTTGAAAATTCCAAATGGCTGTCTGCCCCAAGCAGCATTGCCAAACTGCCCAATTTTTTCCCGATTTCACTGACTTTGGCAAAACCGTCGTCTTTGACTCATTGAAGTGTTTTTAAAAACTCAAAATTGCTCTCTGCCCCAAGCAGCATTGCCAAACTGCCCAATTTTTTCCCGATTGCACTGACTTTGCCAAAACCGTCGTCTTTGACTCATTGAAGTGTTTTTAAAAACTCAAAATTGCTCTCTGCCCCAAGCAGCATTGCCAAACTGCCCAATTTTTCCCCGAGTTCACTGACTTTGCTAAAACCGTCGTCTTTGACCCATTGATGTGTTTTTGAAAATTCAAAATTGCTGTCTGCCCCAAGCAGCATTGCCAAACTTTACAATTTTTCCCCGATTTCACTGACTTTGCCAAAACCGTCGTTTTTGACTCATTGAAGTGTTTTTAAAAACTCAAAATTGCTATCTGCCCCAAGCAGCATTGCCAAACTGCCCAATTTGTCCCCGATTTCACTGACTTTGCCAAAACCGTCGTCTTTGACGCATTGAAGTGTTTTTAAGAACTCAAAATTGCTGTCTCCCCCAAGCAGCATTGCCAAACTGCCCAATTTTTCCCCGATTTCACTGACTGCCAAAACCGTCGTCTTTGACTCATTGAAGTGTTTTTGAAAATTCAAAATTGCTCTCTGCCCCAAGCAGCATTGCCAAACTTTACAATTTTTCCCCGATTTCACTGACTTTGCCAAAACCGTCGTTTTTGACTCATTGAAGTGTTTTTAAAAACTCAAAATTGCTATCTGCCCCAA
>NW_026017316.1:861931-863175 GCF_020466585.1 Dendroctonus ponderosae
CTGGTGCTGACTGATTTTCTAAAATTAATTGCGCCAAAACCCCCAAAGACCAAACCATACGGTTGGCTGCACTGGATAGAGTGGAGCGAGTTCTACTGGCGGTGAAAGTTTCGTTTTCCGGCCACCATCAGGGACTTGAACAGGATTTTTCAAAGTTCAGGCTCCCATGGAGGCTACAGCGGGTGCTAACTGATTTTCTAAAATTAATTGCGCCAAAACCCCTAAAGACCAAACCATGCGGTTGGCTGCACTGGATAGAGTGGAGCGAGTCCTACTGGTGGTGAAAGTTTCGTTTTCCAGCCACCATCAGGGACTTAAACAGGATTTTTCAAAGTTCAGTCTTTCATTTGGACTTTTCTTTTTTCTTTTTTGACTTTTCTTTTTGACTTTTCTTTCATTTTTACTTTCAAAAACTGACTGAGGTGGAGCGACTGGAGTCACTTCTGGACATTTGCCCCACAAACACGTTGCCAACTTGTCCGGAAATAAATGAAAACTGTGAAATCAAAAAATTGACTTTTTTCCCCATTTCGGATTTAGCTTGTATTTGTGAACAAAAAAGTGCTCTCAAGAACGTTTGCAACTAGTTTGGCAACAACGCGCCCCGAAGTCCAACGAGCTGGGAGAAAACACGTTGCCAACTTGTTCGGAAGTTAATAAAAACTATGAAAACCAGAAAAAATTTGACTTTTTGCGCTATTTGGATTTAACTTCTATTTCAACAAAAAACTGCTCTGACCAAAAAACGCGTTCGCGTCTACTTTGGCAACAACGCCTCTTTGACCTTTGGGCGACCGAAACTGGTCTTCACTGTGTCAGCCCACTCTTTCGCCCGTAACTCAATTAGTTGTCAGAATTTTTCCAAAAATTAAAAACCCCGTTAAGCCCCATGTGGTTGCCCGCAAAAAAGCAGTTTGAGTCAAAGTTGGTATTTGCCCCCACTTTCGAGCAAATGGAGTTTGAATTTTCCGAAGTTGCATTTGGCGAGCCACGGGTAGCACTGCACTTTTTTTCGTATAACTGGGTGATTTTCAAACTGATTGCAAATCCAAAAACACTGTTAGAGAGCCCATTGAATTCCTTTGAAAAAATATTGGAACCAAATTTTCGCTAATTTAAAGCGTTGATGAGTAAATGTACGTTGAAGTCGGAGTTTCAAAACGGGTCTCTTGGAATTTTAATCAAACCTCAAGGTTAACTAACCATGTATTAAACTCGGAAAATTCTCAAAAATTCATCAAATT
>NW_026017316.1:863275-868144 GCF_020466585.1 Dendroctonus ponderosae
GCGAGAACGCACGGACAGATTGTTTTGCCATTTGGCCTATAAATGGGCAATTCGAGACGCCACATTTTTGGTAGAGTGACTTTTTGCGAAAAATGCGTAGTTTTTGGAAAATTTTCAAAATTGCTCTTTCAGTCAATTTTTTCCATTTTTCAGCGAGAACGCACGGACAGATTGTTTTGCCATTTGGCCTATAAATGGGCAATTCGAGACGCTACATTTTTGGTAGAGTGACTTTTTGCCAAAAAAATGCGTAGTTTTTGGAAAATTTTGAAAATTGCTCTTTCAGAGTCAATTTTTTCCATTTTTCAGCGAGAACGCACGGACAGATTGTTTTGCCATTTGGTCTATAAATGGGCAATTCGAGACGCTCCATTTTTGGTAGAGTGACTTTTTGCGAAAAAATGCGTAGTTTTTGGAAAATTTTCAAAATTGCTCTGAGTCAGTTTTTTTGTTTTCTTTCACGCTGAAACAAAGCGCGATTTTTTTGAAGTTTGTCCCATCAATGAGAAATCTGGGAAGCCGCATTTTTCGAAGAATGGGATTTTTCGAAAAAATGCACAGTTTTTGAAAAATTTTCAAAATTGCTCTTTCGGTCAGTTTTTTGGTTTTTCACTCCTAAACAATAGCGGGTTTTTTTTGAAATTTGGCCCATCGATCGGAAATCCGAGAAGTCACATGTTTGGTTTTTCTAAAAAATGTGCAAGTTTTGGACAATTTTCAAAATTCCTGTTTTAGAGTCGGTTTTTTGCTGTTTTTATGCTGAAACAGAGCGCGTATTTGTTGAAGTTTGTCCCATCAATGGAACATAGGTGAAGACACATTTTTGGAAGAATGGGGTTTTTTGAAAAAATGAGCAGTTTTTGGAAAATTTTCAAAATTGCTCTCTCAGAGTCAGTTTTTGGTTTTTTTACTCGGAAACAATGGAGCGATTTTTTGGAAATTTGGCCTAGCAATGGGAAATCCGAGCAGCCACATTTTTAGCCGAATGGGTTTTTTTGAAAAAATGTGCAGTTTTGGAAAATTTTCAAAATTGTTCTTTCGGAGTCAGTTTTTTTTATTTTTCAGCGAGAACGCACGCACAGATTTTTTTGAAATTTGGTTTATAAATGAGAAAGTCGAGACGCTACAGTTTTGGTAGTGACGTTTTTCAAAAAAATGAGCAGTTTTTGGAAAATTTTCAAAATTGCTCCCTCAGTCAGTTTTTTTGTTTTTTTACTCGGAAAAAATAGCGCGATTTTTCTGAAATTTGGCTCAGCATTGGTCCGAGAAGCCACATTTTTAGCCGAATGGGGTTTTTTCGAAAAATGTGCAGTTTTGGAAAATTTTCTAAATTGCTCTCAGAGTCAGTTTTCTGCATTTTTCAGCGAGAACGCATGAACAGATTTTTTTGCAATTTGGCTTATAAATGGGTAATTCGAGACGCTACATTTTTGGTAGAGTGACTTTTATCGAAAAAATGTGCAGTTTTTGGAAAACTTTCAACATTTCTCTCTCAGAGTCAGTTTTTCGGTTTTTTTACGCTGAAACAAAACACGATTTTTTTGAAGTATGGGGCAAACTGGGAAGCCGCATTTTTCAAAGAATGGAATTTTTCTAAAAAATGCAGTTTTTGAAAAATTTTCAAAAATTTCAGCGAGAACGCACGCACAGATTTTTTGGAAATTTGGTTCATAAATGGAAAAGTCGAGACGCTACAGTTTTGGTAGTGACGTTTTTTGAAAAAATGAGCAGTTTTTGGAAAATTTTCAAAATTCTTGTTTCATAGTCGATTTTTTGCTATTTTGACGCTGAAACAGCGTGATTTTTTTGAAATTTGTCATACAATTGAAAAATCTGTAAAGCCACATTTTTGGAAGAATGAGGTTTTTCGAAAATTTCGCAGTTTTTAGGACATTTTCAAAATTGCTCTTTCAGTGTCAACTTTTAGCTTTACTTGCGCCAAAACAATGGCGCGATTTTTTTAAAATTTGGCCCGTTGATGGAAAACTCGAGTCGCTACGTTTTTGGCAGAATGTGTTTTTTCGAAAAAATGCGCAGTTTTTCACAAGAGCTCTTTCAGTCAGTTTTTTGCTTTGTTTCCGTCGCAACAAGAGCGCGATTTTTTGCATTTTTGCGAAAAATTGCGTAGCTTTTGAGAAAAAAAGGCAAAACTGCTCTTTTATAGTCACTCTTTTCCCGTATTTAACCACGAATTATTAATGCAATTGTTCCAAATTTTTTCTGACTCTAAAACTGATCTGAGCGCATGCCCAAACTGAAGCTCATTTATCCAACGAGATTTTCATCCGCCCGGCAACAAAATGGTGAATGCGCGCATTCTTGACAGTTGGGCGAATGAACAATTTGGTTCTGGTTCAAAATCACATTCCATGGTTTCTGATCGGTTTTTTATTGTTAATCCAGGGACCTGAAGCCGCAAAACATCCTGCTGGACCTGAAGAACCGGGCCAAACTGTGCGACTTCGGGTTTGCGCGCAACATGAGCACCGGCACGCACGTGCTCACCTCCATCAAAGGTACCCCAATCGCTCCTCAAGCGCCGAAATTGGCTAAAAACTGATCGCTTTGCAGGCACGCCCCTCTACATGGCGCCCGAGCTGATCGACGAGCAGCCCTACGACTACAATGCGGACCTCTGGTCGCTCGGTTGCATCATCTACGAGCTGCTGATCGGGACGCCGCCCTTCTCCACCAACTCCATTCTGCACCTGATCCGCAAGATCAAGACGGAGGCGATCAAGTGGCCGAACTTCCTCTCGCCCAACTGCATCTCCTTCCTCAAGGTAGGCGCCGATCGCCCGTTGAGGGGCCCAGTCTTAACCGGGGGGGCGCGTGTTTCAGGGGCTGCTGCAGAAAAAGCCCTCGAAACGCATGAGCTGGAGCCAGATTCTCAGCCATCCGTTCGTCAAGGGGCACGTGCTGATCACAAAGTCCAGCGTGCCGATGCCGCTGACGTCTTCGCCCTCCAGCAGCGCGCAGGAGGCGAAGGAGCAGCAGATCCAGGAAACGATCACGCAAAAGGGGGCGATCGCCAAGGCGCGCCAGCACGACGACCGCGTCCTCACCAAAAGTTTCAAGGAAAAGCTGAACTTCATCGAGGACAATCAGCCGATCGAGCCGGAGGAGTGGACGGTGTTCCTGCACAGGTCGATCAAGGAGCTGATGAGGGCCGAAATGTCGTCGCTGCTGCAGCCCAACTTGACCAACATCATAGTTTCGCCGCTGCGCAACACGAATCTGAACAGCAAAGTGCTCAGCTGCGTCGCCAAGCTGCTCTCGATCGGGCTGATGGTGAAGGGCACCGCCCCCGAGACTGTGGAGCAGATCAAACAGGTATTTATTCGCACTKGAARCAGCAGTTTCGTCAGCCAGTTTGGGCACTGAAAGGTCGGCAAAAAAATCAGCAACTGAACSCAAAAGACACTAGGGAAGCTGAAAATCGGCAGAAAAAATCAGGTTTCACCATCCRAATCCCCCAAAGACCATATAAATACATGACGTTTGTCCCATCAATGGGAAATCCSAGAARCCMCATTTTTCGAAGAATAGGATTTTTCGAAAAAATGCGCAATATTTGAACAGATTTTTTTGAAATTTGGTCCATAAATGGGCAATTCGGGACGCCACATTTTTGGTAGAGTGACGTTTTACGAAAAAATGTGCAGTTTTTCAAAAATTTTCAAAATTGCTCTCAGAGTCAGTTTTTTGGTTTTTTTACTCGGTTTTTAAACAATRKMGCGATTTTTTWKAAATTTGGCCCWGCARTGGGAAATCGGAGAAGCCACATTTTTAGCCGAATGGGTTTTTTCGAAAAAATGTGCAGTTTTGGAAAATTTTCAAAATTGCTCTTTCGGAGTCAGTTTTTTACATTTTTCAGCGAGAACGCACGCACAGATTTTTTTGAAATTTGGTCCATAAATGGGCAAGAGACGCTACAGTTTTGGTAGTGGCGTTTTTCGAAAAAATCAGCAGTTTTTGGAAAATTTTCAAAATTGCTCCCCCCGAGTCAGTTTTTTGGTTTTTTTACTCGGAAACAATGGAGCGATTTTTTGGAAATTTGGCCCAGCAGTGGGAAATCGGAGAAGCCACATTTTTAGCCGAATGGGTTTTTTTCGAAAAAATGTGCAGTTTTGGAAAATTTTCTAAATTGCTCTTTCAGTCAGTTTTTTACATTTTTCAGCGAGAACGCACGGACAGATTTGTTTGGAATTTGGTTTATAAATGGAAAAAAGGAAAAAAAATAAGGTTTCACCATCCAAATCCCCCAAAAACCATATAAATACGCTCGACTCGAGTGAACGCATTTCAAGCGATTTCAGCTGATTTCAAGTTTCTCGAAGTTCTCGAAAAAAACCCAAAATTGGGTGAAAAATCCATGCTTTTCCCGCAACATTTGCGCTATTGGGTCGAAAATCTGTTTGACAAAGTGCATTGTAAGCAATTATTTCAACTGATTTCACAAAAAATCACCAAAAAAAACAAGTTATTGTATATTGCAAGTATCCATTTCAAGCGATTTTCACCGATTTCAAGCGATTCAGCCGAATTGCAGATATTTCAAGCGATTTTAAACGCCTCGAATGCGGCTTCCAAGAGCCAAGGTTCGAACAGTTTTCTCAAAACTCCCAAATTGGGTGAAAAGTGCATGTTTTCCCGGCAAAAACTGCAATTATTTCAACCGATTTCAAGTGCCAAAATGAGAAAACGTGTCTAAATGAGTTAAAACACCGTGAAAACGGTATTTTTTTCCATGAAATATCGCCAAAAAATCAATTGAGAAGTGAATACTGCAAGTATCAATTTCAAGCGATTTTGACTGATTTCAAGCGATTCAGCCGAATTGCAGATATTTCAAGCGATTTCAAGGGC
>NW_026017316.1:868244-869345 GCF_020466585.1 Dendroctonus ponderosae
CTTTTTTTCTCAAAAGCTACGCAATTTTTCGCAAAAATGCAAAAAATCGCGCTCTTGTTGCGACGGAAACAAAGCAAAAAACTGACTGAAAGAGCACTTGTGAAAAACTGCGCATTTTTTCGAAAAAACACATTCTGCCAAAAACGTAGCGACTCGAGTTTTCCATCAACGGGCCAAATTTCAGTAAAGTAAAGCTAAAAATTGACACTGAAAGAGCAATTTTGAAAGTGTCCTAAAAACTGCGAAATTTTCGAAAAACCTCATTCTTCCAAAAATGTGGCTTTACAGATTTTTCAATTGTATGACAAACTTCAAAAAAATCACGCTGTTTCAGCGTCAAAAAAGCAAAAAATCGACTGAAACAAGAATTTTGAAAAATGTCCAAAAACTGCTCATTTTTTCAAAAAACTTTACTACCAAAACTGTCGCGTCTCGACTTTTCCATTTATGAACCAAATTTCCAAAAAATCTGTGCGTGCGTTCTCGCTGACAAATGCAAAAAACTGACTCCAAAAGAGCAATTTTGAAAATTTTCCAAAAACAGCACAATTTTTCGAAAAATCCCGATCTTCGAAAAATGCGGCTTCCCAGATTTCTCATTGATGGGACAAACTTTAAAAAAATCCCGCCATTATTCCGGAGTAAAAAAACCGAAAAACTGACTCTGAGAGAGAAATGTTGAAAGTTTTCCAAAAACTGCTCATTTTTTCGAAAAACGTCACTACCAAAACTGTAGCGTCTCGACTTGCCCATTTATAGGCCAAATGGCAAAACAATCTGTCCGTGCGTTCTCGCTGAAAAATGGAAAAAATTGACTGAAAGAGCAATTTTGAAAATTTTCCAAAAACTACGCATTTTTTCGCAAAAAGTCACTCCACCAAAAATGTAGCGTCTCGAATTGCTCATTTATAGGCCAAATGGCAAAACAATCTGTCCGTGCGTTCTCGCTGAAAAATGGAAAAAATTGACTCTGAACGAGCAATTTTGAAAATTTTCCAAAACTAGGCATTTTTTCGCAAAAAGTCACTCTACCAAAAATGTAGCGTCTCGAATTGCCCATTTATAGGCCAAATTGCAAAAAATCTGTTCGTGCGTTCTCGC
>NW_026017316.1:869445-870567 GCF_020466585.1 Dendroctonus ponderosae
TCATGAGGCGTTAAATTATCCCTATTGGCTAAACAAAAATAAAAAAGGGTAAAATTTTTAGTTTAGAGTCTTCAGTCTTGACAGATCTCAATTTTTGGCGAAAAAACTTGCAATTTTTTTCAGGGCTTCGCCCCTCGAGAAGCTCACGTTGCTTTAAAAACGTAATTTTTCCTTAACGAAAACTAGCTAAAATCTCCAATTTCGGTTGCCAGTCTACAAGTGATGGAGATTCGCGGTTAAGTTTAAAAATTTTCGAAATTAGGTTAGGGCTTCGCCCCATAACAGGCTTAAATCAGTTCAAGTCAGGCATTTACGTAAACTTAGACGTGCAAAAATGCATCAAATTTATGCTGAGTGCATTGACTGTAAGGAGATCAACAGTTTCGTTCAGAAAATGTACAACATGCGTTAGGGCTTCGCCCCCTAATAGAACCAAACGGAAATGGAATAAGTCATATTTACCAGAATGGAAGGGAAAAAATTATGAAATTTAAGTTTAGAGTGTTGGGGGTGACATAATCTATATTTAAATTTAAATAATCCATATTTTCATAGGGCTTTGCCCCCCTTCGAGGGTGACGACACTTTACAGACGCCATGGGGCCTATTTGAAAGCGTCAAAAAACACAAATTTTTAGTTGAGAGTATTCAGATTGTAAAAGGCAACTTTTCTGAAGTCAAATTTTAAAAATTGTTTTAGGGCTTTGCCCCCTTAGAGGTTCACGATACTTTACAGATGCCATAGGGCCTATTTGAAAGCGTCAAAAAATAGAAATTTTTAGTTGAGAGTAATCAGGTTGTAAAGAGCAATTTTTCTGAAGACAACTTTAAAAAATTATTTTAGGGCTTTGCCCCCTTTGAGGGTCACGACACTTTAAAGATCGCCTATGGCCTATTAGAAATCGTCATAAATCACAAATTTTAGTTGAGAGTATCCAGGATAAAAAGAACAATATTTCTGAGGTTAAACTCTGAAAATTGCTCTAGGGTCTTGCCCCTAGGGGGGCCCACAACACTCTAAATTGGCAATTTTTTCGGGACCAAAACTGCGAGAACCGTCGATTTTTTGCTTAGCGTATGGGGCAAACCAAGATCTAAAATTTAGTTTGAGAAGGTCAAGGA
>NW_026017316.1:870667-872361 GCF_020466585.1 Dendroctonus ponderosae
TTGCGAAATGCAGATTTTAAGATTCCACTAGGGCTTCGCCCCTGGCGGGGCCCACGACAGTTAAAATTAGCCGATTTTTCAACGTTAGATCTACAAACAAAATCCAATTTTCGCTTAGTGTATTGGTCAAACCGAGATCTGTAATTCAGTGCATGGCAGTGTTGCCAAGTGGCCCAAAACACCCCCAAATCGACGCAAAAATTTAAATTTCTGAGCCATTTTGGTTTTTTTGCAGGCTTGGCATTGCAGCACGGCTACTGGCTACAGGCGCCCATAATCGGGGGAAGTCCGGCCGACATCCGAAACTACCCCTACCAGGTGCTGCTTTTGATCAACAACAAGGCGAATTGCGGCGGATCGATAATCAGTGAGAAGTTCGTCATCAGCGCAGCCCACTGCGTTTACGAGTAAGTGGCGCAAGCGTTAGAAGGACCGGAAACTGGCAAAACAGTGTTGCCGCTTTGCAGCGTGCCACCCAGCCACTTGTCGATAAGAGCGGGATCTTCGGACCGGACCACTGGCGGGCAACTGGTGGGGGTGAAGTCTGTCAACTTCCCAGCTGACAGATTCAATGTGGACACTTATGACTTTGACATTGCGGTGTTGCGGCTAGAAACCGCGCTGGTGAGTTTAGGGATTTTGTGTTGGGAGTTTTGCAGGTTGAGGGACTTTTGCAGGTTTTCCGGGAGGGCGTGGCCGCCATTGCGCTTCCCCCTCCAGACGTGGACGTTGAGCTGGGCGAGGTTGCCGTCGCCACCGGTTGGGGGCAGATCGATCCCGACGAGACAACGTTGCCGGATATTCTGCAGGTAAACCGCGCATGACGCTGTCCTTGTTCGTAGCATTGAAGTGGAGGGGGGCGGGGTTTCAGTATGTGGAACTTCCGGTGATTACGACGCAGGCCTGCCAACGCTACTACGGGCAGTTGATTACTGCGCGAATGTTCTGCGCAGGCTACCAGGAGGGCGGCAAGGACACGTGTTTGGTGAGTAGAGGGGATTGGTGGTGGTGGTGGTGGCGACCAATGGGAGAGCGTGTGCTGACTGTAGGGGGACTCGGGCGGGCCGCTGGCAGCCAATGGGGTGCTAGTGGGCGTGACGTCATGGGGTCCAGGCAGATGCGCCCAGTCCGGACAGCCGGGAGTGTTCACCAAGGTGGCCTTTTTCAGGGAGTATATCGACGATGTTGTGCGATCGTATGGGCGGAGGGATTTTAAATAAATTATTTTTTAAAATTAAATAAAAAATCACAGTTTTTGGGCCGATTTTCCGAAACTCAAACGCGTTTTAAACAGCATCGGTGTGTCAATAAATTGTGTGATTTGGATGGTGGCGTCGGGTTGGAAACCTGGAAATTATAATTTTTTTATTTGTTTTTCTTTTTATTAGTTATTTCTACTAGCACTAATTAATAATTAATTAATTAGTAAAAAATGTGAAAACTGTCCAATACATAAAATTTGGTTGCAAAAAAAATTTTTTAAAATCGAAAAAGTAGCATTGAAAATGAAAATTAGTTAAAAAACATGGAAATTATGCCAAAAGTACGCCTAAAGTTACGATAAAAGTCTGTCAAAATTCAATCATTTTTGAACCAAAAATCGTAAAAAAATTGCCCAAAAATTTACTTTAAAATGGGAATGAAAATTTTTTCAAGATAAACATCCTTAACAAAAACGAAAAAAATTTCGTTTT
>NW_026017316.1:872461-873545 GCF_020466585.1 Dendroctonus ponderosae
CATTTTTGAACCAAAAATCGTAAAAAAATTACCCAAAAATTTACTTTCAAATTGGAATGAACATTTTTTCAAGATCCTTAACAAAAAGAAAAAAAAATTCGTTTTTTTTGTTTATTCCTAAAAATGTTAATGATTTTTCAGTTTGTTATCAAAATTTTAAAAGGCGAGCAGCTAAAAAAAATTGCTTTTTTTAAATAAAGTCAAAGTTACGAAGAAAAATTGCTTAAAAATCAAAAATATGTCAAAAAACGCAGATTTTCGAAAAACATCGAAATTTCCGCAAAAATCCTCGTGTTAAACCTGATGAAAAAAAACTAAATAATTTTCTTAATTTGTTTTTTTTTGTTAATTCCAAAACAATTTTGATGATTTTCTCTAATGTTCGCATTTGTCAAAAAAATCAAGTTCCCATTTGCCAAATCCATTAAAAACCTAAAAAAATTACGACAACAATAAACGTCAAAAATCAATTATTCTAATAATTAAAAACAAAATACATACATTTTTTTTCTGTGATTTCCAAGAAAACTTAATTAATAAACTAAAATAGATATTTTTCGAAATTAAAATCGGTTAAAAAGACGCCAAATCTGTAGAAAAGAACCCTTATTTTCCGCATGACGCACCTTTGCAAAAAACTCAAATTTCCTAAAAATTATCTTTTTAAAATCAGGCCAAAAGCCGCTTCACTTTTTGAGTCGAAAACCCCCCCCAAAAAAAACGTAAAAACCATGTTTAAAAATTTTAATATATACAAAAATACCATTCATTTTCTTCTAACTCGCTTTTTCGAACATGAAAATCGATCAAGACACGGAAGTTTTATTAAAAATTATTTAAAAAAATGTAAAAGAAATTATTAAAATAACTAAAATTTGTTAAAGAACGAAGAAATTACGAAAAAATTCGTTTGACTTTTGGGACCAAAAACCGAAGTTTTTCCGCAAAATTCGCTTTTAACAAAATATCGAAATTTCAACAAAACACTGTTTTTTTGCAGTGTCAAAAACCGCATCATTTTCTCCTTTAAAGCTTGATTCAAAAACATCCCTATAAAAACAAAATACATACATTTTTTTTCTGT
>NW_026017316.1:873645-874919 GCF_020466585.1 Dendroctonus ponderosae
CAAGCTTTAAAGGAGAAAATGATGCGGTTTTTGACACTGCAAAAAAAACAGAGTTTTGTTGAAATTTCGATGTTTTTTTAAAAGCGAATTTTGCGAAAAAACTGCGTTTTTTGGTCCCAATAGTCAAACAAGTTTTTTTCGTAATTTCTGTGTTTTTTAACAGATTTTAATTATTTTAATACTTTTTTTTTAGAGTTCTTAAAATAAATTTTTAATGAATCTTCCTTGTCTTGACCGATTTTCATGTTCAAAAAAGGGAGTTTTTTGGAGATTTTCAATTAAGTCAACGATTTTGGCTCCGGTTTAAAAGAACGGCTTTTGCGTAAATTTCGATATTTTTCATCAGATTTCGATTTAGGCGTAGAACAGAAAATTTGGGTTTTTTGACAAATTTTTGATTCTCAAGCGATTTTTCTTTGTAACTTTGGCGTTTTTTAACCGATTTTAATTTCTAAAAATGTCCATTTTAGGGAATCATTAAATTTTCTTGGAAATGACAGAAAAAAAATTTATGTATTTTGTTTTTATAGGGATGTTTTTGAATCAAGCTTTAAAGGAGAAAATGATGCGGTTTTTGACACTGCAAAAACAGATTTTTGTTGAAATTTTTTTCGAATAACTTCCGTGTGTTTAAAGATTTTCATGTTCGAAAAAGCGAATTAGAAGAAGTTTAATTAATCGTATTTTTTGTAAAATTTTTAATTTTCATTTTCAGGTAAATTTTTGGGCATTTTTTATTGTTTTTTCCCACTTCAATTGGACCAAATTTGTTTCATTAAAAAATTATTGGATTTTGACCAACTTTTAGGTTTTTTAGGCATTTTGACAAATGCGAACATTAGAGAAAATCATCAAAATTGCTTTGGAATTAACAAAAAAAACACAAATTTAGAAAATTATTTTGCCTTTTTTTTGACTTTCGGACGATTTTTTAGAGGTTGTTAAGACAACGATTTTGGATCAGGTTTAACATGAGGATTTTTGCGGAAATTTCGATATTTTTCGAAAATCTGCGTTTGTAGACATATTTTTGATTTTTAAGCAATTTTTCTTCGTAACTTTTACTTTATTTAAAAAAAGCAATTTTTTCAGCTGCTCGCCTTTTAAAATTTTGATAACAAACTGAAAAATCATTAAAATTTTTAGGAATAAACAGGATTTTTGTTACAGCTGTTTTGACCAAATTTTTTTCATTAAAAAATTATTGGATTTTGACCAACTTTTAGGATTTTTAGGCATTTTGACAAATGCGAACATTAGAGAAAATCATCAAA
>NW_026017316.1:875019-878537 GCF_020466585.1 Dendroctonus ponderosae
ATCGTAAAAAAATTGCCCAAAAATTTACTTTAAAATGGGAATGAAAATTTTTTCAAGATAAACATCCTTAACAAAAACGAAAAAAATTTCGTTTTTTTTGTTTATTCCTAAAATTTTTTATGATTTTTTAGTTTGTTGTCAACATTTTAAAAGGCGAGCAGCTAAAAAAATTGCTGTTTTTAAATAAAGTAAAAGTTACGAAGAAAAATTGCCTAAAAATCAAAAATATGTCAAAAAACGCAGATTTTCGAAAAATATCGCAATTTCCGCAAAAATCCTCGTGTTAAACCTGATCCAAAATCGTTGTCTTAACAACCTCTAAAAAATCTTCCGAAAGTAAAAAAAAACGCAAAAAAAAAACAAAATAATTTTCTAAATTTGTGTTGTTTTTGTTAATTCCAAAACAATTTTGATGATTTTCTCTAATGTTCGCATTTGTCAAAATGCCTAAAAAAAAATTTGGTCCACTTGAAGTGGGAAAAAAACAATAAAAAATGCCCAAACATTCACTTGATAATGAGAATTACAAATTAAAGTTCATCTAATTCGCTTTTTCGAACATGAAAATCTTTAAGCACACGGAAGTTATTCGAAAAAAGTGCGAACAAAATTTAAAAATGGCGTAACGCTTGTTAAAAATTATTTTTGAAAAAATATTAAAAAATCATAAAAAAATATTTCAAAAGAACATAGACAAAAGAAAAAAAACGCAGTTTTTCGGCAAAACTAGCTTTTTGTTTCAATCAAAATCGACTGAAAAATATCTAAAAAAAAACAAATTTGTTTGATGTTTTTTTTTATTAATTAATGGTTTTTCGGCAAAACTAGCTTTTTGTTTCAATCAAAATCGACTGAAAAATATCTAAAAAAAAACAAATTTGTTTGATGTTTTTTTTTATTAATTAATGGTTTTTCGGCAAAACTAGCTTTTTGTTTCAATCAAAATCGACTGAAAAATATCTAAAAAAAAACAAATTTGTTTGATGTTTTTTTTTATTAATTAATGATTTTTCAGTTGGGTGTCACAATTTTGAAATTGTTTCATTTTTGAATGTATCCGAAAGAGAGCGATTATCTCTAAATTCGTTTTTTTTAATCCCAAATCGATCAAAAATCCTAAAAATTTCAGTAAAATTAAATCATTTTTGAAAGAAAAAAATCCCCAAAAAAATGTGAAAACTGTCAAATACATAAAATTTGGTTGAACTTTGTTGCCGCAAAACAAAAAAATTTTTAAAAAAGCTGTCGAAAAAGTTGCTTTGAAAATGATAATTAGTTAAAAAACATGGAAATTATGCCAAAAATACGCCTAAAGTTACGATAAAAATCTGTTAAAATGAGTCAAAATTCAATAATTTTTGAACCAAAAATCCTTAAAAAAAATGCCAAAAACTCGCGAAAAAATTACTTTGAAATAACAAAAAACGACGGTTAAATTTCTTCTAAGAAATCGGTCAAAAAAGACGGAAATAATGCCAAACATACGACTAAAGTTACGATAAAAACCTGCCAAAATTCAATCATTTTTGAACCAAAAATCGTAAAAAAATTACCCAAAAATTTACTTTCAAATTGGAATGAACATTTTTTCAAGATCCTTAACAAAAAGAAAAAAAAATTCGTTTTTTTTGTTTATTCCTAAAAATGTTAATGATTTTTCAGTTTGTTATCAAAATTTTAAAAGGCGAGCAGCTAAAAAAAATTGCTTTTTTTAAATAAAGTCAAAGTTACGAAGAAAAATTGCTTAAAAATCAAAAATATGTCAAAAAACGCAGATTTTCGAAAAACATCGAAATTTCCGCAAAAATCCTCGTGTTAAACCTGATGAAAAAAAACTAAATAATTTTCTTAATTTGTTTTTTTTTGTTAATTCCAAAACAATTTTGATGATTTTCTCTAATGTTCGCATTTGTCAAAAAAATCAAGTTCCCATTTGCCAAATCCATWAAAAACCTAAAAAARTTACGACAACAATAAACGTCAAAAATCAATTATTCYAATAATTAAAAACAAAATACATACATTTTTTTTCTGTGATTTCCAAGAAAACTTAATTAAKAAACTAAAATAGATATTKKTCGMAATTRAARTSGGTTAAAAAGACGCCAAATCTGTAGAAAAGAACCCTTATTTTCCGCATGACGCACCTTTGCAAAAAACTCAAATTWCCTRAAAATTATCTTTTKAAAATYAGGCCAAAAGCCGCTTCACTTTTTGAGTCGAAAACCCCCCCCAAAAAAWACGTAAAAACCATGTTTAAAAATTTTAATATATACAAAAATACCATTCATTTTCTTCTAAYTCGCTTTTTCGAACATGAAAATCKWTMAASACACGGAAGTTTTATTAAAAATTATTTAAAAAAATGTAAAAGAAATTATTAAAATAACTAAAATTTGTTAAAGAACGAAGAAATTACGAAAAAATTCGTTTGACTTTTGGGACCAAAAACCGAAGTTTTTCCGCAAAATTCGCTTTTAACAAAATATCGAAATTTCAACAAAAMWCTGTTTTTTTGCAGTGTCAAAAACCGCATCATTTTCTCCTTTAAAGCTTGATTCAAAAACATCCCTATAAAAACAAAATACATACATTTTTTTTCTGTCATTTCCAAGAAAATTTAATGATTCCCTAAAATGGACATTTTTCGAAATTAAAATCGGTTAAAAAGACGCCAAATGTGTAGAAAAGAACGCTTATTTTCCGCATGATGCACCTTTGCAAAAAACTCAAATTTCCTAAAAATTCTCTTTAAAATCAGGCCAAAAGCCGCTTCACTTTTTGAGTCAAAAAAATTATTTAAAAAAATGTAAAAGTAATTATTAAAATAATTAAAATTTGTTAAAGAACGAAGAAATTACGAAAAAAATTCGTTTGACTATTGGGACCAAAAAACAAAGTTTTTCCGCAAAATTTCAACAAAACACTGTTTTTTTTGCAGTGTCAAAAACCGCATCATTTTCGTCGTTAAAGCTTGATTCAAAAACATCCTTAAAAAAACAAAATACACAATTTTTTTTTCGTTAATTCGTAAAAATTCAATCATTAAACATCAGAAAACAGTTTTTTTTCTGTCATTACCAAGAAAATTGCATGATTCCCTAAAATGGACATTTTTAGAAATTAAAATCGGTTAAAGAACGCCAAAGTTACAAAGAAAAATCGCTTGAGAATCAAAAATTTGTCAAAAAACCCAAATTTTCTGTTCTACGCCTAAATCGAAATCTGATAAAAATATCGAAATTTACGCAAAAACCGTCGTTTTAAACCGGAGCCAAAATCGTTGACTTAATTGAAAATCTCCATAAAACTTTCCAAAAGTCAAAAAGGTTTAAAAACCAAAACAAAATAATTTTTTTGATTTTTTTTTTTGTTAATTTAAGTTCCCCTTTGCCAAATCCATTAAAAACCTAAAAAAATTAGGACAACAATTTGCGTCAAAAATCAATTATTTTTGAAAGAAAAAATGCAAAAAAATGTAAAAACTGTCAACTTTATAAAATTTGGTTCAACTGAAG
>NW_026017316.1:878637-882843 GCF_020466585.1 Dendroctonus ponderosae
GGCGAAACGCCGCAATCTTAGTCCAGGTTCCAACTCCCCCAAATTGGGCCTAAAATCGGCAATTTTTCTCGCAATCTCTCGTAGTCTCTTAAACCTAGAAATTGTCATTAGCTCCCGGACTATTTGCTTTAGGGCAGAAGCGTTTTTTTTATTGTCTTTAGTTGGGAAGATTTTCGCGTTTTTTCAAACTGATTTTGGTTTTTTGTTCGGTTTTGATTTTTTCGGGCGAGTTTTATATGCACCAGCTGCTTTTCGGCACAGGTTTATTAAATAAACCAAAAAAGTCTGTTTTTTGGGGCGAACCAGGGAGTCTGGGCGGAACTGACCAAAAAATCGCCATTTGCTCCCGGACTCAAATTTTTTCCATTGTTCTCAGTTTTGAAGATATTTCAATTTTTTTGGGAAAACGACGCTTTTGGCGCTTTTTTGGAAAACCGTCCAAGCTGGAGATTTCGAAAAATTTTCCTTGGTACCTTTGGACCAGCCGGACATTTTCTCAAGAATAACCTTTTTCAATCGGAAGCTTAATTTTTTTTCTAAAAAACAAAATGTGTAAATAGCGCGTAAAATCCTACGAATTTGTGAAATTTTTTGTCCATTTTCCAGTTTTTGTCCTGCAGGTTAATGTGCACAGACTTCTTCATGAAAAAGGTGTATTTAAAAAATTGTTTGAGTTTGTTATGAGCAAAGCAAGAAAGCGTGGATTGAACCCAAAAATGGCCATTTGCTCCCGTACTATTCGCCTCAGGAAAAAAGCGACCACCACCTTTTCCCTGCATTTTCATCAGCTCTATCTAATGGCGTACCCAGATTTTTTCTTTTGTTTCTCGTTTTGAAAATTTTTAGCGTTTTTTGAAAATCGCCGTTTTGACGTTTTTTCCAAAACTGTCCTGAGTGGAGGATTGGAAAAATTCCACGTGATACCTTTGGTCAATCCCGATATTTTCTCAAGAACAACTTTTTTCGATTGGAAGCTTAGTTTTCGAGCAAAAAAATTAAGTGTGAAAATGGCGCATTCATTTTGAGGCTTTTTTTGCCATCAGCTCCCGGACTATTCGCCTTAGAGGAAAAGCCAATAGCACTTTTCCATGAATTTTCCACCGCTCTATCCAGTGGTGTGCCTTGAATTTTCGAAATTGTTTATAGTTTTAAAAATATTTAGGTTTTTTTGAAAATCGCGTTTTGGACATTTTTTCCAAAACTGTCCAGAGTGGAGGACTGTTAAAATGCCATTTGGTTCCTTTGGTCAATACCGACATTTTGTCACGAACAATTTTTTTCGATTGGAATGTTAGTTTTCGAGTAAAAAAATAAAGTGTGAAAATGGCGCATACATTTTGAGGATTTTTGCATTTTTTTTTATTTTCGACTCTACTTCATGGTGTTTCATACGCTCGACTGACTAAGGAAAAAATCGATTTGCCTTAAAAACGTTCCTTAAGTTTTTTACGGGCAAATTTTTAAGGGAAATCGGGTCGGAAGACAAAAAACTGCCATTAGCTCCCGGACTATTTGCTTTAGTGAAGAAGTGAATACCACCTTTTCAGTAGGTTGCGATCTTCTCTATGCAGTGGCGTGCGCCTTTTTTTTAATGTCTTTAGTTGGGAAGATTTTTGCGTTTTTTCGAAAACTGATTTTGGGTTTTTTTGTTCGGTTTTGATTTTTTCGGGCGAGTTTTATATGCACCAGCTGCTTTTCGGCAAAGGTTTATTAAATAAACCAGAAAAGTCTATTTTTTGGGGCGAACCAGGGAATCTGGGCGGAACTGACCAAAAAATCGCCATTTGCTCCCGGACTATTCGCTTTATAGGAAAAGTTAATACCATGTTTTTCATGTGTTTTTATGCGCTCTATTCAGTGGCGTGCTCAGATTTTTTCCATTGTTCTCAGTTTTGAAGATATTTTGCTTTTTGGTGGAAAAGGACGCGTTTGGCGTTTTTTTGGAAAACCGTCCAAGCTGGAGATTTCGAAAAATTTTTCTTGATATCTTTGGACCAGCCGGACATTTTCTCAAGAATAACCTTTTTCGATCGGAAGCTTCATTTTTTTTCTAAAAACAAAATGTGTAAATGGCGCGTAAAATCCTAAGAATTTTTGAAATTTTTTGTCCATTTCCCAGTTTTTGTCATGCAGGTTAATGTGTACAGACTTCTTCATGAAAAATGTGAATTTAAACAATTAAAATAATTGTTCGAGTTTCTTATGAGCAAAGCAGGAAAATGTGGTTTGAACCCAAAAGTGGCCATTTGCTCCCGTACTATTCGCGTTAGGAAAAAAGCGACCAGTACCTTTTCCATGCATTTTCACCAGCTCTATCCAATGGCGTACCGAGATTTTTTCTATTATTTCTAGTTTTGAAAATTTTTAGCTTTTTTTGAAAATCGCGATTTTGACATTTTTTCCAAAACTGTTAAGGCTGGAGGTTTGGAAAAATTCCACTTGATAGCTTTGGTCAATCCCGATATTTTCTCAAGAACAACTTTTTTCGATTGGAAGCTTAGTTTTCGAGTGTGAAAATGGCGCATGCATTTTGAGGATTTTTGGATTTTTTTTGCCATCAGCTCCCGGACTATTCGCCTTAGAGGAAAAGTGAATAACACTTTTTCCACGAACTTTCCACCGCTCTGTCCAGTGGTGTGCTTGAATTTTCAAAATTGTTTATGGTTTTGAAAATATTTAGGTTTCTTTGAAAATCGCGTTTTGGACAAATTTTCCAAAACTGTCCTGAGTGGAGGATTGGAAAAATGCCACTTGGTTTCTTTGGCCAGTCCCGATATTTTCTCAAGAACAAATTTTTTCGATTGGAAGGTTAGTTTTCGAGCAAAAAAATAAAGTGTGAAAATGGCGCATGCATTTTGAGGATTTTTGGATTTTTTTGCCCATCAGCTCCCGGACTATTCGCCTTAGAGGAAAAGTGAATAACACTTTTTCCACGGACTTTCCACCGCTCTGTCCAGTGGTGTGCTTGAATTTTAGAAATTGTTTATAGTTTTGAAAATATTTAGGTTTTTTGAAAATCGCGTTTTGGACATTTTTTGAAAACTGTCCTGAGTGCAGGACTGGAAAAATACCACTTGGTCCCTTTGGTCAATCCCGACATTTTCTCAAGATTAACGTTTTTCGATTGGTAGCTTGGTTTTCGAGCAAAAAAAATAAAGCGGGAAAATGGTGTATGCATTTTGAGGATTTTTGGATTTTTTTTAGTTTTTGAGGTTTTTACTTTATGGCGTTTCATAAGCTCGAGTGACAAAGGAAAAACCGATTCGCCTTAAAATCGTTCCTTAAGTTTTTTGCCGGCAAAATAAAGAAATCGGGTCGAAAACCCAAAAAATTGCCACCAGCTCCCGGACTATTCGCCTGAGAGAGAAAGTGAATAGGACCTTTCTGGTGGACTTTGCCCCATTGCATCCAGTGGTGTGCTCGGAATTTTCCGACTGTTTTTACTTTTGAAGAGATTTGGGTGTTCTGGCAACAGCGCTTTTTGGCATTTGTTCGCATGAAAGCTTAGTTTTCGAGGAAAAAAATTAAACGTGGCAATCGCGCACAAAAGGATTTTTGGAAATTTTTATTCGGGTTTTTTACGCACCAGCTTAAACCAAAAATTATTCCGCTGTTTATGGGCGTTTAAGTCCAAAAAATCGCCATTTGCTCCCGCACTATTCATCTCAGAGCAAAAGTGAGTACCAACTTTTTTACGCATTTTCCTCCGTTCCATCCAGTGGTGAGCTCGGAATTTTTCCGTCGTTTTTAGTTTCGGCGATTTTTCAGTTTTTGTGAAAGTAGCATTTTTGACGATTTTTCCGAAACTTGAAGCTGGAAATTTGGAAAATCCCTATTGGATACCTTAGATTTTACTCACTTTCCTCCTCTAAAACCTGCAATCCTCGCGCAACCCCTTAAAAGGCATATTTGGGGCAAAACCCTCCAGCATTGCCAGTTCCTCCGTAAAATCGTCAAAAAAGTCGCTCTGCGCAAACGCAGAAGCTTCAAACGTTGCCGATCTGCCTCTAAGTGAAAAATTATCCGGAACTTCGCACGCTTTTCGTAAACAAATCAAGAAAGTCATCAATCGCCACAATTGCCCAAAGAAAAACGCTCAATTGACCTCAAGCAGCATTGCCAAACTGTCGATTTTTGCCCCGATTTCACTCACTTTCCTCATTGGTGGGTTTTCGTCGCTCAAAACCCGCCAGGAAACTAATTAAT
>NW_026017316.1:883842-886386 GCF_020466585.1 Dendroctonus ponderosae
GTCTGCCCCAAGCGGCATTGCCAAACTGCCCAATTTTTCCCTGATCTCACTCACTGTCGCAAAGCGGCCACCATTATCGCCTAGCAACATGGGAAAGTCATAGCCAAGGCTGCAGGCCAGTGACCTTCTTGACCAAACCGTAATCGACGTAAACACAACTGTAATCGTAGTAGTCCGGCCGACTTTCAGCTGTTTCACGGGCCACGCCCATGCCAGGCACAGCCACCTGTGCAGTGCCGGCCCTTAATAAGCATGGGGGCGCGCAGCGCCCCAATCGCGCAGTCCTGAGGGTTGGGCCGCGCTCCGCCTACTGGCATGCGCAGTTGCCGGCAGGAAAATCGAGGGAAAACAACGAGAGAAAAAAACGACCGTTTGTTTGTTTATGTAATCCGAATGTGGACGAGTTGGGGTTCGTTGAACCATCGCCAATCGAAATGCCAAAAATAAAACGCGGCCCCAAACGCGCAACTTTCCAAAATTGAAATCGAGGCTTAATTTATGCCGATCGGTTTGCGGTACGCGCCTGCATCAAGACGAGGCAAATCGGTTTTTTATTGCCGATTTATTTGGTTTTTATTAGCGCGGTTTTTGTCTCGTACTTTTTTAACAGTTACATGATGAGAATGTCGGTTTAACGGCGCTGCGAGTGTTGCAAGACAGCCGCGGATGGAGGTGTGGTCCGTTGGATCAGCTGAGCCGTCTGAGCCGGGCGGGAGCTCCAGTTTTTTAGAGCCATGTTTGCTCTATCTTCACCGGAAATTTCGCGGCTCTGTCTGCTCGGGGTTGTAGAGGGCGAATTTTCGAAGCAGAGCTTGCACAATTTTCATAGACAAACTGAGATGGAAGATTTTGGAAAAATTGTCAAAATTCACGCGGGTCTAGTTGAAGCTTGAGGTTTCTGCTGCCTAATAAAGCCATGTTTGCTCTATTTTTTGCGGAAAGTTCTGGGCTCTATCTGCTTGGGTTTTTAGAGGACGATTTTTTTAAACAGAGCTTGCACTCTTGTCATAGAAAGTCTGATGTGGAAGATTTTGATAAAATTGCTAAAATTCACTCGCATCTAGTTGAAACTTGAACTTGCTGCTGCCTGATAGAGCCATGTGTACTCTATTTTTCGTAAAAAGTTCAGGGCTCTAACCGCTTGGGTTTTTAAAGGGCGATTTTTTGAATCAGAGTTTGCACAATTTTCATCGAGACTAAGGTGGGAGATTTTGAACAAAATTCCAAAGTTCGCTGGCGTCCAGTTGAAGCTTGAAGCTGCTTCTGGCTGATAGAGCCATGTTTGCTCTATTTTTTGTAAAAGTTCAGTGCTGTATCTGCTTGGGTTTTTTTAGGGCGATTTTTTTAAACAGAGCTTGCACACTTTTTATAGAAAGTCTGATGTAGAAGATTTTGATAAAATTGCCAAAATTGACTCGCGTACAGTTGAAGCTTGAAACTGCTGCTGGCTGATAGAGCCTTGTTTGCTCTATTTTTTTCTGAATGTTTAGGGCTCTATCTGCTTGGGTTTTTAGAAGACGATTTTTTGAAACAGAGCTTGCACAATTTCCATAGAGAGTCTGAGATGAAAGGTTTTGAAAAAATTGCCAAAATTCACTCGGGTCTAGTTGAAGATTCAAACTGCTGCTGCCTGATAGAGCCATGTGTGCTCCATTTTTTTATAAAAGGTCTAGTGCTCTATCTGCTCGGGGTTTTAGAGGGCAAATTTTTGAAACAGAGTTTGCACAATTTTCTTGGAGAATCTGAGATGGAAGATTTTTAAAAAAATTGTCAAAATTCACTCGGGTCTAGTTAAATCTTGAAACTGCTGCTGCTTGATAGAGCCATGTGTGCTCTATTTTTTTTATAAAAGTCTAGTGCTCTATCTGCTTGGGGTTTTAGGAGCTGATTCTTTGAAACAGAGCTTGCACAATCGTTTGAGAGAGTCAGAGATGGAAGATTTTGAAAAAATTGTCAAAATTCAGTCGCGTCTAGTTAAAGCTTGAAAAGGTTGCTGCGTGATAGAGCCATGCATGCTCTATTGTTTTATAAAAGGTTTAGTGCTCTATCTAGTCGGGGTTTTAGATGACGAATTTTTTAAATAGAGTTTGCACAATTTTCATAGAGAATCTGAGGTAGAAGATTTTGAAAAAATTGTCAAAATTCGCTTGAGTCCAGTTGAAGCTTAAAATTTGCACTGCCTGAGAGAGCCATGTGTGCTCTATTTTTATATTGAAAGTTTAGTGCTCTATCTGCTTGGGGTTTTTAGGGGCGATTTTTTGAAACAGTGCTTGCGCAATTTTTATAGAGTATCTGAGGTGAAAGATTTTGAAAAAAATTGTCAAATTTCACTCGGGTCTAGTTGAAGCTTGAAACTCCTGCTGCCTGATAGAGCCATGTGTGCTCTATTTTTTTAGAAAACGTCTAGTGCTCTATCTGCTTGGGGTTTTAGGGGGCGATTTTTTTAAATAGAGCCTCGATAGTTTCAATGTCGACTTTGAGACGCGCATTTCCAAAAAAATTCCCAAAATCGCTCCCAAGCCCAATGAATCTTTTATTATTTTC
>NW_026017316.1:887385-888451 GCF_020466585.1 Dendroctonus ponderosae
ATCTGTTGGAGGCCTTTAAGGGCGATTTTTTCCATAGAGCCTCGAAAGTTTCAAAATGGAGTTCGAAAAGCGTGTTTTCCATAAATCCCCTAAATTGTCCCGGTTCGCAATGAACGTTTTCATTCACCCTGCTCAATAGAGCAACATTTGCTCCATATTCAGCCAAAATGGCAACCCTCTATCTGCTTAGAGCTCCGAAGAGCGAATTTTTTGAATAGAGCCTGCGCCAAAAATTGAAACGAGTAAAAACGCTTACTTTCCACACCAGTTTCACAGCCAAAGGCTGGCGCAGAGCGCAAAAATTGGCGCAAAAATTGGCGCAAACATTGGCGGAAAAATTGGGGCAAAAATTGGCTCAAACATTGACGCAAAGGTGCCAGAAACACTAGTTTCGGGTGAACACTAAAAAGTGTCTAGAATGCCTTCAAGAATAACCGCCATCGGAGTTTGGTGTTTGTGCTTGCGCCCCAAACTGCCCACGAAAAGACCCCAAACCAGCGCAAATTGCCTAAGAAAAGCTCGCGAAAAACCCGCGAAAAAACCCACGTGGAACCCAACACTTAAACCGGTTGTGCAACACCAAATCGGGCTAAAAAACCCGTGCGTTTAAACAGCATTCCATGCAAAATGGGGCGGAATTTTCGGGGAAAACCCCGCACAGACGAACGGCGGCACCCAAACTGGGTACCGAAAAATCGTGCGTGCACGCCGCTGATGGCGCAAAACGCACGGGAATTTCATGTTTCCGATTGTGACATGCGTTTGCAACACTTTTCGACAAGAATAAACCGATTAAATCCCCCCAGTGGCGGGTACCACGCCACCAATAGGGACAAGGGTTCGACGACCCCACCAATCGTCACCTTAATTCGGGGTTCCGGTCAACGATCGATTGCTCCTAAAAGTGCAGACTAGAAGGCGTTGTGGTTCCATTGGTTCCATTGGTTCCACTCAGCTATGTGCGGAACGTGCTGGACAAACTGGTGGATGCGCCTGAAATTTTGGCCGTTTTTCTGCCGAAGACCTGATGAAGCCATCGGCTCGAAACTTTCAGCTTACATCGAGC
>NW_026017316.1:889450-892058 GCF_020466585.1 Dendroctonus ponderosae
AGCTCGATGAAAGCTGAAAGTTTCGGGCCGATGGTTTCATCAGGTTTTTGGCAAAAAATCAAAGACAACTAGTTTTTTTCGAGCATTTTTCCCGAATATAATCTGATGATGAGTCATCGGTAAACGAAACAAGCTAGGCAAAATTTGAAACCGCAAATGGCCGAAGCACAGTTTGCGTTTTGATGCCTGAAAGTTTTGAGCCCGGGCCTTCATCAGGATTTTTGCAATTAATTTAAATCCAACTGGCTCTTTTCAGTCGTTTTTCTAGCGCATAGTCTGATGATGAACCATCGGCAAACGAAACCCGCTAAACAATTCCCCTTTGCGCCGTTGGGCAAAGCAGATTTCGCTCGATGAAACCTGAGAGTTTCGAACCGATGGCTTCATCAGGTTTTTGGCAAAAAAATCGAAGCCAACTAGTTTTTTTCGAGCATTTCTCGCGACAATAATCTGATAATGACTCATCGGTAAACCAAACAAGCTAAGCAAATTTTTAAACCGGAGATGGACGAAGCACGGTTTGCTTTTTGATCGCTGAAAGTTTCGAGCCCGGGCCTTCATCAGGATTTTTGCAATTAATTTAAATCCAACGGGCTGTTTTCAGTCGTTTTTCTAGCGCTTAATCTGATGATGAAGCATCGGCAAACGAAATCGGCTAAACAGTTTCCCTCTGAGAGGTTGGACCAAGCAGATTTTGCTCGATGAAACCTGAAAGTTTCGTGCCGATGGCTTCATCAGGTTTTTGGCAAAGCCAACTAGTTATTGTCGAGCATTCTTCCGACAACAGTCTGATGATGACTCATCGGAGGATGACTGGCCGAAACTTTCAAGAGCCCTGGAGAATTTGGGCGCTTTCCAGTGCAAGGAGAGGTCCATCGGGGGGTTCTTTAGGGCGCGTCTGGACGAATTGGCGGATGCGCGCCACCCCGCACTTTGCCCAGTTGAGGCCCTTGGCGGGTCAGACCGCAGGCCAAAGGCGTGTTCCAACAGATCAACCGGCAATTTGGGAACCAATTTGGGTTCCAAAAGTGGATCGCGCCATCGTTGAGCCGACGTGCGTAACGTGCGTATGGAGGTCAGGCCAGAAATTCCTCATCCGAGCGCGTCGCACGGTGATTTTCGGGGCCTGGAACCGCTACCGAAAGGAACCCAATTTGGTACCCAACAGGTCGTTGCCCGTGTAGGTCAGTGCAGGATCAACGGCCGCCGCTGCCGAATTTCTTGGCCAAATCGGGCCGCTGAACCATGCAAGTGGTACCCGGCCGGGCACCACATGGGCGCAAATCGCCCGTTCAAGCACCTCTGAGAGTGAAAGTGGGGCCCCGTTATTCTTCGCACGCACCTTGTGCGGACCGCTCCGCTTGCGGACCGTCTCCGATGGCCAGGTGCCGCCCCCCAAGTCGCCTCGGGGGCCCCATCGGGGCACTTTTCCGCACGAAGAGCCCCATCGGAGCGTCTTCGGCAGGCGGGCAGGAGAAATTAGGGTCAATTCCGGCCGCGGCAGTCGACCAGTGGGTCAATCAGAGCAGCGAAGGTACCGAAGGAAACTTTCAGTCGGTTGAACGACCCGCGGGTTGTGCAGGTTCGTCGACCTTTTCGCCAGCTACTGGTACCAAAGGTCCGGGTAGAAAGCGGCTCAGCTGATTGGCCGGCCTGCTGGGCCGCGACTGGTTTCAGCACGGCCATCATCAATCGGCAAATTGAATAAAATTTTACTATCGCATCCGTGACTATGCTAATGACCACAACAAACGTTTCACTGCCAGGGTTCCTTGCACCGGCGATATTTTCACCTAGTGAACCACATTCGGGGCGAAAATGGGACGAGCCGGTGTTGCCGCCCACGCCGCGCCGGAGCCGGTCGACAACCTCGCGGCGGGTTTTTCGCTCCGGCTGGTCGGGTGCCAGGGGCGTGCGCGGCCCCCGGCTCGGCACCCTGTCCGCGTCCGCGGACGGGGTCTCTCAGGCGGTTCGACGCGGGACAGCGGCTGGACGGATCAGGGTGGGCTGGACGGGTTGGCCTGTCGGCACCAAAAGGGGCCCGATGCCTTTGGGGTTCAGAAAATGTAMGGGTTCTTTGAACGGAAAACCCTCTCCACTTCRCCAGCAGCAACCTTGCGCAAAAAACTGCAGTGTTTTGCAGGAAAAAGTCGGTTTTTGGGGATGGTTTCACTTGAGTGTTGYCCCGGTGCTTGGCAAGTCTTCGACGCCCTGAAAACCCCTGAAAAAGCCCACTTYGGATTGGCARCGCGGGGACCAAAAATCCGGCAAATGTTYTAAGGATTCCGAAAATGTACAATAATGCRCTGTTGCCAAGCGAAAAACTATTGAAACTTTTCGAGTTTTGCAGGATTTTCCCGTGAAAGTTTCTTGAAGTRCATAGTGGCTGTTGGACAGCCAAAAAAGTCCAATATTGATCACTTTATGGTTGGGTTCTTTGGATAAAAAATCTTTTAAACTTCATCAGTAACAAYCTTACGCAAAAAAATCGCAGCGTTTTAASTGAAAAACTTTATTTTTGGGGATGTTTTCACTTGAGTGTTCCACCAGTGCTTGGCAAGTTTTTGACACCCTGAAAACCCCCGAAAAAACCCACTTCGGATTGACA
>NW_026017316.1:892158-894102 GCF_020466585.1 Dendroctonus ponderosae
ACCGATGACTCATCATCAGGTTATATTCGGGAAAAATGCTCGAAAAAAACTAGTTGTCTTTGATTTTTTTGCCAAAAACCTGATGAAACCATCGGCCCGAAACTTTCAGCTTTCATCGAGCTAAATCTGCTCGGGCCAATGGCGCAAAGGGGAATTGTTTAGCGGGTTTCGTTTGCCGATGCATCATCATCAGATTATGCGCTAGAAAAACGACTGAAAACAGCCAGTTGGATTTAAATTAATTGCAAAAATCCTGATGAAGGCCCGGGCTCGAAACTTTCAGCGATCAAAACGCAAACTGTGCTTCGGCCATTTCCGGTTTCAAATTTTGCCTAGCTTGTTTCGTTTACCGATGACTCATCATCAGATTATATTCGGAAGAAATGCTCGAAAAAACCTAGTTATCTTTGATTTTTTTGCCAAAAACCTGATGAAACCATCGGCCCGAAACTTTCAGCTTTCATCGAGCAAAACCTGCTTCGTCCAACGGCGCAAAGGGCAATTGTTTATCGGGTTTCGTTTGCCGATGGTTCATCATCAGATTATGCCCTAGAAAATCGACTGAAAACAGCCCGTTGGATTGAAATTAATTGCAAAAATCCTGATGAAGGCCCGGGCTCGAAACTTTCAGCCATCAAAAAGCAAACTGGGCTTTGTCCATTTCCGGTCTCACAATTTGTTTAGCTTGTTTCGTTTTCCGATGAGTCATCATCAGATTATGCGCTTTATAATTAACTGAAGTCTGACGAAGGCATCGGCTCGAAACTTTCAACGTCTAGAGAGCAAAATACGCTGCGTCCAATGACGCATTCGGAAATTCTTAAGCGCGTTTCGTTTGTCCATGGTTCATCATCAGGTTATGCGCCATGAAAAGGATCTGAAAGAGCTAGTTGGAAAAAAAATCATTGGAACCAGCCTGATGAGGGCCCCGATTCGAAACTTTCACTGGTTTATAGCGCAAACTGTGCCCATTCTAGAACCCCTAGAGGCACTTTTCCAGCTTGTTCGGTTTTCGGTCAATTGACTCGTGAAACTGTTGAAGCTCAAAAAATCCCTGATGATGGCACCAATTCACAACCGTAAACTTATTATTGGACCCAAAAGGGAGTTTTTCTGGAAAACCCCTGATGATGAGCGGCAGGGTTGAAACTTAGGGCGAACTGGAAAATTCGTGACGCGTTTCGCGTTTCTTCAAATCCGGTGTTGAAAATTGACTTGCCAAAGGCGCCAGGCCTGAGGATGGCTGGCCGAAACTTTCAAGAGCCCTGGGGAATTTTGGCGCTTTCCAGTGCAAAGAGAGGGTCAAGATCTTGACCCGCCAAGTTGACCGTCAAGATCATGACAAGCCAACTAGTTTTTTCCAATATTCTTCCAACAACAATCTGATGATGCCTCACCGGAAAACGAAACAAGCTAAGCAAATTTTGAAACCGGAAATGGCCGAAGCACAGTTTGCGTTTTGATGCCTGAAAGTTTCGAGCCCGGACCTTCATCAGGATTTTTGCAATTAATTTAAATCCAACTGGCTCTTTTCAGTCGTTTTTCAAGCGCATAGTCTGATGATGAACCATCGGCAAACGAAACCCGCTAAACAATTTCCCTTGGCGCCGTTGGGCCAAGCAGATTAAGCTCGATGAAAGCTGAAAGTTTCGGGCCGATGGTTTCATCAGGTTTTTGGCAAAAAATCAAAGACAACTAGTTTTTTTCGAGCATTTTTCCCGAATATAATCTGATGATGAGTCATCGGTAAACGAAACAAGCTAGGCAAAATTTGAAACCGCAAATGGCCGAAGCACAGTTTGCGTTTTGATGCCTGAAAGTTTTGAGCCCGGGCCTTCATCAGGATTTTTGCAATTAATTTAAATCCAACTGGCTCTTTTCAGTCGTTTTTCTAGCGCATAGTCTGATGATGAACCATCGGCAAACGAAACCCGCTAAACAATT
>NW_026017316.1:894202-895752 GCF_020466585.1 Dendroctonus ponderosae
AGGCTCTGTTTCAAAAATTCGCTCTGAAAAGCTCCGAACAGATATAGAGCTGCAATTTTCAGAGAATGTAGAGCCAAACGTGCTCTATTGATCAGGGCAAATTGAAAGGTTCATTGGGATCTAGAGCGATTGTAAGAAGTTTTTGAAGTAGCGCGTTTCATTGAAACACACAGACATTGAAACTATCGAGGCTCTGTTTCAAAAAATTGCCCCCTAAAACCCCAAGCAGATAGAGCACTAAACTTTTTCTAAAAAAATAGAGCACGCATGCCTCTATCAGGCAGCAGGAGTTTCAAGCTTCAACTAGACCCGAGTGAATTTTGACAATTTTTTTCAAAATCTTCCATCTCAAATTCTCCATGAAAATTGTGCAAACACTGATTCAAAAAATCGCCCTCTAAAAATCCAAGCGGTTAGAGCCCTGAACTTTTTACGAAAAATAGAGTACACATGGCTCTATCAGGCAGCAGCAAGTTCAAGATTCAACTAGATGCGAGTGAATTTTAGCAATTTTATCAAAATCTTCTACATCAGACTTTCTATGACAAGTGTGCAAGCTCTGTTTAAAAAAATCGTCCTCTAAAAACCCAAGCAGATAGAGCCCAGAACTTTCCGCAAAAAATAGAGCAAACATGGCTTTATTAGGCAGCAGAAACCTCAAGCTTCAACTAGACCCGCGTGAATTTTGACAATTTTTCCAAAATCTTCCATCTCAGTTTGTCTATGAAAATTGTGCAAGCTCTGCTTCGAAAATTCGCCCTCTACAACCCCGAGCAGACAGAGCCGCGAAATTTCCGGTGAAGATAGAGCAAACATGGCTCTAAAAAACTGGAGCTCCCGCCCGGCTCAGACGGCTCAGCTGATCCAACGGACCACACCTCCATCCGCGGCTGTCTTGCAACACTCGCAGCGCCGTTAAACCGACATTCTCATCATGTAACTGTTAAAAAAGTACGAGACAAAAACCGCGCTAATAAAAACCAAATAAATCGGCAATAAAAAACCGATTTGCCTCGTCTTGATGCAGGCGCGTACCGCAAACCGATCGGCATAAATTAAGCCTCGATTTCAATTTTGGAAAGTTGCGCGTTTGGGGCCGCGTTTTATTTTTGGCATTTCGATTGGCGATGGTTCAACGAACCCCAACTCGTCCACATTCGGATTACATAAACAAACAAACGGTCGTTTTTTTCTCTCGTTGTTTTCCCTCGATTTTCCTGCCGGCAACTGCGCATGCCAGTAGGCGGAGCGCGGCCCAACCCTCAGGACTGCGCGATTGGGGCGCTGCGCGCCCCCATGCTTATTAAGGGCCGGCACTGCACAGGTGGCTGTGCCTGGCATGGGCGTGGCCCGTGAAACAGCTGAAAGTCGGCCGGACTACTACGATTACAGTTGTGTTTACGTCGATTACGGTTTGGTCAAGAAGGTCACTGGCCTGCAGCCTTGGCTATGACTTTCCCATGTTGCTAGGCGATAATGGTGGCCGCTTTGCGACAGTGAGTGAGATCAGGGAAAAATTGGGCAGTTTGGCAATGCCGCTTGGGGCAGAC
>NW_026017316.1:895852-898834 GCF_020466585.1 Dendroctonus ponderosae
TTTCAGAAATTTTGCAAGTGGTTTTTCCAAAATGCCTCCTCAAGAAACTGGAGGATGTAGAGAGTTGATTTTTGGCTCACTTTGTACAGAAGAGTGTGCTTTGGTTACCACAAAAAAATTACATTTTACTTTGGGGGAGTTTTTTGGAGATTTTGGTCAATTTTCAAACCTTCACTAGCAATTTTATGCTTCAGAAATTTTGCAAGAGATTTTTCCAAAATGCCTCCTCAAAAAGCCAGAGGATGTTGACAATTGATTTTGGCCCATTTTGTACAGAAGAGGTTGCTTTATCTACTACAAAAAATTGACATTTTCCTTTGGGGCAGTTTTTTGGAGATTTTGATCAATTTTCTAATGTCCACTAGGAATTTTCTGTTTCAGAAATTTTGCAAGTGGTTTTTCCAAAATGCCTCCTCAAGAAACTGGAGGATGTAGAGAGTTGATTTTTGGCTCACTTTGTACAGAAGAGTGTGCTTTAGTTACCACAAAAAAATGACATTTTACTTTGGGGGAGTTTTTTGGAGATTTTGGTCAATTTGCAAACCTCCACTAGGAATTCTCTGCTTCAGAAATTTTGCAAGTGATTTTTCCAAATTGCGTCCTCAAGAAACCAGAGGATGCAGAGAGTTGATTTTTGGCTCATTTTGTACAGAAGAGTTTGCTTTAGTTACTACAAAAAATTTAAATTTTCCTTTGGAGCAGTTTTTTGGAGATTTTGATCAATTTTCTAATGTCCACTAGGAATTTTCTGCTTCAGAAATTTTGCAAGAGATTTTTCCAAATTGCCTCCTCAAAAAACCAGAGGATGTTGAGAATTGATTTTGGCCCGTTTTGTACAGAAGAGGTTGCTTTATTTATTACAAAAATTGACATTTTCCTTTGATGGAGTTTTTTGGAGATTTTGATCAATTTTCTAACTTCCACTAGGAATTTTCTGTTTCAGAAATTTTGCAAGTGGTTTTTCCAAAATGCCTCCTCAAGAAACTGGAGGATGTAGAGAGTTGATTTTTGGCTCAGTTTGTACAGAAGAGTGTGCTTTAGTTACCGCAAAAAAATTATATTTTACTTTGGGGGATTTTTTTGGAGATTTTGGTCAATTTTCTAACTTCCACTAGGAATTTTCTGTTTCAGAAATTTTTCACGTGGTTCTTCCAAAATGCCTCCTCAAGAAACTGGAAGATGCAGAGAGTTGATTTTTGGCTCACTTTGTACAGAAGAGTGTGCTTTAGTTACCACAAAAAAAATATATTTTACTTTGGGGGAGTTTTTTGGAGATTTTGGTCAATTTGCAAACCTGCACAAGGAATTTTCTGCTTCGGAAATTTTGCAAGTGATTTTTCCAAATTGCCTCCTCAAGAAACCAGAGAATGTAGGGAGTTGATTTTTGGCTCATTTTGTACAGAAGAGTTTGCTTTAGTTACTACAAAAAATTGACATTTTCCTTTGGGGAAGTTTTTGGAGATTTTGGTCAAATTTCTAACTTCCACTAGGAATTTTCTGTTTCAGAAATTTTGCAAGTGGCTTTTCCAAAATGCCTCCTCAAGAAGCTGGAGGATGTAGAGAGTTGATTTTTGGCTCAGTTTGTACAGAAGAGTGTGCTTTAGTTACCACAAAAAAAATAATATTTTACTTTGGGGGAGTTTTTTGGAGATTTTGGTCAATTTGCAAACCTCCACAAGGAATTTTCTGCTTCGGAAATTTTGCAAGTAATTTTTCCAAATTGCCTCCTCAAGAAACCAGAGGTTGGTGAAAATTGGTTTTTGACCCATTTTGTACAGAACAGTGTGCTTTATTAACCACCAAAAACTCGACTTTTTTTGGGAAAGTTTTCTGCAGACTTTGACCAATTTCCACACCTTAACATTTTTTTGCCAATTTTTGAAGAACAGGTTGTGCTTTTTTAAAAATGGTGCAGGCTTTTTTTCCGCAAAGCCCCTCAGCTCAACCAGAGCAGCCAGCGAGTCAATTTGTCTTTCAGTTTAAAGGAAGTGGAAAAATTTCGAGTTTTGTGGGCGCTTCCAAAAATCCTCCAGCATTTTCCCCGTCGGTCCAATTTTTTGGCCACTATTAGCCGCAAAAAACGCAAAAAAACACTCTTCTTTATGACAAGAAATCGGCTGACGTAACAGTCGACAGTGAGTGATCAGACCAAGTGGCTACCTGAGGAGTGGGAGGAAGTTGAGCGGCCCGGCCACCCCAATCAGCTTGCAGCCCTCCTCCTGCAGCTCCTGCAGCCAGATCCACGTTGGGTCGTCCCTCTGGTACCTCCGCCCAAACACCAGCTGGTTCACCAGCGAACCCAAGTGGTGGCGCAGCGCCTCCATCGGATCAACTGCGTGGCGCTTCAGCGCCGCGTCGATGTGCTGAAACCCCCGAAACTGAGCGGCTCGCYCGCAGCGCATCGCTGCCGCTCACCTGCACCAGCTCCTGAGCATGCTGCAGGATCAGAAGCTCCATCAGCTTGCGCCGGCCGCCCAGCTTGGTGCCGCCAGCCGATCTGAGCCAGTTGTGGACGAATTTGCGCTGATCCCTCCACAGGGCGCCTTCGGCGCAAATCAAACCTGCGGAATGTTAATAGATCGGGTGACGTAAGCGCGCTGGTTCCCGGTACCATCAACACCAACGGTTCCAAGAATGGCCAGACGTTTGAAATACGTTAAATGGGGCGCCCAGAACAGGTAAACTGAACGAGGACCAGACAACACATGGTTCCAAGAACCATCCGACTGTCGTTTAATCCGCTGATTTATGGCGGCTGGACTGGCCGGGGCAATGATTTCTTCATCAATGAAGATGGACGTTTTCGGTGAAGAGCTCCAGGAGGCACTGTTGCCAGATTTACGGCTCAGCGGGGGTTTCAGGCGCGGCGAGGGCGGGCTGTGGGCGACTGCCCAGAGTCCGCAACTTTGCAAAGCTGGCAAAAATCAGCGCTTGGGGCGATTCGCTTGGCAATTTCGGGGGTTGTGGAGTCGAGTGGCCCCT
>NW_026017316.1:898934-899428 GCF_020466585.1 Dendroctonus ponderosae
AGGGGCCACTCGACTCCACAACCCCCGAAATTGCCAAGCGAATCGCCCCAAGCGCTGATTTTTGCCAGCTTTGCAAAGTTGCGGACTCTGGGCAGTCGCCCACAGCCCGCCCTCGCCGCGCCTGAAACCCCCGCTGAGCCGTAAATCTGGCAACAGTGCCTCCTGGAGCTCTTCACCGAAAACGTCCATCTTCATTGATGAAGAAATCATTGCCCCGGCCAGTCCAGCCGCCATAAATCAGCGGATTAAACGACAGTCGGATGGTTCTTGGAACCATGTGTTGTCTGGTCCTCGTTCAGTTTACCTGTTCTGGGCGCCCCATTTAACGTATTTCAAACGTCTGGCCATTCTTGGAACCGTTGGTGTTGATGGTACCGGGAACCAGCGCGCTTACGTCACCCGATCTATTAACATTCCGCAGGTTTGATTTGCGCCGAAGGCGCCCTGTGGAGGGATCAGCGCAAATTCGTCCACAACTGGCTCAGATCGGCTGG
>NW_026017316.1:899462-902630 GCF_020466585.1 Dendroctonus ponderosae
GAGCCGCTCAGTTTCGGGGGTTTCAGCACATCGACGCGGCGCTGAAGCGCCACGCAGTTGATCCGATGGAGGCGCTGCGCCACCACTTGGGTTCGCTGGTGAACCAGCTGGTGTTTGGGCGGAGGTACCAGAGGGACGACCCAACGTGGATCTGGCTGCAGGAGCTGCAGGAGGAGGGCTGCAAGCTGATTGGGGTGGCCGGGCCGCTCAACTTCCTCCCACTCCTCAGGTAGCCACTTGGTCTGATCACTCACTGTCGACTGTTACGTCAGCCGATTTCTTGTCATAAAGAAGAGTGTTTTTTTGCGTTTTTTGCGGCTAATAGTGGCCAAAAAATTGGACCGACGGGGAAAATGCTGGAGGATTTTTGGAAGCGCCCACAAAACTCGAAATTTTTCCACTTCCTTTAAACTGAAAGACAAATTGACTCGCTGGCTGCTCTGGTTGAGCTGAGGGGCTTTGCGGAAAAAAAGCCTGCACCATTTTTAAAAAAGCACAACCTGTTTTTCAAAAATTGGCAAAAAAATGTTAAGGTGTGGAAATTGGTCAAAGTCTGCAGAAAACTTTCCCAAAAAAAGTCGAGTTTTTTGTGGTTAATAAAGCACACCACTCTTCTGTACAAAATGGGGCAAAAATCAATTCTCAACAACCTCTGGTTTCTTGAGGAGGCAATTTGGAAAAATCACTTGCAAAATTTCCGAAGCAGAAAATTCCTTGCGGAGGTTTTCAAATTGACCAAAATCTCCAAAAAACTCCCCCAAAGTAAAATATTATTTTTTTTGTGGTAACTAAAGCACACTCTTCTGTACAAAGTGAGCCAAAAACCAACTCTCTACATCCTCCAGCTTCTTGAGGAGGCATTTTGGAAAAACCACTTGCAAAATTTCTGAAACAGAAAATTCCTAGTGGAGGTTTGAAAATTCACCAAAATCTCCAAGAAACTCCCGCAAAGGAAAATGTCATTTTTTTTTTGTGATAACTAAAGCACACTCTTCTGTACAAAGTGAGCCAAAAACCAACTCTCTACATCCTCCAGTTTCTTAAGGAGGCATTTTGGAAAAACCATTTGCAAAATTTCTGAAGCAGAAAATTCCTAGTGGAGGTTTGAAAATTGACCAAAATCTCCAAGAAACTCCCGCAAAGGAAAATGTTTTTTTTTTGTGATAACTAAAGCACACTCTTCTGTACAAAGTGAGCCAAAAATCAACTCCCTACATCATCTAGTTTCTTGAGGAGGCATTTTGGAAAAATCACTTGCAAAATTTCCGAAGCAGAAAATTCCTTGTGCAGGTTTGCAAATTGACCAAAATCTCCAAAAAACTCTCCCAAAGTAAAATATAATTTTTTTGTGGTCACTAAAGCACACTCTTCTGTACAAATTGAGCCAAAAATCAACTCTCTACATCCTCCAGTTTCTTGAGGAGGCATTTTGGAAGAACCACGTGCAACATTTCTGAAACAGAAAATTCCTAGTGGAAGTTAGAAAATTGACCAAAATCTCCAAAAACCTCCCCTAAAGTAAAATAATATTTTTTGTGTGGTGACCAAAGTACACTCTTCTGTAGAAAGTGAGCCAAAAATCAACTCTCTACATCCTGCAGTTTCTTGAGGAGGCATTTTGGAAAAACCACTTGCAAAATTTCTGAAACAGAAAATTCCTAGTGGAAGTTAGAAATTTGACCAAAATCGCCAAAATCTCCAAAAACCTCCCCCAAAGGAAAATTTCAATTTTTTGTGGTAACTAAAGCAAACTCTTCTGTACAAAATGAGCCAAAAATGAAGTCTCTACATCCTCTGGTTTCTTGAGGAGGCAATTTGGAAAAATCACTTGCAAAATTTCCGAAGCAGAAAATTCCTTGTGGAGGTTTGCAAATTGGCCAAAATCTGCAAAAAACTCCCCCAAAGTAAAATATAATTTTTTTGTGGTAACTAAAGCACACTCTTCTGTACAAAGTGAGCCAAAAATCAACTCTCTACATCCTCCAGTTTCTTGAGGAGGCATTTTGGAAAAACCACTTGCAAAATTTCTGAAACAGAAAATTCGTAGTGGACATTAGAAAATTGATCAAAATCTCCAAAAAACTGCCCCAAAGGAAAATGTCAATTTTTTGTAGTAAATAAAGCAACCTCTTCTGTACAAAATGGGCCAAAATCAATTCTCAACATCCTCTGGCTTTTTGAGGAGGCAATTTGGAAAAATCTGTTGCAAAATTTCTGAAGCATAAAATTGGTAGTGAAGGTTTGAAAATTGACCAAAATCTCCAAAAAACTCCCCCAAAGTAAAATGTCATTTTTTTGTGGTAACTAAAGCGCACTCTTCTGTACAAAGTGAGCCAAAAATCAACTCTCTACATCCTCCAGTTTCTTGAGGAGACATTTTGGAAAAACCACTTGCAAAATTTCTGAAACAGAAAATTCCTAGTGGAAGTTAGAAATTTGACCAAAATCTCCAAAATCTCCAAAAACCTCCCCCAAAGAAAAATGTCAATTTTTTGTAGTAACTAAAGCAAACTCTTCTGTACAAAATGAGCCAAAAATCAACTCTCTACATCCTCCGGTTTCTTGAGGAGGCAATTTGGAAAAATCACTTGCAAAATTTCTGAAGCAGAGAATTCCTAGTGGAGGTTTGCAAATTGACCAAAATCTCCAAAAAACTCCCCCAAAGTAAAATGTCATTTTTTTGTGGTAACTAAAGCACACTCTTCTGTACAAAGTGAGCCAAAAATCAACTCTCTATATCCTCCAGTTTCTTGAGGAGGCATTTTGGAAAAACCACTTGCAAAATTTCTGAAACAGAAAATTCCTAGTGGACATTAGAAAATTGATCAAAATCTCCAAAAAACTGCCCCAAAGGAAAATGTCAATTTTTTGTAGTAGATAAAGCAACCTCTTCTGTACAAAATGGGCCAAAATCAATTGTCAACATCCTCTGGCTTTTTGAGGAGGCATTTTGGAAAAATCTCTTGCAAAATTTCTGAAGCATAAAATTGCTAGTGAAGGTTTGAAAATTGACCAAAATCTCCAAAAAACTCCCCCAAAGTAAAATGTAATTTTTTTGTGGTAACCAAAGCACACTCTTCTGTACAAAGTGAGCCAAAAATCAACTCTCTACATCCTCCAGTTTCTTGAGGAGGCATTTTGGAAAAACCACTTGCAAAATTTCTGAAA
>NW_026017316.1:902730-904009 GCF_020466585.1 Dendroctonus ponderosae
TTCAAACTTCCATTAGGAATTTTCTGCTTCAGCAATTTTGCAAGTGATTTTTTCAAAGTGCCTCCTCAAGAAACCAGAGGATGTAGAGAGCTGACTTTTGGCTCATTGTGTATCGGAGGGTGTGCTTTATTTTCTACAAAAAATTGTCCTTTTTCTTTGGGGGAGTTTTTTGGAGATTTTGGTCAATTTTCAAACCTTCACTAGGAATTTTTTGCTTCAGAATTTTTGCAAGTGATTTTTCCAGCGTGCCTCCTCAAGAAACCAGAGGATGTAGAGAGTTGATTTTTGGCTCATTGTGTATCGGAGGGTGTGCTTTATTTTCTACAAAAAATTGTCCTTTTTCTTTGGAGGAGTTTTTTGGAGATTTTGGTCAATTTTCAAACCTTCACCAGGAATATTCTGCTTCAGAAATTTTGCAAGTGATTTTTCCAAAGTGCCTCCTCAGCAGACCAGACGATGTAGAGAGTTGATTTGTGGCTCATTCGGTATAGAAGAGTGTGCTTTAGTTGGTGCAAAAAACTGACATTTTCTTTTGCTGAAGTTTTTTGAAGATTATGGTCAATTTTCAAAGGTCCACTAAGAATTTTCTCCTTCAGACATTTTGCAAGTGATTTTTTCAGAGTGCCTCCTCAAGAAACCAGAGAATCTAGAGAGTTGATTTTTGGCTTTTTGTACAAAAGAGTGTTCTTTAGGTACTGCAAAAAATTGACATTTTCCTTTGGGGGAGTTTTGTGGAGATTTTGGTCAATTTTCAAACTTCCATTAGGAATTTTCTGCTTCAGCAATTTTGCAAGTGATTTTTTCAAAGTGCCTCCTCAAGAAACCAGAGGATGTAGAGAGCTGACTTTTGGCTCATTTTGTACAGAAGAGTGTGCTTTAGTTACTGCAAAAAATTGACATTTTTCTTTGGGGGAGTTTTTTGGAGATTTTGGTCAATTTTCAAACCTTTACCAGAAATTTTCTGCTTGAGAAATGTTGCAAGTGATTTTTCCGGAGTGCCTCCTCAACAGACCAGACGATGTGGAGAGTTGGTTTTTGGCTCATTTTGAACAGAAGAGTGTGCTTTAGTTACTACAAAAAATTAACATTTTTCTTTGGGGGAGTTTTTTGGAGATTTTGGTCAATTTTCAAACCTTCACTAGGAATTTTCTGCTTCAGAAATTTTGTAAGTGATTTTTCCGGATTGCCTCCTGCAGAAACGAGAGGATCTAGGGTGTTGATTTTTGGCTCATTTTGTACATAAGAGTATGCTTTATTGTCTGCAAAAAATTGACATTTT
>NW_026017316.1:904109-905117 GCF_020466585.1 Dendroctonus ponderosae
TAACGGGCGATTTTCTGATTTTGGCCCAAAAATTGGGGGGAAATTTTCGAAAATTTAGCAAATTTTCGACAGAAGGAATTTTGACGCAGATGATCGGAAAGAACGAAAGTCGCCCAAATTGAGCGAAAAAGTTTCGAAATTCCGTCGTCCTCAGACTTCCGAAGCCCACCCCCAATTAACATGGGGGTTAAATGGGAACTTGCCCCCCCTGATTTTCAATTGAGGATATTTTGCATTTTTTGCCTTGGGGATGATTCAAAACGCTCTTTCTGCGAGTTTGAACGGATTCGGGGGGGATTAGGGGGAGTTGCGGACGTTTGAAGGCGGCGCCCCCATAAGAGCCTGTGGAAGACTTTCGGGTTTTCCCCCTTAGCTTCACGGGGAATTTTTTGGGGAAACTTCTGAACTGTTTCGCGCGTGCATTTTGCCCAAATTCAAAGCCCTGTGAAGAAAAAATTTTCAGAAACCCAAATTTTATTTTTGGCTCGAAATTTTCATTGGGCTCGCCCCTGGAAATTTTGCTGAAAAAACACATTTTATTTTTTTCCTGCTAAACTAAGCCCCGCAGCGAAAAAAGTTGTTCTTTATGAAAAGTCGGCCTAGTCCAGAGCTGTCTAGTGGGGATCTTTGAGGGGTCATTTGCCCAACTGTTGGGGAGAAAAGGGCGGCAACGTTGTTAGCGAAAAACTGTCAATATCTCCGAAACGAAAAACGATGGGCGAATTCTGAGCACGCCACTGGAACGGGCGGGTGAACGCCCACAAAAAAGTTGGAATTCACTTTTTTTCTACCTCCACCCTTAAGCGAGCAACGGGCAATTTTCTGATTTTGCCCCCAAAAATTGGGGGAAATTTTCGAAATTTTTGCCAATTTTCGACATAAGGAATTTTGACGCAGGTGATCGGAAAGAACGAAACTCGCCCAAATTGAGCGAGAAAGTTTCGAAATTCCGTCGTCCTCAGTCTTCCGAAGCCCACACCCATTTAACATGGGGGTTAAATGGGAACT
>NW_026017316.1:905217-907746 GCF_020466585.1 Dendroctonus ponderosae
CAGTAACAATCTTACGCAAAAAAATCGCAGTGTTTTTACTGAAAAAGTTGATTTTTGGGGATGTTTTCACTTGAGAGTTCCATGAGTGTTTCGCAAATCTTCGCCACCCTGAAAATCCCTGAACAATCGTGTTTAGGCTTGACACTATTGGGGAAAAAAGCCTTGGAAATGTCATAAGGATTGCAAAAAATTATAATAATGCGGTGTTGCCTAGTGAAAATTTCGATTTTCCTAGATGTTTTCAGTTTGAGGTTGCACAAGTGGTATGGAAAAGTTTACCGGGTGGTAAACGACACAAGGGTTCATTTGATTTCCTTTAGCATTAGAACCGAAAATGTGCAGAACGTGACAAGCATTCAGAAAATGCAAATGATGCCATTGTTGCCATTTAAAATTGTCGAGTTTTTCAGGATTTTCAGCTGGAACGTTCTAAAAATGCAAATCTAGTGGAAGTTGCACATGGGCAAAACTCAAATGCGTTTACTTTACAACCGGGTCGTTTTTGCAAAAAACCTTTCTAAACTTTGTCAACAGCAAATTTCCTTTAAAAACTCTCGAAATAGTTGTTTTTTTGGGGTATTTTCAGTTGAACCTTCCAAAACTATTTCTTCAATGTTTGACATCCAGAAAACCACAGAAAAACTGGACTACGGCTGGACATTATTAAGAGCAAAAATCTTCGAAATGTTTTAAAAACTGCAAAAATGTGGAAAAACGCAGTGTTGCCGGGTGAAAAACTCCAGTTTCCTACAGGTTTTCACTTAGTAGTGCTTCAAGTGCTTTGGAAAAGTTTACCTCTTGGAAAACCAGACAAGGGTTCCTTTGACTGGTGTGACTGTGCGAACGAAAAACGTGCAGAATTTCATAGAGATTCAGAAAATATCAACAATGCCATGTTGCCGTTGACGAAAATCGAGGTTTCCAGGATTTTTCAGTGCAATGTTGTGAAATTGCTTGGCGAAAGTTGCACAGCCGCAAATCTTCAAATGCGTTCACTTTACTGTGGGATTGTTTCGACAAAAGATCTTCTAGTTTTCAAACAAATCAACTTTTTATCGAAATACTGCAGTGTTGTGTGTGGAAAAAGTCGATTTTTTGGGATGTTTTCACTGCGATGTTCCAAATGTGGTCCTCAAATCATCCACAGGCTGAAAACCCCAGAAGAACTCAATTTGGGCTTGACACTATTGGGACGAAAAACGTTCCCAATGTCGCAGCTGGTCCAAAAATGTGCAAAAGTGCGGTGTTGCCAGTGAACTTCAGCGAATTATCTGGGACTTTTCGGTCGAAAGCTTCTAAAGAAGTTAGAGCTTGTTTAGGACGGAAATACTGGCGATCCATTCGGCACAGCCTGGCGATATTTGGGCAAAAAATGTTCCATAGTGTACAGAGAATGAAAATATGTCAAAAAAGTGCAGTGTTGCCAAATGAAAAGGTCTAGAAAAGGTCAACGGGCTGAAAACCGCACAAGGGTTCTTTTGACAGATGTCACTGTCACGTCACAACCAAGAACGTCAGGAACTTCAACAGGAATGCGAAAATGTCAAAAACGCCACGTTGCCAGTTGGGTTAACCTAGGTTCTGAGGATTTTCCTGCTGGCAGGAGCGAATTGGGACCGGAATGTTCAAAAATTCGCCAAAAATCGCCTGAAGCCCCGATTGAAACCAAAATGGCTGGGTCGGAAGAGTAAAGTGTGCTCTGTTTGAGGGAGGTTCAAGCATCCATCCAGATCTTCGGGTTTGCGAGAAATCGCTAACGTGAAGAATCTTGGAACTTCCGTGCGGTAATCACTTATGCATCCGGTTACCAAAGTGCGGTTAACAAAAATCGGATAATAACAGGGTTACCGTCTTCAGCCTGGTTCCGTTCCAATAACTTTGAGGACCATTTTTTGGCGTTTTGTCTTGTGGTTTGGGCCAGCGGACGCGTTTTTTCGGACGAAATACCGAAACGCCGAGTCACCTAGAAAGGTCGTGAAAAAACCCTAATAGCCGATCCGTGAAGATCGTTTTAAATTGCTGCTTTCTTCTGGCTTGCGGCTTCTTCATCGTCATCGTGTGGCTGCAACGGTTTGTCGTTTTTTCCCCGATTTTTCACTGCGATCGAACTGGCCGTTCGTTGGCTCGCATGTGCCAAATCGAACTGACCAATGGGTTTTAGGTGATTGAATGTGGTTTTTTTCCTGACTAGTGGGTATGGCTTCAAGGGTCCATTACTCAAAAAGTTGAGCTTCTGGACGGGTGCTCGAAATTGGATTTAAGAGAGGAGAGTTGGGGCTACTGACGCAGAAAATCTGGTTCGGATGGGAGTTTCGGGCGATTTTTGGCGAATTTTTGAAAATTACCTTCCCAACTCTAAAGGAAATCGCTGATTTTGATGCTCTGACTCCAAGTGTCAATTTCTCCAAAACTACAGCATCTAGAAGGTTCTCCTATCTTTGGTTGAATAGCAGACACTTTCCTTTATGAACCCGTCAAAGTTGCGTTTTGGAAAGGATTTTGGGAGATTTTTGGCAATTTTTTGAAAAT
>NW_026017316.1:908745-911037 GCF_020466585.1 Dendroctonus ponderosae
AGACTTTCCCCAGCCAATCGAACCAATGGGGTGCATTGATCTCATCCCAACAAGATCGACCTGGCGCGTACCTCGTTGCAAGGTTGCTTTCCATCAAGATTATAAAAAGAACCCAGAACCGTGCCAGTGTTGCCCCACTGGCCCAAAACCGTCCGCAACCAGGCGGTTGCGCCCAGTCGACTCCGTAAAACCGGCCCAACCAGGCAACGCCGCCCGCGTCAATATGGTACCCAAAGGTCTAAAAATAGAGCCAAAGGGTTTTTGAACCATCAGGGGGATCTCTCTAACGGTCAAGGAACCTGCTGGAGGGTTCAATACCACAGGAATGCCGTTTGTTCGCTTGGCTCCCGCGTGGTTCTTCCGACCGTTAGATCGGGGGAAAAACCATCCCCGAAGCGCCGTGAATGTGGAATGAAGCGGCAACGGTTCCGCCGGTTGGTTCCAATTGGTGCCGTTTTCTCCTAAAAGTACTGAAGAATCGGCTCGCGAAGAAATTGGCCGCAGGGTAATATCCGGAACAGAACCACAAAGAAATGTGCATCTCGTTTGCTCGGCTTTTACCTTACCACAATGAAGAAAGGTGTGGACGATGGGTTCGATGGCCGCGCTTTTTGACCTCAAAATGCCAAAACTGGCCCATTGACGGTTCCTTGGCCGGTTTTTGGTGGTTCCGATGGAACCAATGGGGATTTGCATGCTGCCTGGGCGAGGGTTGGAAAAAATCGCCCTTGACCAACTGGAGGCTTCGCCCACACGTGGTTAGCAGGGTTTGTAGGCGCGGGTTCCCTCTTTTGAGGGTGATATTCGGAAGATTTCTAGCCGCCCTGGTTTTGGAGCAATGGGCTCTTGAAGCTGCAAAAGCTGATCGGTGCCAAGCGAAGGTGGAAGGTTCGTTTGAAAAAATTGGCAAAAATCGCCCGATGTGCCAAGGCGAACCCAATTTGCTGGGTTCGTAGAGGAAGGTGCGCTTTATGCAATTGAGGATCCAGGAAGTAGGCTTAGGTGCCAGTTTTGGGGGAATTGCCTGAGGAAGACCGTGGGGTAAAACCAAAGGTTTGGGTTCAAGTTGAAAAAGTGATTTTCAAAAATTCGCCAAAAATTGCCCAAAGCGGTCATCTAAATTGGTCCTGCAGCATTAGTAGCGCGAAGTGTCCTCTATTCAATAAAGGACACCGCAACTTTCTACGTGTCCTAGTTTTGGAGATATTGACAGTTGAAGGCAGTGGGGTCAAATCGGAGGTTTTTGCTCGAGTTGAGAGCACCATTTTCAAAAATTCACCCAAAGTTCCCAAAAGTCCCGATCTAAATAAAATTTTCCGGTTTAGATGACCGAAGTGTCGTCCATCCAAATCAGGGTTGCCAACTTTCTGCAGTTGGCGGTTTAAGAGAAACTGACAGTTGAAGACAGTGGGTTCAAATCTGAGGTTTCTGCTCGAGTTGTGAGCACCATTTTCAAAAATTCACCCAAAGTTTCCAAAAATTCCGATCTAAATAAAATTTTCCGGTTTAGATGACCGAAGTGTCATCTATCTAAATCAGGGTTGCCAACTTTCTACAGTTTGCGGTTTAAGAGAAACTGACAGTTGAAGACAGTGGGTTAAAGTCGGAGGTTTCTGCTCGAGTTGAAAACACCATTTTCAAAAATTCACCCAAAGTTTCCAAAAGTCCCGATCTAAATAATATTTTCCGGTTTAGATGACCGAAGTGTCAACCATCCAAATCAGGATTGCCAACTTTTTAAATGTTGCGGTTTAGGAGAAATCGGCAGTTGAAGACAGTGGGTTCAAATCGGAGGTTTCTGCTCGAGTTGAGAACACCATTTTCAAAAATTCACCCAAAGTTCCCAAAAGTCCGGATCTAAATAATATTTTCCGGTTTAGATGGCCGAAGCGTCATCCATCCAAATCAGAATTGCCAACTTTCTACATATTGCGGTTTAAGAGAAACTGACAGTTGAAGACAGTGGGTTCAAATCGGAGGATTCTGCTCGAGTTGAGAACACCATTTTCAAAAATTCACCCAAAGTTCCCAAAAGTCCCGATCTAAACCATATTTTCCGGTTTAGATGACCGAAGTGTCATCCATCCAAATCAGGATTGCCAACTTTCTGCATATTGCGGTTTAAGAGAAACTGACAGTTGAAGACAGTGGGTTCAAGTCGGAGGTTTCTGCTCGAGTTGAAAACACCATTTTCAAAAATTCGCCCAAAGTTTCCTAAAGTCTCGATCTCAATAATATTTTCCGGTTTAGATGGCAGAAGTGTCATCCATCCAAATCAGGGTTGCCAACTTT
>NW_026017316.1:912036-914120 GCF_020466585.1 Dendroctonus ponderosae
CTTTCTACAGTTTGCGGTTTAAGAGAAACTGACAGTTGAAGACAGTGGGTTCAAATCTGAGGTTTCTGCTCGAGTTGTGAGCACCATTTTCAAAACTTCGCCCAAAATTTCCTAAAGTCCCGATCTAAACAATATTTTCCGGTTCAGATGACCGAAGTGTCATCCATCCAAATCAGGATTGCCAACTTTCTACATGTTGCGGTTTAAGAGAAATCGGCCGTTGAAGACAGTGGGTTCAAATCTGGAATTTCTGCCTGAGGTAGAAAACTAAACTTCAAAAATTCGCCCAAAGTTTTCCTTAGCAGTCATCCGAAAACAAATTGGGAGGTTTGGGAGGCCAGAGTGTCTTCTATGCAACGCAGCATTGCCAAATTTCCCAATCTCCCAGTTTTAGGGAATTGTGGACAGTTGAAGGCAGTGTGGTCAAATCAAAGGCTTCTGCTTGAGCTGCGGAAACAATTTTCAAAAATTTGCCAAAAATTGCCCAAAACTCGCAGAGAAACCAATCTTGCTGGGTTGGTGGACGAAAGGGCGCTTGACACAACTGGGGATGGAGGCAAGAAGGAAGTCAACCCCTCTAACAACTAACCATTGACAAGACCCAATTTTTCACCCACAACGACTGAGCTGGCCATTTGGCTGACACAAAATTTTCAAAAAATTGCCAAGAAAACGCCCCAACGTTGCCCTGCACCACGCTGCCAAATCGCCAGTTTCATCCCGATTTTCCAGGATTTTTCCCCTAACCCATTGACCAGTGATTGGCTGTGCTTTTTGGGACAATCAGTCTTCCTCTTGGCCCTCGACCAAGCAATCCCGGCGTTTTTCCCACAATATCATCCACTGAACGCAGCAAAATCAGCGAGCAGCGATAGCCCGGGATGCTTGACCGAAAGGCCATTGATTCCGATGGTTTTGCTTGTCGTTTTCTTCGGATAATCGAGCGATTTTTCCGGCTTCCCATCAGACAAACATTTGTCGGTAAATAACACCGCTTATCACGCGACTGGAATGCATCCAGATAAGCTCTGCATGCAGGAAAAATCAGGTGCTTAAACCGAACCGTCGTGCTTGGAACGACTGATTGAGCCATCGGGCGAAGAAGCCGGCGAAAAAGTCGCCGGAACCTGCGAAGAAACTGCGCAAATACGCGATTCGGCACCTCCCTTAAATGGTGCTGCGCATTATAGCCGATTCAGGTCGAACCAGCCGGTTCTTTTTCGTTTCGGTTATGTAAAATCGAGCATTTTAGTGGCAGTGAAACGGCCGAAAATGGGGCCAAGTCCACTTATCACACGGCTCTTCCTTAGAAATCGGCCATTGAATCATAATCATAATTGAGAGAAATTCGCATTTAGTAGGCTGAAAAAAGGCCGGTCGATTAGATTTTTCATGGCCCAGTTTCGCACGGTTCCACAGCTGCAGTCGGGCTTCACCTGCGAGTTTTTCTGAAACTATTCGATGTGGAACGTTGCCGGGACGTCCCCAGGATAAAAGGGGCTTTGCCCTGCAAACCCAGCGAGTTTCACTTGCGTGCGGGGTTTGGGGGATTTTTGGCGATTTTTTTCGGAAGGGGTCCACCTCAGTTAAAAAACTCACTCATTTAAAATCTTCCAGAGTGGCGTTTTCAAAAAGCGAAGCATTTTGAGGATGCTTCAGCAGCCACGCGAATAGAGGAGCTTTCGCTCCAGCAACCCAGAAAATATGGCTTGGAGGGGAATTTTTTGCAATTTTTGGCCAATGAAAGCCGGTTGAATGAGTGTGAAGGGCGAATGTTGCAGAATTTTCAAAAATCCTGGAAAATTTCCCGAAAAGTGATTTTTTTCTCGTTTACAGCTGAGATTATGGTCTACCGAATGGGCCAAAGCGCAAACTTGGGGGATTTTTCGTTTTTCTCTGAGAAATTTTTGAAAAACTCGTGTTGGTCAATGGCCAGTTCAGGTGCTGCAGTGGTTGAAAAATTCTTGAAAAATTCTTGAAAAATCCAGGAAATTTTCCCGAAAACTGATTTTTTTCTCGTTTAGAGCTTAGATTATGGCCTATCGAATGGGCCAAAGCGCAAAGTTGGGGGATTTTTCGTTTTT
>NW_026017316.1:915119-915397 GCF_020466585.1 Dendroctonus ponderosae
ATTTTTTTCTCCTTTAGAGCTGAGATTATGGTCTATCGAATGGGCCAAAGCGCAAAGTTGGGGGATTTTTCGTTTTCTTCTGAGAAATTTTTGAAAAACTCGTGTTGGTTAAAGGCCAGTCCAGTTGCTGCAGTGGTTGAAAAATTCCTGAAAAATCCAGGAAATTTTCCAAAAGTAATTTTTTTCTCCTTTAGAGCTGAGATTATGGTCTATCGAATGGGCCAAAGCGCAAAGTTGGGGGATTTTTCGTTTTCTTCTGAGAAATTTTTGAAAAACTC
>NW_026017316.1:915475-918156 GCF_020466585.1 Dendroctonus ponderosae
ATTTTTTTCTCCTTTAGAGCTGAGATTATGGTCTATCGAATGGGCCAAAGCGCAAAGTTGGGGGATTTTTCGTTTTCTTCTGAGAAATTTTTGAAAAACTCGTGTTGGTCAATGGCCAGTCCAGTTGCCACAGTGCTTTAAAAAATTCCTGAAAACTTCCACTAAAGCGCCCTAAATATGATTTTCTTCCCGCTTTTAGCAAAAAATATTCATTTTCGAGTGATGTTAAGGGCAGGCTTAAGGGATTTTTGTGTTTTTCTTGAGAAATTTTTGAAAAATCGGGTCAATCGCCCAGTTTCAGAACTGAAAAAATCCTGGAAACTTCGAGAAGTTTCCAATAAAAATGCCTTATTTTCACACTTAAACCCGCGCATTTTGTCTTTCGAGCTCTGTTATGGGCCGGATGCGGGAATTTTTGGTTTTTCCTTCAGGATTTTTTGAAAAACCCGCGCTTAGCAACAGCCCATCGTCTCGCCTTAGTATCTGGAAAAATCCTGGAAACTCCCAGAAATTTCCTACTAAAGTGAGTTTTCCCCCACTTAAAGCTCCGTATTTCCTCTTTCGAGTGCGATAATCGGCAGGCTTGAGCGATTTTTGGTTTTCTCCTGGCGGATTTTTGAAAAATCGGGGTCAATCGCCCAGTTTCAGAACTGAAAAAATCCTGGAAACTTCTCAAAGTTTCCTATAAAAATGCCCTATTTCCTCACTGAAAGCCGCGGATTTGCTCTTTCGAGCTCTGTTATGGGCCGGATTCAGGAATTTTTGGTTTTTCCTTGAGGAATTTTTGAAAAACCCGCGCTTACCAATAGCAAATCGTCTCGCCTTAGTATCTGGAAAAATCCTGGAAACTCCCAGAAATTTCCTACTAAAGTGAGTTTTCCCCCACTTAAAGCTGCGTATTTCCTCTTTCGAGTGCGACAATCGTCAGGCTTGAGTGATTTTTGGTTTTTTCCTGGCGAATTTTTTCAAAATCCCCGTCTTGCAGCCGCCGGTCGAAAACCCCGGTTTAAAACAATTCGCCCAACCACAACCAAAAAACCCTCAAGCCTGCCCTCTATCGGATCCAATCGACAAAACTCCAACCTACAAGTGATGGGAACTCCAATTTTCCCCCAGTTTCCGGGCGTTTTCCAACCAAGGTTTTTCCAGGTTTTTCCCAAATCCTGGCAACGCAAAGGAGGAAATCCCTGAAACTTTCGCTCAATCACTGCCCAACCAAACCAAAATCCACTTCTTCTTTTCTAGAAAAGCCCCCAAAAAACTGTTCCCTGAAGAAGGAAGCTTCTAAAGGCCGTTTTACAGTCGGCAATTTTTATTGTCCGCAACTACGCTTGCCGATTTTATCAGTTTTCGAGTTGCCGGCAACTTTTATTGCACTTGCCAGCTATAGTTCCAAACCGAAAATTTCTTGCAGCTAGCCGCAATTTTAGTGACTTTTCTGGTTATTTTCATGCTGCCAACTGTTCGTTTCTAGTAATATAAATCACCAGCACTGGCATATTTGCGTATTTTCGTTTTTCATCGAAAGAAGCTACAACTTATGTTAATCACAATAATTTCCTTGGCAATATAATTGTAACCTCAAACGAACAACACCCAGTTTCCTCTTCCCTAGGGTAGGGAAGACCCAATCTAGCTCTTCTCTAGGGTAGGGAAGACCCAATCTAGCTCTTCTCTAGGGTAGGGAAGACCCAATCTAGCTCTTCTCTAGGGTAGGGAAGACCCAATCTAGGCCTTGCCCTAGGGACCCGAAAGGGCCTTAAGGCCTAGAAGAATTCTTCTTCTTCAGACCCTAGGGCCTGATTAGGGAAGAAAATCTGCCCTAGAATAGACCCAGAAGTAGACGAAGCCAGAAAAATTTCTGTTCCCGCCCGGGGTCGAACCGGGGATCTTCTGCGTGTGAAGCACACGTGATAACCACTACACTACGGAAACTAGATGAAGAAAGTTTCAGTGTGTTTATTTCAATTTTCAGCAGTTAAACCCTGCAAAAGGTTGGTCGATTTTCCTCAGCAGAATCCAGCAGCTGATGGCAGCAAAGGCGCAATCAGAAGCCGATCGGCGGTCTAAAAATACGCAAATTCGCACAAACAATGCTGGTCAGGGTCACGCGCTGATAAGCCCACTCGTCCCACTCGCAGAGTGGGTCAGAGCCATAAATAAGCCGATAAAAACCCGATTAATCGCGAAGAAATCGTTGAAAATGGGTCGCTAAAATGGTACCAGTGGCGTCCTTGAGGCACTGAAGCGACTGAAGACGGATGCGGCCGAAGGAAAAGTGCATCGGAACCAAGCAAATCGGTGTGGGCAAAATGGGTCGCGGCACACATTCGCTCACTAAACCGACCAAAAAAAATTAAATAAATAAATGTGGTACCGCGCGCCTAAATGGTTCCACTCGGATTTCTCCGGCCGGCCGGAAAACACTGCGCTTTTTCACTTTCGCGCCGCGATCCTTGATGAAATGGAAAATGATGATCGGTCAACATGGGCGGTTCTGCTCTTGTGGCCGGTACCCGGTCGGGTTCAGGCGTTGGCAATTGGGGCCTCAATGGGTTTTTTGCGGATTTTTCGCTCTTTCGTTGGGTGCAAAAATCGCTGGTCTGGCTGTTAGGGTTCACTCGCAGTGATTTTTTGAAGATGGCAGTGGCACTGGGCGGTGCGAGGGTTGCAAGCCTGAG
>NW_026017316.1:919155-922164 GCF_020466585.1 Dendroctonus ponderosae
GAAAGCGCACAAAAAAGTTGGAATTCACTTTTTTTCTACCTCCACCCTTAAGCGAGTAACGGGCGATTTTCTGATTTTGCCCCCAAAATTGGGGGAAAATTTCCGAAATTTTTGCCAACTTTTGACGCAAGAGATAATGGGAAATTCTGAGCACGCCACTGGATGCAGCAGGCTAAAGGGCGTAAAAGCCTTCCATTCTGTCACAACTTTGACAGATCAAATGCCAAATTTCCAAAAATTCCCCAAAAGTCCGGCTCAAAACCAAAAAACCCCCAACAACTCGCTTAGGGATGAATTTTCAGAAAAACCGACCTCCACACTTTTCATGGGGAAGGACCCCTTCTAGCCAGTGGCGGGTGCCAAATTGCACCAGCGGTCATTTTTGGAAATTTTGCTGGATTTGGGCGCCCCATTTTCCCCATTTGCGCCAAACCCCCCGGGAATACAACCGTGAAAATTCCCAGTTAGAGTCGCCTGGCCATCCTGGAGGTTTCACCAAGAGCAAAATTTTCCGATCCGGGGCCCCATTTTCGAGAAAAACCCAAAACAATGGCGCCAGTCGCCTTCCTTCACCAGCCGAGGGGCGGCAACAGGGGGCAGAGTCTGAGGGTGTTCGCACCTCCAAACCTCCCTCTCCTCATCATTGCATGGCCAAGATCCGGTTCACCTCCAGGGTGGGTTCCTTGATCGGGCTCAATGCTCCGGTGTGTTTTAGACCTCATGCGGAGCCCCATTCGTGTGGGCAACGAACCCACCTTGAATGGTGCTGAACTGGCGGCAGAAGAACTGGACGATTCCAATTCATTTACCTCGGCAAGTAACCTTTAAAGTGTAAAAATCCCAAACGATCACAATGACCTTTGAATGATCAGTCAGTCAGTCAGAGTCCTCTCGGTTCGAAGAACCGAGAAAAAAATGCAGACTAGACCGATTCTTCTGAGCTGCTATTCTAGGGTGAGCGCCCGGACCCTGGGGTCTGCCCTGGATCGACCCTAAGGCGCCCTTAAGGCGCTGTAGTTTTCACAACAATTTTCTAAAATTTCGGGGATTTTGATGAATTTGGGCATTTTTGGAAAATTTGCACCTCCGACGGGGGTTTTTCCTTTCGGATCAACATGCAGGTGCCTCTTCCTCAGTGCCTCCTTGGGCTCATTTTGTGCAGAAGAGTGTGCTTTATTTATTGCAAAAAATTGACATTTTCCTTTGGGGGCGTTTTTTGGATATTTTGGTCAATTTTCAAACCTTTACCAGGAATTTTCTGATTTAGAAATTTTGCAAGCGATTTTTCCAAAGTGCCTCCTCACGAAACCAGACGATGTAGAGGGTTGATTTTGGGCTCATTTTGTGCAGAAGAGTGTCCTTTAGTGACTAAAAAAAATTGACATTTTCCTTTGGGGAAGTTGTTTGGAGATTTTGGTCAATTTTTAAACCTTCACTAGGAATTTTCTGCTTCAGAAATTTTGCAAGTGATTTTTCCGAAGTGCCTCCTCAACAGACCAGACGATGTAGAGAGTTGATTTTTGGCTCATTTTGAACAGAAGAGTGTCTTTTACTTACTACAAAAAATTGACATTTTCCTTTGGGGAAGTTTTTTGGAGAATTTGGTCAATTATCAAACCTTCACCAGGAATTTTCTGCTTCGGAAATTTTGCAAGCAATTTTCCCAAAGTGCCTCCTCATGAAACCAGAGGATGTAGAGGGTTGATTTTGGGCCCATTTTGTACAGAAGTTTGTACTTTAGTTACTGCTAAAAATTGACATTTTTCTTTGGGGGAGTTTTTTGGAGAATTTTGCAAATTATTTTTTCAAAGTCCCTCCTCAACAGACCAGGCGATGTAGAGAGTTTATTTTTGGCTCATTTTGTACAGAAGAGTGTTCTTTGGTTACTACAAAAATTGATATTTTCCTTTGGGGGATGTTTTTGGAGATTTCGGTCAATTTTCAGACCTCCAATAGGAATTTTCTGCTTCAGAAATTTCGCGAGAGATTTTTCCGCATTGCCTCCTGAAGAAACTAGAGGATGTAGGGAGTTGATTTTTGACTGATTTTGTACAGAAGAGTGTCCTTTAGTGACTACAAAAAATTCACATTTTCCTTTGGGGAAGTTGTTTGGAGATTTTGGTCAATTTTTAAATTTTCACTAGGAATTTTCTGTTTCAGAAATTTTGCAGGTGATTTTTTCGAAGTGCCTCCTCAACAGACCAGACCATGTAGAGAGTTGATTTTTGGCTCATTTTGTACAGAAGAGGGTCTTTTACTTACTGCAAAAAATTGACATTTCCCTTTGGGGAAGTTGTTTGGAGATTTTGGTCAATTTTCAAACCTTCACTAGGAATTTTCTGCTTCAGAATTTTTGCAAGTGATTTTTCCAAAGTGCCTCCTCAAGAAACCAGAGGATGTAGAGAGCTGAGTTTTGGCTCATTTTATACAGAGGAGTGTGCTTTAGTTACTGCAAAAAAATTGACATTTTTCTTTGGGGGTGTTTTTTGGAGATTTTGATCAATTTTCAAACCTTCACCAGGAATTTTCTGCTTCAGAAATTTTACAAGCGATTTTTCCAAAGTGCCTCCTCAACAGACCAGACGATGTAGAGAGTTGATTTGTGGCTCTTTTTGTACAGAAGAGTATGCTTTATTTGCTACAAAAAACTGAGATTTTCCATTGGGGGAGTTTTTTGGAGATTTTGGTCAATTTTCAAACCTTCACTAGGAATTTTCTGCTTCGGAAATTTTGCAAGTGATTTTTCCAGAGTGCCTCCTCAAGAAACCAGATGATGTAGAGAGTTGATTTTTGGCTCATTTTGTATCGGAGAGTGTGCTTTATTTTCTACAAAAAATTGTCATTTTTCTTTGGGGGAATTTTTTGGTGATTTTGGTCAATTTTCAAACCTTCACCTGGAATGTTCTGCTTCAGAAATTTTGCAAGCGATTTTTCCAAAGTGCCTCCTCAACAGACCAGACGATGTAGAGAGTTGATTTTTGGCTCATTTTGTACAGAAGAGTGTACTTT
>NW_026017316.1:923163-925901 GCF_020466585.1 Dendroctonus ponderosae
AATTTTCAAACCTTTACCAGAAATTTTCTGCTTGAGAAATTTTGCAAGTGATTTTTCCGGAGTGCCTCCTCAACAGACCAGACGATGTGGAGAGTCGGTTTTTGGCTCATTTTGAACAGAAGAGTGTGCTTTAGTTACTGCAAAAAAATTACATTTTTCTTTGACGAAGGTTTTTGGAGATTTTGATCAATTTTCAAACCTTCACCAGAAATTTTGCAAGCGACTTTTCCAAACTGCCCCCTCCCGAAACGGGCGGCGACCAAAACGTGATTTTCACCCCCCGGGCAGACAAAAAGTCGCTAAATTGCCAGCAAAACTTTAAATTTGTTTTCAGCCCCCGAAAATTCAAACTTGCCCTTGTTGCAGATATTCTACGTGCTGCTGCTTCTGCTGGCGCTGCTGGCCCTTCTAGGGCGGCCCCGCGGGTTGCCGCCCGGTCCCTGGGGTCTACCCCTGCTCGGCTACCTGCCCTGGATCGACCCTAAGGCGCCCCACTTGACGCTTGCGCGATTAGCGCGCAAGTTCGGCCCCATCTACAGCCTGACCCTAGGGCGAGTGTGCGCGATCGTTTTGACCGACCCCCGTACCATCAGGAGGCTGCTGGCGAAAGATGCCACCAGTGGTCGCGCCCCCCTGTATGTTACCCATGGAATTATGCATGGATATGGTGAGTGTTTTTGCGTTTTTTTCGGTTAATGATGCAGAGGAACCACCTGTTGAGGGAACCTGAAGGTCGGCCAGCAGCTAGACGAATCTAATGGGCGGGTTGTTGACCAGACTGGCGGGTTGCGCGGAACTTTTGGAGCGGCCCCGGTAGTTTGGGCGTGGTTTTTTTTTTTTCCGGTAAAGGTTGTCCCATTTTCGTGCATGCAATTAAGTTTCTTTTGCGCGGCTCGGCCGAGAGAAGAACGAATTCATTGTTTGGCTGTTGGGTCTTCTGATCGAGCTGGGAGATTCTTCGTGATGGGCCCGTCACGATTTGGCTCATTTTCAGGTCATTGTGACGGTTTACATTCGTTTGCTCGCTTTGCCTGATTATTAGTGTGGTTAGTGTCATTGCGAGGAAGACGTTTCGGCCGTTTCGTCGGCCATCAGGCGGGGAAGTGGCAGGTTTTGGCCGGGGTTTGCGCAGTGTTGCACCACTGTGCGGGGCGGTTTTTCGCTTTTTTGGGTGGGGGGTTCGATGGGGTTGTCCAGGGAGGTGGATGGGCGGGGAGTTGGGTTGGGCAAAGGGGCAGGTTTCGCCGCCGGGGCTTCCCCAGGTTGGCCTTAGGGGTTCAGGGCTTTTTGCGTTTTTCTCGGAAATGGGGCTTCCGGAGGGAAAATTTCGTTCTTGGGGAAACATCCAGGATTTCCACTTGAGTCCAACGGGGAAGTTTCACTGTTGTCTGACTAGGGGGTTTGGAGCAATTGGGGAAAATGAGGCGCAAAAGTCCCGACATTTTTCCAAAACTGATCGCTGGTGCAATTTGGCGTGCGCCACTGGTTAGAGGGGGCCATTCGCAGTAAGACTGGTGGTTTGGGGTTTTTCTCTACAGTGACTTTTAAGCGAGCCACGGGGGATTTTTGGCAAAATTTCCTAAATTTGAGGACTTTTTCAAAATTTCCTCCAAAACAGTGCCCTGCTTCAAAAAATGTTGTTCTTAATAAACAATTCGAGTTCCCCAACTGGATCTGACCGCATGGTTTTCAAGGCTTTAGAGCTTTTGGTTTTCGAGCCAATGGCGAAAATGTGGCGCCAAAAATCCTGCAATTTTCCCAAAAATTACCGCTGGTGGAGTTTCGCGTGCGCCACTGGTTGGAGAGGGTCATTCCCTAAAAAAACTGTGATGGACGGTTTTTCTCTCAAAGTTATATTAAGGGCGTTTTTGGGGATTTTTTGAGTTTGTGCGGGATTTTTGTGGAATTTTTGGAAATTTGGCAACATTTTTCGGCTTTTGGTATCACGATTTGACAGGTCACGCCGTCAAACGTCTAAAACAGTAAATCAAGCGGGAAAATCTGCGCAGGTTTCGAAACTGGGCCATCTTCAGGTTGGCACTAAAGGATTTATCCGAATTTTGGTCAGATTTTTGGGTTTTTTCTTAATTTCTCGAAAACCGTGCTTCGCATCAAAAAACATTGTTCTGCATAAAATATTTGGCTGGTCGAAGTGTATTTGAGGGCGTGGTTTTCACAGTTGCAGAGTTTTCGGTTTTGGAGTAAATGGCGAAAATGTGGCGCCAAAAATCCAGCAAAATTTCCAAAAATAACCGCTGGTGGAATTTTTCATGCGCGACCGGTTGGAGGGGGTCATTCTCTAAAAAAACTGTGGTGGACCGTTTTTTTTTCAAAGTTATACTAAGGGAGTTTTTGAGGATTTTTTAAGTTTGTGCCGGATTTTTGTGGAATTTTTGGAAATTTGACAACATTTTTTGGCTGTTGATATCACGATTTGACAGGTCACGCCATCGAACGTCTAAAACAGGGAATCAAGCGGGAAAATCTGGGCAGGTTTCGAAACTGGGCCATCTTCAGGTTGATTCTAAGGAGTTTTGGTCGAAATTTTGAGTTTTTGCCTAATTTCTCGAAAACAGTGCTTCGCATCAAAAAATTTTGTTCTGCATATAATATTCGGCTTGTCGAAGTGTATTTGAGGGCGTGGGTTTGACAGTTTCAGAGTTTTCGGTTTTGGAGTAAATGGCGAAAATGTGGCGCCAAAAATCCAGCAAAATTTTCAAAAATTACCGCTGGTGGAA
>NW_026017316.1:926201-926335 GCF_020466585.1 Dendroctonus ponderosae
AAAATTTTAGATAATGCCAAAATTCTGATCACGCCACTGAATAGAGAGGGTCAAACTACATAAAACTAGTGGTATTCACTTTTTTTATAAAATCCCTATTAAGCGAGCTACAAGCGATTTTCCTGGTTTTGGGG
>NW_026017316.1:926478-926580 GCF_020466585.1 Dendroctonus ponderosae
GAGCAAACAGGAAAAATGAGGCTGGAAAAATCCTCAAAAAGTATCGAAATTTAAATGATAGCGAAATTTCGAGCACGCCACTGAATAGAGAGGCTCAAACTA
>NW_026017316.1:927579-931798 GCF_020466585.1 Dendroctonus ponderosae
ATCCTCCAGTTTCTTGAGGAGGCATTTTGGAAAAACCACTTGCAAAATTTCTGAAACAGAAAATTCCTAGTGGACATTAGAAAATTGATCAAAATCTCCAAAAAACTGCCCCAAAGGAAAATGTCAATTTTTTGTAGTAGATAAAGCAACCTCTTCTGTACAAAATGGGCCAAAATCAATTGTCAACATCCTCTGGCTTTTTGAGGAGGCATTTTGGAAAAATCTCTTGCAAAATTTCTGAAGCATAAAATTGCTAGTGAAGGTTTGAAAATTGACCAAAATCTCCAAAAAACTCCCCCAAAGTAAAATGTAATTTTTTTGTGGTAACCAAAGCACACTCTTCTGTACAAAGTGAGCCAAAAATCAACTCTCTACATCCTCCAGTTTCTTGAGGAGGCATTTTGGAAAAACCACTTGCAAAATTTCTGAAATAGAAAATTCCTAGTGGACGTTAGAAAATTGATCAAAATCTCCAAAAAACTGCCCCAAAGGAAAATGTCAATTTTTTGTAGTAAATAAAGCACACTCTCGTGTACAAAATGAGCCAAAAATCAACTCTGTCGGTCCTCTGGTTTCTGGAGGAGGCAGATTGGAAAAAGTACCTGCAACTTTTGCCAAAGCGGAAATTTCCAGTTGAAGATTTAAAAATGCGAAAATTCTTCCAAAAACGTCCCTAAAAGTTGATCGCAAAACTCTCCTGTCAATAAAGCACAGTTTTCTCTTCAACATAACCTAAAAATTCAGTAAAAAACTAAAAAAGTCCAGTTTTTCAGTTATGAAACATTCATTTTGGGGTTGAGATTGGGCGGATTTTAAGATCCAGCAGGGTTCAGCAAAAATTTTCGAAAATTTTGAAAAAGTTTCTTAATTTTTTTGAGAAACCAAATTTCCAAAAAAAAATTCAATGTTTTTTTGAGAAACCAAATTTTCAAGATCGTGAAGCAAAAATTTCAAGGTTTTGTTCGCGCACAGAACAAACAGTTTCGAAACCCCAAAAAATTGAAAATTAAAAAAAAAAAAATTCTGCATTTTTTGAGAAATCGAATTTTCTCAGTCGTTAAACAGTAGTTTTAGGGTTTGCATTTAGCAGTAATTAATGAAACAATTTCAACAAATTAACTCGATTGTTTTTTAACAAAAATTTGATAAAAAATCAGAAAAAATTCTTATTTTTTTTTGAAAAACCCATCTTTCTAGTTATGAAACTGAGTGGATTATAATATCCAAAACGGTTTGGTCAAAATTCAACATTTTTCAAGAAAAAAAAATTTCATAGATTTTTTGAGAAACCAAATTTTAAAGAAATGTATTGATTTTTTTGAGAAACCAAAATTTCGGGGTTTGGGTTGAGCAGTTTTTGAAATGCCACGGGCAATAGCAACAAATGGAAAATATCTAAAAAAACTGGTATTTTTTGAGATTTTTGAGAATTTTCACTTTTAATACAGAATTTTTAACGTTATCAGTTATTAATATACAAGCGCTCAATTAAAAAAAAAAATTTTCGGTCATCAAACACACATTTTGCGGATGGGGCCGAGTGAATTTTAATATCAAATACGGTTTGGCAAAAAAAATTCCAAAAATTATTTCGATTGTTTTTTTGAAAATTTCTCAAAAAAATGTTTGATTTTTTTTATACGAAATTTTCAAAATCGTGATGCAAAAATTTCGAGGTTTTGTTTGAGCAGTTTTTGCAATCCCCCGGGAATAGCAACAATTAAAAAATTTCTCAACAAAATTCAACGTTTTTTGAGAAACCGAATTTTCTCGGTTGTTAAACAGAAGTTAGGGTTTGCTTTTAGCAGTTATTAATAATCAAGAGTTCAAAATTTTCATTTTTTCCAGAAAGTTTCTCAATTTTTTTTTGAGAAATCCCGTTCTCCTGTCATAAATTACACATTTTGSGGATGAGATCAAGTGGATTTTAATATCCAAAGTGGTTTGRCACAAAATTTTCAAAAAATTAYCCTGATGGCTTAATGACAAACAAATAAAAAAATTGGTGTTTTTTGAGAAATTGARTTTTGARTYGTGAAGCAAAAATGTCGAGGTTTTGTTTGAACAGTTTTGGAAATCCCGCAGCGTACTTATAGCAGAAAATGGACAATTTCTCAAAAAAATGAGCATTTTTGAGAAACCGAATTTTCTCAGTCGTAAAACAGAAGTTTTATCGRTCMAGATCAAGTTTTTTGAWAACWWTAAAACTTTTTTCATTTTGAGGAAAAAWTTCTCAATGTTTTTTGAGAAATCGAATTTTCCGGTCCTAAAAMAMACGTTTTTCGGATGAGACTGAGTGGATTTKAACGTCCAAAMCRGWTTGCCAAAAAATTCAAAACATTTTTTTTTGGGAAACCAGWKWTTGAGAYTATCCARGAGTTCAGCAAAAAACTAMAAAAAAACTTTCAAACTAATTTCTCAATTTTTTTTTTTTTTTGAGAAACCCAGTCATRAAACACGCATTTTGGGGCTTCAAGATAACAAAAGAGTTTGGCAAAAAACTRAAAATTTTTAGAAAAGTTTYATGACGCAAAAGCTTTACAACTTACTCGTGTGTGACGTCACGTTCGAAAGTCATTGATCCGACTATATGCACGGCAGCAGGATGCTCCCACCCTCCAGGCAATTTCGGGACTTTTCCAGATTTCTGCCCACCTACAAGCGAACGATGTCCTTCCTGGTGGAAGGCCAGCGCAAGTCGCACCAATACTACCAAAAGCTGGCCAAAGAAGTGGAACCTTTGGTTCCACTGGACAGGAACCAGAGCCTGGACGCCCTCCCCAGCCTCCTGGAGGAGTTCCTCAGGGAAAAGCGCCTCAAATCGGGCACAGAGGACGGCCAACGGTTCTACAGCGACCGCCAGATGGACCATCTGCTGGCCGATATCTTCGGCGCTTCGCTCGACACCACTTTGACCACTTTGAGGTAGTGTTGAGCCCCGATTAGGCCCCTTAAACGTCTGGCGCCTTCCAGGTGGTTCCTACTGTTCCTGGGGGTCAACCAGGACGTCCAGCGGGAGCTCCGATTGGAGATTGAGGCGGTGGTGGGGAAGCGAGCGCCCTCATTGGAGGACCTGGCAGCGATGCCGTTTCTGGAGGCCTGCATTGCGGAGACGCAGCGCATCCGCTCGGTGGTTCCTCTGGGTAAGTCCGGGAGCTCCAGGGAAACTCTCTCTGCAATTCCCCCGCTTGAAGGCGTGCCGCATGGAGCGCTGGAGGACCTGGAGGTCGATGGGTACCGCATCCCTAAGGGTTCCCTCATCCTCCTGCTGCAATGGGCCATCCACATGGATGAGGCGCAGCATCGCGATCCAGAGAGGTTCAACCCACGCCGCTTTCTGGATGCCGAAGGCCGCTTTTGCAAGGGGGAGTTCTTCATGCCCTTCCAGACTGGTAAGGGAGGCGGCGTGGGGAACTTGTTGATCGCTGGCTGATCCAGGGAAGTTTGTAGGGAAGCGGATGTGTGTGGGGGACGAGCTGGCCAAGGAGATAATGTTCCTGTTCACTGCCAGCCTTTTCCAGAGCTTCCGGGTGCAGGTGGTGGGCGAGCCGGAGCTGGAGGGCGTCTGTGGGATCACCCTGAGTCCCCAGCCCTACCAGGTGGTCTTCCAGAGCCTTGCCTAGGATTTTCTGTTCAGGTTTGCTGATAGTTTGCATTAAAGGGAGTGGCATGGACTGATGTGTTTTTGTTCGCCATGGTTGGGGGAGTGGGGATTGCCCCAGTTTCCGGGGGATTTCAGCGACATTTTCCCCATAAGTAGAATCAAGTGTCTTCTAGGAGTTGGCGAAATTTCGAAGGGCCACTTGGGGAAGTTTGGAAGTTACGATTTTTTAAAGACGCGGGCGCATTTGGGTGGACGTTTCAATGTTGAAGTCAATGTTTAATGGGCGGGCAAAAATCGAACGTGTGAGGGATTTTAATGAAACTTTCCTCATGAGTAGAATCGATTGTGTTCTAAGAGTTGGGGAAGTTTCAAAGAGCCGCTTGGCGAAGTTTGGAAGTTACGGTTTTTTTAAGAATCTGGCGCATTTGAGTGGAAGTTTCAATGTTGAAGTCAATATTTGATGCGCGGGCAAAAATCGACATTTTGGGGGATTTTAGTGAAACTTTCCCCATGAGTAGAATCAATTGTCTTCTAAGAGTGAGGGAAATTTCAAAGGGCCTCTTGGGAAAGTTTGGAAGTTATGATTTTTTAAAGAAGCGGGCGCATTTGGGTGGA
>NW_026017316.1:932797-936232 GCF_020466585.1 Dendroctonus ponderosae
ACTCCTTTCAGGCAGGGTGCAGGCTCTGTTTCAAAAATTTGCCCGTTTGCGCTATAAGCAGGTAGAGCGCTGATATTTTAGATAAATATAGAGCACACCCGACACTCTAATTGCACCGAGTTTTAAATTTCGACTAGACTCGTGTGAACTTGGGCAATTTTTTCAAAAATCGCATCTGTAACTGCCTCCTAAAAGTTGTGCAGGCTCTGTTTCAAAAATTCGTTCTTTTACGCTCTGTGCGTATAGAGCGCTGTAGTTGTTGTTTAATATAGAGCGATGTTGGCTCTATTAGGTGGCACGGTTTCAAACAGCAGTGAGCCTCCAGCGATTTTTGGCAGTTTTCTAAAAATTTTCAACTTCGAACTCTCTTCATGCAGTGGGCAGACTTTGTTTCAACAGTTCTCCCGCTTGAGCTCTAAGCAGGTAGAGCGCTGTAATTAGAAATAATTATAGAGAAAAGCTGCCTCTATTATTGAACCGAGTTTCAAATAAATTTGTACTCTCAAGTAAACTTGGGCAATTTTTTAAATCGTGCATCTGGAACTGTCTCTTAAAACTTGTGCAGGCTCTGTTTCAAAAATTCGCTCTTTTACGCTCTATGCAAGTACGGCGCTCTAGCTGGTGCTGAATATAGGGAAATATTGCCTCTACTGGGTAGCAGGGTTTCAAACCGCTACTGAATTTGAGTTATTTTTGGGAGTTTTCTAAAAAAAATTTATTTCGAACTCCTTTCAGGCAGGGTGCAGCCTCTGTTTCAAAAATTTGCCCGTTTGCGCTATAAGCAGGTAGAGCGCTGATATTTTAGGTAAATATAGAGCAAACCCGACACTCTAATTACACCGAGTTTTAAATTTCCACTGGACTCGGGTGAACTTGGGCAATTTTTTCACAAATTGCATCTGTAACTGCCTCCTAAAAGTTGTGCAGCCTCTGTTTAAAAAATTCGCTCTTTTACGCTCTGTGCGTATAGAGCGCTGTAGCTGGTGTTTAATATAGAGCGATGTTGGCTCTATTGGGTGGCAGGGTTTCAAACAGCAGTGAGCCTCCAGCGATTTTTGGCAGTTTTCTAAAAATTTTCAACTTCGAACTCTCTTTTTGCAGTGGGCAGACTCTGTTTTAACAGTTCTCCCGCTTGAGCTCTAAGCAGGTAGAGCGCTGTAATTAGAAATAATTATAGAGAAAAGCTGCCTCTATTATTGAACCGAGTTTCAAATAAATTTGTACTCTCGAGTGAACTTGGCAATTTTTTTAAATCATGCATTTGGAACTGTCTCTTAAAACTTGTGCAGGCTCTGTTTCAAAAATTCGCTCTTTTTCGCTCTAGGGAAATAGAGCGCGGTAACTGCTGCTGAATATAGAGCAAAGGTAACTCTTTTGGGTGACGGAGGTTTCAGACCGCTTTTAGGCTCGAATGATTTTTAGGAGTTTTCTAAAAATTTTCAATTTCGAACTGTTTTTAAAGAGTGTGCAGACTCTGTTTCAAAAATCTCCCATACCAAAAGGGCCCGCAAAAACCCGGGCACGCCCCTGTAGGCAGGGGGGTCTTCCCCACAAAAAACTCCCCTTGCACTTTTCCCCCAAAATGCCCCAAAAGCGAGCTACGCGACTTCCCTCCACTCCCCAGCGACGTCTAGGCCACGCCCAAATTGGAGGGAGACCCAAAAAATCACACTCCAGACCAGAAATTAATAAAATAATTTATTAAAACTCATCAAAATGACAATCAAAACTAAAACAACAAAACTTAATTCGAATGAAGTCTTCTTCTCTAGGCGCGCCGCTCTGGGCTACATGAGCGCGCGCGCGCGCGCATTTCTACCTAACCTAGAGGCCTAAAAACTAAAAAAAAAAACATATGTATGTGTATAGATAAAAAAACGTACAAAACACTAAACGACTAATGGATGAACGGGGCGACACGGACGGACAGGGCCGAACTGGGCCAATAAATATCGAGTTACAACCTAACCTAGACACTAGACGCGTGTCCTAAAAAATCCTAAAAAATATGGTTGAACTTGCGGTAACCAACAGTGTATGTAGTGGGTGAGGGTGGGGGTCGCGCCCCGCCCCAACAGGCAAAAAATTGGTAAAACCTACACGCCCTCTACGCGGGCAGTCAAACTGGTAAAATCGCATTAAACAGTCGGGCGGGGCCAGCCGAACAAACAACAACAAAAAAACGAAAATGATGAGGAGAAAATGCCTGACTAGCAATTGTACTATGTGAAATATCAAGGGGGGCGTGGTGGGCCCGGGTGGGCGGAGCCTAAACCTAACCTAATACTCCTAGGGATTATGAACACTTCAAATGCACAGCCGATCAAGTTCGGACAGGAAAAGTGTCTGGGATTTGATCCTGGTTTAAGTAACTGTGCCAGTAGGAACCATTTTGCTACCGTGCTCCACTCCAGCGCCGCCTAGCGGGCGCCGGCCGCGCGCACTCCCTCCGCCCCCAGGGGGCGGGGCTTCAGGCACACTTTGTACGGATTGGGCGAGATGGTCACGCCCACGATGCCCTTCAAGCTGGGCAGCGTCTCGCCGGCGGGCACGCGCACGTCGAACGAGTGGAGCAGCGAGGAGAAGAAGAGGAAGATCTCCATGCGGGCCATCACCTCGCCCAGGCACATGCGCCGACCGACGCCGAACGGCAGGAAGAACTCGGGCTTGTGGACTTTGCCCTCGGCGTTGATGAAGCGCGAAGGGTCGAAACGTTGGGGCTCCGCCCACAGGGTGGCGTCCATGTGGACGGCATGCAGCAGGGGCACGACCTGGGCGTGTCTGGGCAGGTGGAACCCGTTCAGTTTGATGTCTCTGCAACAATGGAAGAGGGTCAAAAGCCCGTTAAGCGCCCACTACGCAACACATTGACACACGCACACACCGAAAATTAAAAAGTCTCTTTGCGTAGAGCGGCGTTACGCAAATTCGGTTGAGAAATCGTCGTCTGAACGGCTGTTTTTCAGCTGGTTCATCGACCTCGGCTAATTTATGTTTAAGTCATTTTAGGCATACTTGAAGGACTTTCACTTTTTTCGCAGGTGTGAATTTGAATTACCGGTTTCGAGTGGATGTCGGGCCGAAATCCGTTCCCAATTGCACCTTGGCGATCTGGTGTTTCAAGGAGTTTTTCGGCCGGTCGCGATGCGCTCTCGAGCCCGGGGGTCGGGAAATTTCAGGAGATTTGGCAACTGTGCCCACCCCCACTGGTCGGGCTTTAGATGCTGAACGAAAATGGCCCTTTGGGCTGATTGGCTATTGCCAGCCGTTTGGGAGATATCGATTTTTTTCCACGGCAGACACTGTCAGCAGTTGTAGAGCGCTCTGATGACGCTGCTTCAAAAATTCGCCCTCTTGAGCCGCAAGCAGCCAGAGCGCTGCAAATTCCACCACGCATAGAGCAAAGCCGCCCCTAGCGGCCCACGAAGTTTCAAA
>NW_026017316.1:936311-941979 GCF_020466585.1 Dendroctonus ponderosae
TCTGCCAGACTCGAGTGATTTTGGGCAATTTTTGGAAATCGTGCATCTGGAACTTTCTCTTAAAAGTTGTTCAAGCTCTGTTTCAAAAATTCGCCCTTTTGCGCTCGATGCAAATAGAGCGCTGTAATTGCTGCCGACTCTAGAGCAATATTGCCTTTATTGGGTATCAGGGTTTCAAACCGCTACTAAATTTAAGTGATTTTTGACAGTTTTCTAAAACGTTTCAAGTTTCAGTTTTGTGCAGGCTCTGTTTCAAAAATTTGCCTGCTTGAGCTCTCAGCAAGTAGAGGGCTAAAATTTCTACCACGCATAGAGCAAAGCCGCCCCTAGGGGCCCACGAAGTTTCAAACCTCTACTAAACTCGGGTGAACTTGGGCAATTTTTTTGAAACCGCCCTTCTCACACTCTCTGTGAAACATATGCAAGCTGTTTCAAAAATTCGCCCCCTCTAGCTCTAGCCCGCCAGACCCCTGAAACTTCTCTGGCATTTAGAGCAACATCTCTCCTATCTGCTTTTAGAGTTTCAAGCTTCTACCAGGCTCGGGTGATTTTTGGCAGTTTTCTAAAAATCCCCACCATCAAACTCTCTTCTCAAAAGTGTGCAGGCTCGGTTTCAAAAATTTTCCTGCTCGCGCTCTAAGCGGGCAGAGCCTTCAAATTTTTACGAAATATAGAGCAAAAGTGATGCTATTGTTCAACCGAGTTTCAAACGTCTGCCAGACTCGAGTGATTTTGGGCAATTTTTGGAAATCGTGCATCTGGAACTTTCTCTTAAAAGTTGTTCAAGCTCTGTTTCAAAAATTCGCCCTTTTGCGCTCGATGCAAATAGAGCGCTGTAATTGCTGCCGACTCTAGAGCAATATTGCCTTTATTGGGCATCAGGGTTTCAAACCGCTACTAAATTTAAGTGATTTTTGACAGTTTTCTAAAATGTTTCAAGTTTCAGTTTTGTGCAGGCTCTGTTTCAAAAATTTGCCAGCTTCAGCTCTCAGCAAGTAGAGGGCTAAAATTTCTACCACGCATAGATCAAAGCCGCCCCTAGGGGCCCACGAAGTTTCAAATCTCTACTAAACTCGGGTGAACTTGGGCAATTTTTTGAAACCGCCCTTCTCACACTCTCTGTGAAACATATGCAAGCTGTTTCAAAAATTCGCCCCCTCTAGCTCTAGTCCGCCAGACCCCTGAAACTTCTCGGGCATTTAGAGCAACATCTTCTCTACCCGTGGCCAGAGCTTCAAGTTTCTACCAGGCTCGAGTGATTTTTGGGGGTTTTTTAAAAATCCCCGCTATCGAATTCTCTTTTCAACACTGTGCAGGCTCGGTTTCAAAAATTCTCCTGCTCGCGCTCTAATCGGGCAGAGCCTTGAGATCTTTCCTAAATATAGAGCCATGTTGACACTATTGTTCAACCTAGTTTCAAACGTCTGATAGACTCGAGTGATTTTGGGCAATTTTTGGAAATGATGCATCTGGAACTTTCTCTTAAAAGTTGTTCAAGCTCTGTTTCAAAAATTCGCCATTCAGCTCTAATCCGCCAGACCCTTGAAACGTCTACGGCATTTAGAGCAACATCTTTTGTATCTGTGGCTAGAGCTCCAAGCTTCTAGCAGGCTCGAGTGAGTTTTGGGAGTTTTTTAAAAATCCCCACTATCGAACTCTCTTTTCAACACTGTGCAGGCTCGGTTTCAAAAATTCGTCTGCTCGCGCTCTAAGCGGGCAGAGCCTTGAAATTTTTCCGAAATATAGAGCAAAGTTTACGCTATTGTTCAACCGAGTTTCAAACTTCTGCCAGACTCGAGTGATTTTGGGTAATTTTTGACAATCGTGCATCTGGAACTTTCTCTTAAACTTGTGCAGGTTCTGTTTAAAAATTTGCCCTTTCTCTCACTCTGGAAATAGAGCGCGGTAACTGCTGATGAATATAGAGCAAATGTGACTCTTTTGAGTGGCGTAGGTTTCAGACYGCTTTTAGTCTCTAGTGATTTTTAAGAGTTTTCTAAAAATCTTCAATTTCGAACTGTGTTTAAAGAGCGTGCAGAATCTGTTTAAAAAATGACCCCCCCCCCCGAGCTCTATGCAGGTAGAGCACTGAAATTTAGCCAGCATAGAGCGAGGTTGGCTCTATCCGTGACAATATTTTCAAACTTCTATCAGGAATCTTGTGAATTTCCAAAGGGTTTTTCTCAAAATCTTCACTACCAAACTCTGTTTTAAACAGTGTGCAGGCTCTGTTAAAAAAATTCACCGTCTCAAGCTCTAAGCAGATAGAGCTCTGAATTTTTTACATGATATAGAACGAGGTTGGCTTGATTGGACACCCGAGTTTTAAACTTCCATCAGGCTCGAGTGAATTTGGGCATTTTTTTTTATTTCAGTCTCCAATCAAAAGTGTGCAAGGTGTTTCGAAAATTCGCCCTGTCTAGCTCTAAGAAGATAGAGCGCTGTACTCTTTGGCAAATATAGAACAACTGCGCCTCTATTGGACAGGTGAGTTTCCTACTTCTATTAAGCTCGAGCAAATTTGGGCAGTTTTTTGGAATTTTTCATCTGAAATTTTCGCGTTCAATTTGTGCCGCAGGCTGTGCTTGAAAAATTCGCTCTCTTGAGCCCTAAGAAGATAGAGCCGTGCAGGTCCTGGTGAATGTAGAGCAAGCTCAGCTCTATCAGGTGGCAGAGATGCCAACATTTTTCCGACCTCAAGTCAATTTGGGCATTTTTTCGATCTATCCCATCTGGAACTCTATCTGAAGTTGTGCAGGCTGTGGTTCAGAAATTCGTCCTCTTTAGCGCTAACCAGATAGAGCGCTGATTTTTTCAGGGAACATAGACCAAGGTCGGCTCTATTTGGGCTGGTTAATTTCAAGCTTCGACTGTGCTCGAGTGAATGTTGGCAATTTTTTTAATCTTGAATTTCCTGCCTTCGATTAAAAGTGTGCTGTATGAAACTCTAAGCAGATAGAGTCGCTACACTTTCGGCGAATTTTTTGAGTGTAATGGAGTGCTTTGGACCAGTGAAGGGCTCCTGGGTCAAAATTTGACCGTAATTTTATATCGCAAAATTGGGGAAATTTCGAAAAATTTTCCAGAAATTTTGGAAATTGGCAACTGCTCGCTTACTGTTGATCCTAGCGAAAAAGCGAATACCTGCTTTTTTATGGCGCTTGACAAAAGCTGTTGACTGGAGTGGCTGGGTTTGTTCCAGCTCTGTTAGTGGTGGAGATATTTGGATTTTTTTATAAACTATGTTTTCTCAATTTCCTCGTATCCTGTGCAGGGTGGAAAGTTGCAAAATTGAATGTGAATAGGGCTTGACCAGCCCTAGATTTTATCAAGAATACCTTTTTTCGATTGGAAGCTTCGTTTTCGAGCAAAAAAATTAAAAGCGGAATTTCGAAAAAATCCAAAGGGTTTGACCCTCGGAATTTTGGGCAAAAAATTTTTTAATTTTTTTTTCAACCTTTTCTTATCAGGCTGCTGGATATGGAAAAGTTACTTAAGAAATCGACGTTGGTTGGCTCGAAAAAAAATTCCTCTGTGAGCTACAGGGGGAAGACGAAAAATGTTGTACAGGCCCTTATGGAAGGGGAATTTCTCTCTGAGTTCAAACTGGTTTTACGCCCTTGGTGTTGCCGCAATCCAGTTTTGGGCTGGAATAGTTCTTATCGCCCCTTCCTTGAGCTTTTTGGGGGTTTTGCCATTTTCGAAATATCTTGACATTTGACGAAGTTACGGGCAAAAGAGTGGAGGTATGCGCAACTGCAACAGTCGAACGGTTGCCAACATTCCGGGTCCATTTTCTCCCAAAAGCGTGGCCGATGGCGATTTTTGTCTAGACAGTCGAACTCTGGCAAATTCCCGTGGGAGCCCAGTGGAGTTTTTGGTTTTCAAATGAGTTGAACAGTGGCGGAGTTATGGGCAAATCAGTGCGCAAACAATGGGGCTGACAGTTTCAGTTTGTCCAAATTCAAAGCCCAGTTTCCGCGAAACTTTATACGGGAACCTTGGTAACGGAAAGTGGGGTTTTGGGCTAAATTCGTCTCTTTAGTGAAAAATTCGCGCATTTGCGATTTTCGGAAAATTCGGAAATTTTCATTTTTTTTTTCAAAAAACCGGTGCGTAATGGAAATTTCGCTCACATGCAGTGTTTTTGGCAATTTTCTGCACGCCCCTGGATAGGGAAGGTCCATGCGCACCAAAATGCCAGTAATGATTTTTCCCCCACAGTGGGTCATTCTCGGGGTAGCGGGAAAAATTCACCAATATACTCCAGTTCGCGCATAACTCCCTTGGGGTGGGTTTTAGCCCCGAACCCCATAGGGGCTTTTTCACGCAGTGAGGCCCCAGCTATCCAGCAGCGCCAGGCGCTTGCGCCTATCTGCCCCCGTTTCGGAGATATGACCATCCAAAGGTAGCGTTTATGTGGCAACAGCGCGCACCTACCTGATGGGCGAGTGGGTGGTCCCCATGGGCACGATGCTGGATATCCGCAAAACCTCCAGAATCGTCGACTCGGTCACCGGCAGATAAGCTAGATCCTCTAGCTTGGGTAGCCGCAGCCGCCCCACCACTTGGTCCAGCTCCTCTTGGGCGGCGCGCATGTGCTCCGGATTGTGCATCATGAAGAGCACCGCCCAATGCAGCGAGCTCTTGATCGTCTCCATGCCGGCGGAGAACATGTCGCCGATAATCTGCTGCATCTGACGATCTGCAACAGGCGGCAACAGCGCCCGTTAGTTACGGGGGTTGGTGGAAAGGTTGCCAGCACCTACCGTGGTCTTTGCCCTCGAACAAGTGGTCGGCCACGCCCTCTTCCTTGGCCTTCTGGATGGCGAACAGGTAGGTGTCGAGCAGGTCGCGCAAGTGGCTCGGATCGAAGGTTTTCTTGTGATCGTCGATCACCTCTTGGAAGAACTGCGCCATTTCCTCCCGGTTCTGTGGAGGAGGGGGTTTTGAGGTCTTTAGACGGAGGTTGGGGGGCTGGGTGGTTACCTTGGCGATCTTCTGGCGCGTCTTGCTGTGGCCCGGCAGGTAGCGCAGGATGGGGATGAAGAACACGTACTCGAGGGAGCCGAAGAGCTGGAAGCCCTCCTCGATCAGCTCCATGAAGCGGATGAAGCGCGAGTCGTTGTGGCTGAACTTGACCGACATCAGAACATCGCAAATCACATTGGAAATGGAGACGGCCAGGACCGGGTTGAGGTCCAGCGGCTCTCCATTGGCCGCCTGCAGGATCTGCAGGAAATCGTCCACCTCGCTCACGATCCGCTTCTCCATGCGCGCTTTCCTCGAGCTCAGGTACGACATGCCGAAGTGGCGCAGCCCATCGTGCACGAACCTGCGCTGCTCCTTCCACAGCTTGCCCGAGGTGTTGATCACTCCTGCAAGAAAACCAGCAATTGTTGAGCGGAAATCCGGGAAAATCCGTCTGGGGGCAGGGGAGTCCATGGAAAACTTCCCCCTCAAAAGCGAAAAAACGCCTCCCTCGATGGGAAAGCTTCGATGCACGCGCCGAGTGCACGTGACCCCTGGGTCATTCTCCGATTGGCGCCGCCAGTTGCCAAACTTTTGTGTTCTCCCAAACAGGGCTTTTTCCCGAAAAACTTTGTTCGCTGGAAAATGTGCGCAATTTTCCGGGCTTTTCAGTGGCATTTTCCCAACTTTCCATGTT
>NW_026017316.1:942978-947073 GCF_020466585.1 Dendroctonus ponderosae
TTAGAGGCGTTTTTTCCGATTTTCTGCAATTTTTGCTCCCCAGTGGGTCATTCTCCGATTAGCGAAAATTTGTCCCCAATTATTCTTTTCTCGAAAACGGGCCCTCGAATCAAGAAAAGCTCTTCTTCGAAAAATGTGCGCAGTTGTCAAATGTGTCTAGTAGGTTTTTTCAACTTTTCATTTTCGTTGGTTTTCGAATAATTGCCGATAAATGAGCTTTTTTCACCCTAAAGCTTGGATATTGTCAAATATGAGCAATTTGTGGCAATTTTGTGCACACTGCGGGATAAATACGGCAAATGCGCGCAGAAAAAATGGTAATGGGTTTTTCTCTACAGTGGGTCATTCTCCGATTAGCGCTAAATTTTCACTAACATAATTTTTTTCTGGAAAACCGTGCATTTAATCGAAAAATTTTACTCTTCAGAAAAAGTTCGCAGCCTCCACTTGTTTCCAGCGGTGGTTTCCAATTTTTTAATTATTTTTTCGTTTTTGAGTAAACGCCAAAATACCCGGTTTTCTCAAAGAAACCTTTTGATATTGTCAAAACTGAGAAAGCGAAAACTTTTCTGTGCTTGCCGCGGGCTAAAGACGGTAAATACGCATAGAAATCGTGGTAATGGGTTTTTCTCTAAAGTGGGTCATTCTCCCATTAGCGTTAAATTTTCACTTACATAGTTTATTTCTGGAAAACCGTGCATTTAATCAAAAAATGTTACCCTGTATAAACTGTTCGAAATGGCCACTCGTTTACAGTGGTAGTCTCGCAATTTCCTATTTTTTTTTGTCTTTGAGAAAATGCCAAAAAACCGTTTTGCAAACTTATATTTAAACCCGTAAAATTGCCTGAACTTTTGCATTTTATTTTTTTGCGCCCAAACCAAGCCTCCAAGCGAAAAACGTCATTCTCGATAAAAGATGGGAAATCATTCGCGCTAGCAAACCCCATATTCGGCAATCCCGCCCCGCGACAGGTTAAGGAAAAAACGTCAAAAACGTGTTTTTGCAAAAACCTTCAATAATTCCCGAAATAAAGAGGATGACAAAGTTCGAGGCCCCTCACAGGGTAGAGGGCGTCAATGCACATAAAAACATTGGTATCCACTTTTTCGATTAAATGAACGATAAGCCAATTACGGCCGATTTTCGCTGTTTGGCCCATTTTTCCCGAAGTCGGGGAATTTTTTGAAAAATCCCATTTATGCTAAATTTCAGTAGTCAATTTGTTGCCAAAAAAATCTACCCACTTTTGCATACGAATGAAGTTGGAGAGAAAAAATTCGGAAAAAAACGTTTTTTGGATTTTTGCCTCAAAAAAATTCCCAGTTGAACCCAGTAAAATTGCCTGAACTTTTGCATTTTATTTTTTTGCGCCCAAACCAAGCCTCCAATCGAAAAACCTCACTCTTGAGAAAAGATGGGAAATCCTTCACGCTAGCAAACCCCATATTTGGCAATTCTGCCCCGCGACAGGTTAAGGAAAAAATGTCAAAAACGTGTTTTTGCAAAAACCTTCAATAATTCTCAAAGTAAAGCCGATAACAAAGTTTGAAGCACACCACTGGATAGAGAGCGTCAATGCACATAAAAATGTTTGTATCGACTTTTTCGATGAAATCAACGACAAGCGAACTACGGCCGATTTTCGCTTTCAGGCTCATTTTTCTCAGTTGGGGAATTTTTTGGAAAATTCCATTGATGCCAAATTTTAGTTGTAGATTTATTTCCGAAAAAATCTACTCACTTTCCCATGTGATGTTTGCATACGAATGAAATTCGAATGAAAAAATTCGGGAAAAAAAAAATTCCCAGTCGAAACCCGTAAAATTGCCAGAATTTTTGGATTTTATTTTTTTGTTTTCAAATTAAGCCTCCAATCGAAAAACGTCACTCTTGATAAAAGATGGGAAATCCTTCACGCTAGCAAACCCCATATTTGGCCATCGTGCCCCGCGACAGGGTACGGAAAAAATGCCAAAAACGTGTTTTTGCCAAAAACCTTCAATAACTCCCGAAATAAAGCCCATGGCAAAGATTGAAGTCCACCACTGGGTAGAGGGCGTCAATGTACACAAAAACGTTGGTATCCACTTTTTCGATGAAATCAACCATAAGCGAACTACGGCCGGTTCTCGCTTTGAGGCCCATTTTTCCCGAAGTTGGGGAATTTTCTGAAAAATCCCATTAATGCCAAATTTCAGTTGTAAATTTATTTCCGAAAAAATCTGCCCACTTTCGCATACGAATGAAGTTGTAAAGAAGAAATTCGGGGAAAACGATTTTTGGATTTTTGCCTCAAAAAAATACCCAGTCGAAACCCGTTAAATTGCCTGAACTTTTGCATTTTATTTTTTTGCGCCCAAACCAAGCCCCCATTCGAAAAACGTTACTCTTGATAAAAGATGCAAAATCCTTCACGCTAGCAAACCCCGTATTTGGTGATCGTGCCCCGCGACAGGTTAAGGAAAAAATGTCAAAAACGTGCTTTTCCAAAAACCTTCAATAATTCCCGAAATAAAGCCCGTGGCAAAGTTTGAAGCACTCCACTGGATAGAGAGCGTCAATGCACATAAAAATGTTGATACTCACTTTTTCGATGAAATCAACAACAAGCGAACTACGGCCGATTTTCGCTTTCAGGCTCATTTTTCTCGAAGTTGGGGATTTTTTGAAAAAATCCCATTTATGCCAAATTTCAGTTGTGGATTTGTTGCCAAAAAAATCTACCCACTTTTGCATACGAATGAAGTTGTAAAGAAGAAATTCGGAAAAAAACGTTTTTTGGATTTTTGCCCCAAAAAAATTGCCAGTCAAAACCCGTAAAATTGCTTGAATTTTTGAATTAAATTTTTTTTTGCTCAAGCGAAGCCCCCAATCGAAAAACGTTACTCTTGATAAAAGATGGGAAATCCTTCACGCTAGCAAACGCCATATTTGGCAATCCCGCGCCGCGAACGGTCAAGGAAAAAACGTTAAAAACGTGTTTTTGTAAAAACCTTTAATAATTCCCGAAATAAAGCCAATGGCAAAGTTTGACGCACGCCACTGGATAGACAGCATCAATGTACATAAAAATGTTCGTATCTAGTTTTTCGATTAAATGAACGATAAGCGAACTACGGCCGAATTTCGCTTTTTGGCCCATTTTTCTCGAAGTTGGGGAATTTTGTGGAAAATTTCATTGATGCCAAATTTCAGTTGTGGACTTATTTCCGAAAAAATCTGCCCACTTTTGCATGTGATTTTTGCATACGAATGAAATTGGAAAGAAAAAATTTGGAAAAAACGATTTTTGGTTTTGTGCCCAAAAAAAATCCCAGTCAAAACCCGTAAAATTGCCTGAATTTTTCATTTCATTTTTTTGCGCGCAACCCAAGCCCCCAATCGAAAAACTTTACTCTCGATAAAAGATGCAAAATGCTTCTCGCTAGCCAACCCCATATTTGACAATCCTGCCCCGCGACAGGTTAAGGAAAAAATGTTAAAAACGTGTTTTTGCAAAAACCTTCAATAATTCCGGAAATAAAGCCCATGGCAAAGATTGAAGCACACCACTGGATAGAGAGCTTCAATGCACATAAAAACGTTGGTTTCCACTTTTCCGATGAAATCAACGATAACCTAACTACGGCCGATTCTCGCTTTTTGGGCCATTTTTCCCGAAGTCGGGGAATTTTTTGAAAAATAGCATTTATGCCAAATTTCAGTTATGGATTTATTTCCGAAAAAATCTACTCACTTTAGCATGTGGTTTTTGCATACGAATGAAATTGGAATGAAAAAATTCCCAGTCCAAAACCAGTAAAATTGCTTGAATTTTTAAATTTTATTTTTTTGCGCCCAAACTAAGCCTCCAATCGAAAAACGTCACTCTTGATAAAAGATGGGAAATCCTCCGCGCTAGCAAACGCCATAGTTGGCAGTCCTGCCCCGCCACAGGTTAAGGAAAAAACGTCAAAAACGTGTTTTTGCAAAAACCTTCAATAACTCCCAAAGTAAAGCCGATGGCAAAGTTTGAGGCCCTCCACAGGGTAGAGGGCGTCAATGCACATAAAAACGTTGGTATCCACTTTTTCGATTAAATGAACGATAAGC
>NW_026017316.1:947173-948791 GCF_020466585.1 Dendroctonus ponderosae
TATGCAGAACAAAATTTTTTGATGCGCAGCACTGTTTTCGAGAAATTAAGAAAAAACCCAAAAATCTGACCAAAATTGGGCTAAATCCTTTAGTGCCAACCTGAAGATGGCCCAGTTTCAAAACCTGCTCAGATTTTCCCGCTTGATTCACTGCTTTAGACGTTTGACGGCGTCACCTGTCAAATCGTGATATGAAAAGCCAAAAAATGTTGCCAAATTTCCAAAAATTCCACAAAAATCCCGCACAAACTCAAAAAATCCCCAAAAACGCCCTTAAAATAACTTTGAGAGAAAAACCGTCCACCAGAGTTTTATTAGGGAATGACCCGCTCCAATCAGTGACGCACGCAAAACTCCACCAGCGGTCGTTTTTGGGAAAATTGCAGGATTTTTGGCGCCACATTTTCGCCATTGGCTCGAAAACCAAAAGCTCTAAAACCTTGAAAACTATGCGGTCAGATCCAGTTGGGGAACTCGCATTTTTTATAAAGAACAACATTTTTTGAAGCAGGGCACAGTTTTGCAGGAAATTTTGAAAAAGTCGTCAAATTTAGGAAAAATTGCCAAAAATCCCCTGTGGCTCGCCTAATAGTCACTGTAGAGAAAAACCCCAAACCACCACTCTTATTGCGAATGGCCCCCTCTAACCAGTGGCGCACGCGAAATTGCACCAGCGATCAGTTTTGGAAAAATGTCGGGACTTTTGCGCCTCATTTTCCCCAATTGCTCCAAACCCCCTGGTGAGAAAACCGTGAAACTTCCCCGTTGGACTCAAGTGGAAATCCTGGATGTTTCCCCAAGAAGGAAATTTTCCCACCGGAAGTCCCATTTCCGAGAAAAACGCAAAAAACCCGGAACTCCTAACACCAACCTGGGGAAGCCCCGGTGTCGAAACCTGATTTATGGCGGCTGGACTGGCCGGGGCAATGATTTCTTCATCAATGAAGATGGACGTTTTCGGTGAAGAGCACCAGGAGGCACTGTTGCCAGATTTACGGCTCAGCGGGGGTTTCAGGCGCGGCGAGGGCGGGCTGTGGGCGACTGCACAGAGTCCACCCCTTTGCAAAGCTGGCAAAAATCAGCGCTTGGGGCGATTCGCTTGGCAATTTCGGGGGTTGTGGAGTCGAGTGGCCCCTAAAGCCTGTGCAAATTTCCCGTGGCTGCCGCCACTGGTTTGGGAGTAGCGATTTTTTTACGCAGAGGGCGTTCTTCGGGATGGAAGCTTCAACTTTGGAGTCAAAGTCAACATTTACTATGCTAGGAAAAATCCAATTTTCGGCCGATTCTGATGAGACTTTCTGCATCTCTAGAACGAAGCCTCTTGAATGGATGGTGAAAATCTCAAGTTTCTGCTTGCGCCAGTTTCAAAGTTACGAATTTTTCAATTGGGATTGAAAACTCAAAAGTCCAACCTAAACCGTCTTCAACACAATCCCAAGCCTGAGGATGCCCTAGTTACGAAACCTTCCCAGCTTCATTGATGGTTTGTGCCCTGTCAACCCCCGCCCTGTCAACATTCTGTCTAACCGACAGTTTACCCTGTCAAAAACTGCGTCAACTTCCAAAAATGTCAAAAAATGTGGCACACACCCAAAAAATCAGCAGAGGCTCGCTTGAT
>NW_026017316.1:948891-950443 GCF_020466585.1 Dendroctonus ponderosae
GGTTGGACTTTTGAGTTTTCAATCCCAATTGAAAAATTCGTAACTTTGAAACTGGCGCAAGCAGAAACTTGAGATTTTCACCATCCATTCAAGAGAGTTCGTTCTAGAGATGCAGAAAGTGCCATTAAAATCCCCCAAAATTTTGATTTTCGCCCCCGCATTAATCGATTTCAACGTTGAAACTTCCACCCAAATGCACTCGCGTCTTTAAAACATCGTAACTTCCAAACTTCCCCAAGTGGCCCTTTGAAATTTCCCCGACTCTTAGAAGACACTTGACTCCCCTCACGGGGAAAGTCTCATCAAAATTGGCCGAAAATTGGATTTTTCCCAGCATAGTGAATGTTGACATTGACTCCAAAGTTGAAGCTTCCATCCCGAAGAACGCCCTCTGCGAAAAAAATCGCAACTCCCAAACCAGTGGCGGCAGCCACGCGAAATTTGCACAGGCCCCAGGGGCCACTCGACTCCACAACCCCCGAAATTGCCAAGCGAATCGCCCCAAGCGCTGATTTTTGCCAGCTTTGCAAAGTTGCGGACTCTGGGCAGTCGCCCACAGCCCGCCCTCGCCGCGCCTGAAACCCCCGCTGAGCCGTAAATCTGGCAACAGTGCCTCCTGGAGCTCTTCACCGAAAACGTCCATCTTCATTGATGAAGAAATCATTGCCCCGGCCAGTCCAGCCGCCATAAATCAGCGGATTAAACGACAGTCGGATGGTTCTTGGAACCATGTGTTGTCTGGTCCTCGTTCAGTTTACCTGTTCTGGGCGCCCCATTTAACGTATTTCAAACGTCTGGCCATTCTTGGAACCGTTGGTGTTGATGGTACCGGGAACCAGCGCGCTTACGTCACCCGATCTATTAACATTCCGCAGGTTTGATTTGCGCCGAAGGCGCCCTGTGGAGGGATCAGCGCAAATTCGTCCACAACTGGCTCAGATCGGCTGGCGGCACCAAGCTGGGCGGCCGGCGCAAGCTGATGGAGCTTCTGATCCTGCAGCATGCTCAGGAGCTGGTGCAGGTGAGCGGCAGCGATGCGCTGCGRGCGAGCCGCTCAGTTTCGGGGGTTTCAGCACATCGACGCGGCGCTGAAGCGCCACGCAGTTGATCCGATGGAGGCGCTGCGCCACCACTTGGGTTCGCTGGTGAACCAGCTGGTGTTTGGGCGGAGGTACCAGAGGGACGACCCAACGTGGATCTGGCTGCAGGAGCTGCAGGAGGAGGGCTGCAAGCTGATTGGGGTGGCCGGGCCGCTCAACTTCCTCCCACTCCTCAGGTAGCCACTTGGTCTGATCACTCACTGTCGACTGTTACGTCAGCCGATTTCTTGTCATAAAGAAGAGTGTTTTTTTGCGTTTTTTGCGGCTAATAGTGGCCAAAAAATTGGACCGACGGGGAAAATGCTGGAGGATTTTTGGAAGCGCCCACAAAACTCGAAATTTTTCCACTTCCTTTAAACTGAAAGACAAATTGACTCGCTGGCTGCTCTGGTTGAGCTGAGGGGCTTTGCGGAAAAAAAGCCTGCACCATTTTTAAAAAAGCACAACCTGTT
>NW_026017316.1:950543-951712 GCF_020466585.1 Dendroctonus ponderosae
TCTGCCAGACTCGAGTGATTTTGGGCAATTTTTGGAAATCGTGCATCTGGAACTTTCTCTTAAAAGTTGTTCAAGCTCTGTTTCAAAAATTCGCCCTTTTGCGCTCGATGCAAATAGAGCGCTGTAATTGCTGCCGAATCTAGAGCAATATTGCCTTTATTGGGTATCAGGGTTTCAAACCGCTACTAAATTTAAGTGATTTTTGACAGTTTTCTAAAAWGTTTCAAGTTTCAGTTTTGTGCAGGCTCTGTTTCAAAAATTTGCCAGCTTCAGCTCTCAGCAAGTAGAGCGCTAAAATTTCTACCACGCATAGATCAAAGCCGCCCCTAGGGGCCCACGAAGTTTCAAACGTCTACTAAACTCGGATGAACTTGGGCAATTTTTTGAAAACGCCCTTCTCACACTCTCTGTGAAACATATGCAAGCTGTTTCAAAAATTCGCCCCCTCTAGCTCTAGTCCGCCAGACCCCTGAAACTTCTCGGGCATTTAGAGCAACATCTTCTCTACCCGTGGCCAGAGCTTCAAGTTTCTACCAGGCTCGAGTGATTTTTGGGGGTTTTTTAAAAATCCCCGCTATCGAATTCTCTTTTCAACACTGTGCAGGCTCGGTTTCAAAAATTCTCCTGCTCGCGCTCTAATCGGGCAGAGCCTTGAGATCTTTCCTAAATATAGAGCCATGTTGACACTATTGTTCAACCTAGTTTCAAACGTCTGATAGACTCGAGTGATTTTGGGCAATTTTTGGAAATGATGCATCTGGAACTTTCTCTTAAAAGTTGTTCAAGCTCTGTTTCAAAAATTCGCCTTTCAGCTCTAATCCGTCAGACGCTTGAAACTTCTCCGGCATTTAGAGCAACATCTTCTCTATCCGTGGCCAGAGCTTGAAGCTTCTACCAGGCTCGAGTAATTTTTGGGGATATTTTAAAAATCCCCGCGTATCTAATTCTCTTTTCAACACTGTGCAGGCTCGGTTTAAAAAAATTTCCTGCTTGCGCTCTAAGCGGGCAGAGCCTTAAGACTTTTTACGAAATATAGAGCAAAGTTGACACTATTGTTCCATCTAGTTTCAAACTTCTGATAGACTCGAGTGATTTTGGGCAATTTTTGGAAATGATGCATCTGGAACTTTCTCTTAAAAGTTGTTCAAGCTCTGTTTCAAAAATTCGCC
>NW_026017316.1:951812-953233 GCF_020466585.1 Dendroctonus ponderosae
CAAAAAGAGAGTTCGAAGTTGAAAATTTTTAGAAAACTGCCAAAAATCGCTGGAGGCTCACTGCTGTTTGAAACCCTGCCACCCAATAGAGCCAACATCGCTCTATATTAAACAACAACTACAGCGCTCTACAGGCACAGAGCGTAAAATGGCGAATTTTTGAAACAGAGCCTGCACAAGTTTTAAGAGACAGTTCCAGAAGCACGATTTAAAAAAATTTCCCAAGTTCACTCGGGAGTCCAAATTTATTTGAAACTCGGCTCAATAATAGAGCCAGCTTTTCTCTATACTTGTTTAAAATTTCAGCGCTCCACCTGCTTAGAGCTCAAGCGGGAGAACTGTTGAAACAGAGTCTGCCCACTGCATAAAGAGAGTTCGAAGTTGAAAATTTTTAGAAAACTGCCCAAAATCGCTGGAGGCTCACTGCTGTTTGAAACCGTGCCACCTAATAGAGGCAACATCGCTCTATATTAAACAACAACTACAGCGCTCTATACGCACAGAGCGTAAAAGAGCGAATTTTGAAACACTGGCTGCACAACTTTTAGGAGGCAGTTACAGATGCGATTTTTGAAAAAATTGCCCAAGTTCACCCGAGTCCAGTGGAAATTTAAAACTCGGTGCAATTAGAGTGTCGGGTTTGCTCTATATTTACCTAAAATATCAGCGCTCTACCTGCTTATAGCGCAAACGGGCAAATTTTTGAAACAGAGCCTGCACCCTGCCTGAAAGGAGTTCGAAATTAAATTTATTTAGAAAACTCCCAAAAATCACTCAAATTCAGTAGCGGTTTGAAAACCCTGCTACCTGATAGAGGCAATATTGCCCTATATTTAGCACCAATTAGAGCGCCGTACTTGCATAGAGCGTAAAAGAGCGAATTTTTGAAACAGAGCCTGCACAAGTTTTAAGAGACAGTTCCAAATGCATGATTTAAAAAATTGCCCAAGTTCACTCGAGAGTACAAATTTATTTGAAACTCGGTTCAATAATAGAGCCAGCTTTTCTCTATACTTATGTAAAATTTCAGCGCTCTACCTGCTTAGAGCTCAAGCCGGAGAACTGTTAAAACAAAGTCTGCCCACTGCATGAAGAGAGTTCGAAGTTGAAAATTTTTAGAAAACTGCCAAAAATCGCTGGAGGCTCACTGCTGTTTGAAACCGTGCCACCTAATAGAGCCAACATCGCTCTATATTAAACAACAACTACAGCGCTCTATACGCACAGAGCGTAAAATAGCGAATTTATGAAACAGAGGCTGCACAACTTTTGGGAGGCCGTTACAGAAGCGATTTTTGAAAAAATTGCCCAAGTTCACCCGAGTCCAGTAGAGATTTAAAACTCGGTGCAATTAGAGTGTCGGGTTTGCTCTATATTTATCTAAAATATCAGCGCTCTACCTGCTTATAGCGCAAACGGGC
>NW_026017316.1:953333-954907 GCF_020466585.1 Dendroctonus ponderosae
GGGGGATTTTAATGAAACTTTCCCCATGAGTAGAATCAAGTGTCTTCTAAGCGTTGGAGAAATTTCAAAGGGCCACCTAGGGAAGTTTGGAAGTTACGATTTTTAATAGATTGAGCGCATTTTGGTGGAAGCTTGAAAATGGAGATTAAATTTTACTAGACTGTAAAAAATCAAAATTTGAAAGGATTTTGATGAAATATAGAGCAAAGTTGACGCTATTGTTCAACCTAGTTTCAAACTTCTGCTAGATTCGAGTGATTTTGGGCAATTTTTGGAAATCGTGCATCTGGAACTTTCTCTTAAAAGTTGTGCAGCCTCTGTTTCAAAAATTCGCTCTTTTACGCTCTATGCAAGTACGGCGCTCTAATTGGTGCTGAATATAGGAAAATATTGCCTCTATTGAGTAGCACGGTTTCAAACCGCTACTGAATTTGAGTGATTTTTGGGAGTTTTCTAAAAAAAATTATTTTCAACTCCTTTCAGGCAGGGTGCAGGCTCTGTTTCAAAAATTAGCCCGTTTGCGCTATAAGCAGGTAGAGCGCTGATATTTTAGATAAATATAGAGCAAACCCGACACTCTAATTGCACCGAGTTGTTTTAAATCTCTACTGGACTCGGGTGAACTTGGGCAATTTTTTCAAAAATTGCATCTGTAACGGCCTCCTAAAAGTTGTGCAGCCAGTGTTTCAAAAATTCGCTCTTTTACGCTCTGTGCGTATAGAGCGCTGTAGTTGTTGTTTAATATAGAGCGATGTTGGCTCTATTGGATGGCACGGTTTCAGACGGCAGCGAGCCTCGAGCGATTTTGGGCAATTTTCTAAAAATTTTCAACTTCCAACTCTCTTTATGCAGTGGGCAGACTCTGTTTCAACAGTTCTCCCGCTTGAGCTCTAAGCAAGTGGAGCGCTGAAATTTTACATAAGTATAGAGAAAAGCTGGCTCTATTATTGAACCGAGTTTCAAATAAATTTGGACTCCCGAGTGAACTTGAGAAATTTTTTTAAATCATGCTTCTGGAACTGTCTCTTAAAACTTGTGCAGGCTCTGTTTCAAAAATTCGCTCTTTTACGCTCTATTCAAGTGCGGCGCTCTAATTGGTGCTGAATATAGGGAAATATTGCCTCTATTGGGTAGCAGAGTTTCAAACCGCTAGTGAATTTGGGTGATTTTTGGGAGTTTTCTAAAAAAAAAATATTTCGGACTCCTTTCAGGCAGGGTGCAGGCTCTGTTTCAAAAATTTGCCCGTTTGCGCTATAAGCAGGTAGAGCGCTGATATTTTAGATAAATATAGAGCAAACCCGACACTCTAATTGCACCGAGTTTTAAATCTCTACTGGACTCGGACGAACTTGGAAAATTTTTTCAAAAATCGCATCTGTAACTGCCTCCTAAAAGTTGTGCAGGCTCTGTTTCAAAAATTCGCCATTTTACGCTCTGTGCCTGTAGAGCGCTGTAGTTGTTGTTTAATATAGAGCGATGTTGGCTCTATTGGGTGGCAGGGTTTCAAACAGCAGTGAGCCTCCAGCGATTTTTGGCAGTTTTCTAAAAATTTTCAACTTCGAACTCTCTTTTTG
>NW_026017316.1:955007-956207 GCF_020466585.1 Dendroctonus ponderosae
AATCCTTCACGCTAGCAAACCCCATAGTTAGCAAACCTGCCCCGCGACAGGTTAAGGAAAAAATGTCAAAAACGTGTTTTTGCAAAAACTTCCAATAATTCCCGAAATAAAGCCCCGGGAAAAGTTTGAAGTACACTACTGGAAAGACAGCGTCAATGTAGATAAAAATTTTGGTATCCACTTTTTCGATTAAATGAACAATAAGCGAACCACGGCCGAATTTCGCTTTTTGGCCCATTTTTCTCGAAGTTGGGGAATTTTTTGAAAAATCCCATTGAAGCCAAATTTCAGTTGTGAATTTATTTCCGAAAAAATCTGCCCACTTTTGCGTACGAATGAAGTTGTAAAGAAGAAATTCGGGGAAAACGATTTTTGGATTTTTGCCTCAAAAAAATTCCCAGTCCAAAACCCGTAAAATTGCTTGAATTTTTTAATTTAATTTTTTTCTGCTGAAACTAAGCTCCCAATCGAAAAACGTTACTCTTGATAAAAGATGGGAAATCCTCCGCGCTAGCAAACCCCATAGTTGGCAATCCTGCCCCGCCACAGGTTAAGGAAAAAACGTCAAAAACGTGTTTTTGCAAAAACCTTCAATAACTCCCAAAGTAAAGCCGATGGCAAAGTGTGAGGCCCACCACAGGGTAGGGGGCGTCAATGCACATAAAAACGTTGCTACCCACTTTTTCGCTGAAATCAACGCTAAGCGAACCACGGCCGAAAAACCCGCTGGGCGCTCCCGCGCCCGCCGCCCTTCAATGGCGCAGCATTCGGGCGCCCGACCTCTCCGCTATCGGCCGCCCATCCAAACTGGGTTAAACCCGATAAAGATTGCGGCAATCGGGCAAACAACTCGCTCATCTTGTGCATCAGCGGCCAGCGCCAAGGCCGCCCAACTGTGTCAGCGCGCCTGGGGCGCCCCCGGGGCGCAAACACTCACCATAGCCGTCCAGGATGTTGGTCAGCTCGGTGCTGGGCCGCCCCGTGAACTCCTCCTTCCGGAACGCGTCCCTGATCGTCTTGTAGTCGCTCAGAACGATGATCAGCTGCGAGCCCAACCGGGCGGAGATCAGCGAGCCGTACTTGTGGGTCAGATCGCGGTAGAAGAGGTGCAGGTCGCCCTTGATGCGCAGCAGCGACCCGAACACTGGCACCCCCCAGGGGCCGGGCGGCAGCTGGCGGCTCTCCAGCCAGTGCTGGAGG
>NW_026017316.1:956307-958460 GCF_020466585.1 Dendroctonus ponderosae
AATGCAAAAATTCAGGCAATTTTACTGGGAATTTTTTGGGGCAAAAATCCAAAAATCGTTTTTTCCGAATTTTTTCATTCCAATTTCATTCGTATACAAAAATCACATGCAAAAGTGGGCAGATTTTTTCGGAAATAAGTCCACAACTAAAATTTGGCATCAACGGAATTTTCCAAAAAATTCCCCAACTTTGACAAAAATGGGCCTGAAAGCGAAAATCGGCCGTAGTTCGCTTATCGTTGATTTCATCGAAAAAGTGGGTAGCAACGTTTTTATGTGCATTGACGCCCTCTACCCTGTGGTGGGCCTCAAACTTTGTCAGCGGCTTTACTTTGGGAATTATTGAAGATTTTTGCAAAAACACGTTTTTGACGTTTTTTTCTTAACCTGTCGCGGGGCAGGAATGCCAAATACGGGGTTTGCTAGCGTGAAGGATTTCCCATCTTTTATCAAGAGTGACGTTTTTCGATTGGGGGCTTAGTTTGAGCACAAGAAAATAAAATGCAAAAATTCAAGCAATTTTACGGGTTTCGACTGGGAATTTTTTGGGGCAAAAATCCAGAAATTGTTTTTCCCGAATTTTTCTTTCCAATTTCATTCGTATGCAAAAAACACATGCAAAAGTGGGTAAATTTATTCGGACATAAGTCCACAACTGAAATTTGGCATCGATGGGATTTTTCAAAAAATTCCCCAACTTCGAGAAAAATTGGACAAAAAGCGAAAATCGGCCGTAGTTCATTTATCGTTCATTTCATCGAAAAAGTGAATACCAACATTTTTATGTGCATTGACGCTCTCTATCGAGTGGTGTGCTTCAATCTTTTCTGGGGCCTTTATTTCGGGAATTATTGGGAGTTTTTGCAAAAACACATTTTTAACGTTTTTTCCTTAACCTTGCACGGGGCAGGCTTGCAAGATATGGTGTTTGCGGGCGCGAAGGATTTCGCAGCTTTTATCAAGAGTAAAGTTTTTCGATTGGGGGCTTAGTTCGAGCGCTAAAAAATAAAATGCAAAAATTCCGGCATTTTTACGGGTTTAAATATAAGTTTGCAAGCTGGTTGGTACGGTTTTTTGGCATTTTCTCAAAGACAAAATATAGGAAATTGCGAGACTGCCACTGTAAACGAGTGGCCATTTCGAACAGTTTATGGAGCGTAATATTTTTGGATTAAATGCACGGTTTTCCAGAAATAAATTATGTTAGTGAAAATTTAGTGCTTATTGGAGAATGACCCACTGTAGAGAAAAACCCATTACCACGATTTCTATGCGTATTTACCCTCTTTATCCCGCGGCAAGCACAGAAAAGTTTTCGCTTCCGCTCGCTTTTGTGTGAGAAAACTGATTTTCTGGCATTTATTCGAAAGCGAAAAAAATTGGAAGTTGAAAAAAATCTACTAGACACATTTGCAACCTGCGCCTATTTTATTAGGAGCACATTCTCTTCATCAACGGCCCTGTTTTCGAGAAAAAATAGTTGGTGAAAAATATCCGCTACCGCGAGAATGTCCCACTGTAGGCGACAAATCATTATTAGAATCTTCATGCGCTTTGACCTCCTCTGTGCAGTGGTGTGCATAAAAGTGCACCAGCTTTCCCAGTTTTGACAATATCAAAGGTTTTCTTTGAGAAAACCCGGCTTTTTGGCGTTTACTCAAAAGCGAAAAAATAATTAAAAAGTTGGAAACCACCACTGGAAACAAGTTGACGCTGCTAACTTTTTCTGAAGAGTAAGATTTTTCGATTAAATGCACGGTTTTCCAGAACAAAATTATGTTAGTGAAAATTTAGCGCTAATCGGAGAATGACCCACTGTAGAGAAAAATGCATTACCATTTTTTCTGCGCGCATTTGCAATATTTATCCCGCAGTGTGCACAAAATTGCCACAAATTGTTCATATTTGACAATATCCAAGCTTTGGGGTGAAAAAAGCTCATTTATCGGCAATTATTCGAAAACCAACGAAAATGAAAAGTTGAAAAAACCTACTAGACACATTTGACAACTGCGCACATTTTTCGAAGAAGAGCTTTTCTTGATTCGAGGGCCCGTTTTCGAGAAAAGAATAATTGGGGACAAATTTTCGCTAATCGGAGAATGACCCACTGGGGAGCAAAAATTGCAGAAAATCGGAAAAAACGCCTCTAA
>NW_026017316.1:958560-961484 GCF_020466585.1 Dendroctonus ponderosae
CCACACTGGAAAAGGCAAGTTGGGGCTTTCAGCTAAACCCCCCCCAAAGTGTCTAGTTGACCAAGTCTGGTGGGGAGGCAATTTGGAAAAACGGTCACCACAAACCGCTGAAACTTGCACGCGCGTGGACTCAAAAGCCCCTAGCCAAGCCCCTGATGATGGCGTCGTTTCGAAACTTTTGCCGTTTGCAGCGCAGGCCACTGCCTTTGAGTTGGCGTATTGGGCGCTGTTGCCGGGCCGCCCAGTTTTCCTCGACTTGGCGACAGCCAAGGAATGTGGCGGGCGGAACGCAAACAAGTCGCCATCGGGTAAACAGCTCGAGCCAAAGTTGCGCAACATCCGATCACGAAGAAAAAAAATACAAAATAAAATGCGGATTTGCCGTCGATCTGACGATGATGTTTTCGAGCGGCTGCATGCCGATAATCATGTTTGTTTTCAATGATGAAAAGCGCAAAGGCGACAAACAGATTGGGCACGACACCGATTGACTAAGAAACCATTTGAAATGGTTCTGCGCAAAAAACGGTTGTTGTTTGTTGCTGGTACGCCTCAACCACGTGGTACCAAGGAAATGACATTGGTAGTTCATCGATCCTTCTTCTTCCGTCCACACTTTTCAATAATTCATAACCGTTTTATGAGGCGCAATGCTTCCGGGTGTGGGCCGATTACGAAACATTCCTCTTCAGCATCGATCGCACGACTGGTAAACAGCCCAAACAGCCAAACAGCGTTGTTTACGTCCAGTTGTTTATGCAAACAGGTTGTTGTTGTGCGCAGTTGGATGGGGAAAATATTTGCGTCCGAAGCTCACCTGGACTGAAGTGAATAACCGAGTTTTACGTCGCTGTTTGAAAATTCCTGCAGAATCCGGTTGGGGATGGCCGACGTTGCCATTTTCCGCCCACTAAACCGCAAGTTTTCTCTGTCAATCGAGCCCAGAACCTTTTCGGTGGCGGCACTGGTTGGGGGTGGAGGCCCATCGGAAAACTGGGCCCCCGAAGCCGCCAGCTCAGAAAAACGCTTTTGCATCCGGGCGGTTTGGAAAATTGCCCTGCTCCACCCCAACGGGGCACTCGAATGAAATTTTCGCCCTTCATGCCCAGGACTTTTGGCTGAAAAATGAGGCTACAAGCACCTGTCTAGCTCGGGTGGTTTCCCGGGGAGGCAGTTCGGAAAAGTTGCGTGCAAACACCACCCAAACTGGAGGGAACCTTTGAAAAATCCTCGCCAAAACCCTGATGATGGCACCGATTCGAAACTTTCAGCACCTGCGCAGCAGAGTACTCTATTTTGATTGCAGTGGCCAAGCGCAGTTGCCACGTTGGCACCTTTTCGGAAAATTGGCCGCAATAATCCCACGTGTGCTCCCATGGTCTTCAATCTCGGTTTGGAAAAATCCTCCTCGCTCACTCCCTGGAGAAACTAAAGCGAGTTTTCCACACTGGAGAAAGCCGAGCTGGTCCTTCACGATGAGGCAAAAACCGAATTAATAGCTGGCGAGGTTCGGAGTGGAGGCCTTTTGGAACATTCGCCTGCAAAAACTTCCCGCCCTAAAAAGCACGGTTTTAACCAGTTGTTTAAAAAATTGCCCAGCTTCAGCCCTTCATGCCCCTAGAGTGAAAGTTTTACACGTCATCCGCCCAAGTCTTCTTTTCAAAATGAGGTTAGAAGCATGAATTTTGCCAGCGCCGTTTGGTCTGGAGGCCCTTTGGAAAGCATGGCCTCGAAATTTTTGAATTTAGAATTTTCGCATTTCAACTCAACTTTGATGCTCTGGTGAAGTTCAGCACAACCTGCCACCAAGCTGAGATTTTCACCTTTCATGCATACAACCTTCCTCTGGACAATGAGCTAAAAATCAACGGTATAGCTTCGGTACTTTTAGTGTGAGGCACTTCGGAAAAATCTCTTGCAAGCAGCTTCCCGAGCGAAAAATCCACACTCTACTGCTTGTTTGAAATGCTGGCAACGCTGGACTAAATGCACTGCGAAAATCAGATTTTCCCTACTTCAACAACCAAATTCTCCCTATCCAGTGAGCTGAAAACAGTTTTTGGGGCTTCCCAAATTTCGATCAGAGGCACATTGGAAAAACGTCCTGCAAAAAGTGCGGAACCCGAAAAATCAAATTTTAACCTATTTTTTTTTAAGTAAAATTTTCAGCGATGGCAATCGAGTTTCGGAAAAAATAAACAGAAAATTTTCAGGTCCCAGTTTTGTCCCAAACCAGCTTGAAAATGATGCATGCAATAAATGTCGAAACCAAACAAAAATCTTTGTTCTGTTTGGATCGGTGGTAAAATTCAGCTGATTTTGCCGCGATGCTGATATTTTCACCACTGATGGAACCACATTTTCTGTTTCAAATTAGCTAAAAGTCAGCCCGACAGTTGCTGGGGTTTGTGTCTGAGGCATTGTGGAAAAACTCCCTGCAGATAGCTTGTAAACAGAAATATTTATAGGCAACTTCATGTTCAAAATTCTCGCAAAATCGAACTAATCGGACCTCAAAATTGAAGTTTTTCCCGTTTATACCTACAACATCGATCCTGAAAATGACCTGAAAACTAATCTTTTACGTGTCATGGTTTGGGCGTGAGGCATCTTGGAAAAATGTCTGGCAAAAAAATTGTGGACTGAAAATCTACAATCAACTCAAAGTTTGAAATTCTGAAACAATTTAACGAAAAGGCGGACAAAACTGAAATTCTCAACACTTTTGCAACCAATCTTTCGCGTTACAACGAAATAAAAATGAGCTTTGAAATTGGTCGGGTTTCCATACGGGGCGCATTTGAAAAATTGCCTGCCAAAAGCGCCAAATCCAAAACTCGAATTTAAATTCAATGTTTAAACTGCTGGTGAGCGGCGACTAAACTTACGATAAAATTGAACTTTTCACCACTTAAACAAGCAGT
>NW_026017316.1:962483-964701 GCF_020466585.1 Dendroctonus ponderosae
CCGTGTTGTAGCTCAGATGGTTTGGGTCTGAGGCATTTCGGAAAAATGTCCCGCAAAAAGTTCTAAACCGAAACATCAGCAATCAACTAAAAGTTTGAAGATCGGCCAAGGCTGAACCAAAAGCAGCAGAAAATTGAAATTTTCACCACTGTTCCACCTGACTTTCGCTCGTACAACGAACCAAAAATGAACATTCAGACTGCTTTCGTTCAATTGTGAGCCACTGAAGAAGGATTACCTTGAATTGGGAAAACATTTGCGTCCGAAGTTCACCTGTTTGGGAGCCGCCTGAATCAAAGCTGGTTTGTTGACCGGGCGATTTGCGCCCAAATCGGTGCCAATTTCGAAAAAACTTGCAGTTGCACCAAAAAAAAAGAACGAAAACAATCATCGGGCCACTCGATAACGCAACACTTTGCCGATCAGGTTGTCAACCTCTTTCGGTAGCCTCGAGAAGCGAGGTTTTCGTCTTTTTGCCGCGATCTTGCAACAACGACTTCACCGCCCGGTTTCGGCCCTGCGGAGCCATCATCAATCCCATAAGGGTGCTTCCCCATCGGTTATCATGTGACGCAGTCGAAGGCTTTGGCGCAATCATCATAAACAACCGGAGTTGCTGATCGAACGATTTTTTCTTCGGGTGTGATTTTTTTTGGGCGTCGACCTTCGCATAGCATTGCGTAACGGTCACGTTGCAAGTTTCATTTTAGGTGGCAACGTTGCCGGCTGTTCCGTTTTGGTGCAGGTCAGTTTAGTGCCTCAAACGGCTGCGGTTGCCCCCGATTGCTGGCCTATGCTAATAAAAATCGCTGTGAACCGCATTTCGGCCAATCGGTAATTCGGTCACATTCGACCCTGACCAATCGCAGGATCGGGAACGTGTTTGGACTCTGGCACGGCTTTTGGACGTTTCAAGGCTCCAAGTTTCAGCATTGAAGCGGCTTGGGTTGTTCAACTGCATTTTTCCAACGTTTCGCCTACTCATCCGTTTTCCGATTTTTTTCATGTACATTGTCAGATTCCTCATACTGTTGGCTTCAAAATGGGCCAAAAAGCCGCTTTCAAGCGTCGAGGGGTTCGGAATAGGGCCCCAAGGACTGATGGCTTGCAGAATGCGGCTCTTCGAAAGTCAGCTGGGTGTTTGAAACATTCTCCACCCGCCATCCGCTGAGGGATTCACTTGAAATTTTTCGGGTGGATAAGCTCGCCTTTTGCCCTTCACATGGGCCCATAACGAAATTTTTGCCCCGCCTGGTTTGCCGTGGAGGCACTTCGGCACAATAACCTGTCTGAAGTGGATAACCGCATTTTTAGCCGATGTTTGAAAAACTCTGCCAACTCCACTTGGCGAAGCCCGACATTCAAAATTTTGCCAATTAAAAGCTCAGGTTTGCTCTTTCAGGGACACCCAACAGTTTAACTGTAGCTGCCCTGGTTTGGGGTGGAGGCACTTCGGAAAACCCACCTGCCGCAGGCGGCAGCACTAAAAACCACTTTTGCAACCAATGGTTTGAAAATTTCCCCAAGTCCACTCCAAAGCTCGACTGCAATGAAATTTTCACTGTTAGGACAGTGGACATTTCTCTGATAAATAGGGCTAAAAACACGTCCCTAGTGCTTGGCGTTTGGTGTAGAGGCAGTTCGGAAAAATGTCCTGCAAAAACCCGCAAAAATTTGTGGGCAACTTAAAAATTGCTAGCCATGAGCCTGATGGGGGCATTGATTCGAAACTTTCAGAATAGGTGGCGGACGCCACTGGCTTGCCACTGCGCTTCCCAGTGTTGCCAAAGCTCGCCCATTATCTTAGAATTTGCAACAGTAAACCTATTTTTCAGCTCAGAAAGACGCATTTTGCAAGTGAATGTTTCGCAAATTGCCTCATGCCTGATTTTGCCGAATGCTCAATCGAGTTGCATCAATAAAATTAAAAATTAAAAAAAAAGACGCTTGCAAAAGTGCTGCGACCAAGCAATTTTTAATTTCCATTTAATGTTCACTAGTAAAACTTAGCCAAAATGACCACAACAGTGAAATATTCACCAAATATGCACGCGAGTTGCCTGATTAAAATGAGCCCAAAAACAACCTTCTAGCTGCTATGGTTTGCGTCTGAGGCATTTTGGAAAACCGTTACACCGGAAGCTCCAAAACTGAAAATGTCCAAAACAACTGAAGGTTTGAGGTTCTGTAAAAGATTAACTAAATGCACGAAGAAATT
>NW_026017316.1:965700-972456 GCF_020466585.1 Dendroctonus ponderosae
TCGAAAAGAACTGAAAATTTCACCATTAATAGGGTGGACATTTCCCGTCAAAACGGGATCAAAAGAATCTTGCCCATTTTCACGGTTTGAGGCTCAGGCGTTTTGGAAAAACGTTGCAACAAAGGCTTCTAAACTGAAAATGTTAAAATCAACTCAAGGTTTGAGGTTCTGTAAAAGCTTAACTAACTGCACGATTAAATTGAACTTTTTACCATTGAAGCTCCCAAGTTCTGCCGTCCGAGTGCGCCCAACAATTATTCTCCAGCTGCAATAGTTTCAGTGTGAGGCATTTTGTAAAATATCCTGCAAACAGCTTTGAAGTTCAAAAATCAGCTACCTACTGAAAGTTTGAAGATCTGGCAACGCTTAACCAAAACTACTCCAAAATCAAAATTGTCAGCACTAGTAAGGGTGAATTTTGGCCGTCCACTGGAATAAAAACAAATTTTCTATCACTTTTGGCTTCATTGTGAGACACTTTGGAAAAAGGGACTCCAAATAGCGCAAAATCCAAAAATCAAGTTTGAACTCAAAGTTTGAATCTCCGGCAAACTGCTACAAAGCTGAGGACAAAATTGAAAATTTTCCCATAAATCGGCCCAACGTTTCTCTTTAATAGGAGCTGGCGACCAATTTTGTAGCTGTCGAGGTGTGAGCGTCAGGCATTTCGGAAAACCTGCACTCGCACATCCAAACTGGCCATTGGAAAGTGAAAAAGATCGGTCAGACATCTTAATGTTTGACTGTCTCCCAAAACTGAACCAACCGTAGTAGAAAGCTGAAAATTTCACCATTGGTACTGTGGACTGTGTTCTGTCCAATGGGATTAAAAGAATCGTCCTCACTGTCCCGGTTTGGGCGTGAGGCATTTTGTAAAAAATACACTTGCACAACCAAACTGGCCATTTTTAAGTGCAAGTGATCGAGCCAGCGGTCTTCAGATGGTGTCCATCAGCCTCGCTGAAATCTCCCCGAAGAAGTTGTTATGGTTTTACGGCTCAGTAGCAATGAGGCAACCGTCAACCTTGCCGAGCACCGAATCCGAATCACCTTTTTTGCCCATTTAAATACAATAATAATAATAATAATATAAAATCGGTGAGTAAATACGTTCCGATTATTATTTCTAGGTTGCCAGTTCAATGAACGCGCAGGTGGATTTTATTATGATAATCCCGCAATTAGCGAGTGCTCGAGGTTTTTACAGATATACTTGAAGATAAGTGCGCGTTATTGCCTGTCTGTATTACATAAAAGCCATTATCTGGCAGCCTTCGACGACCAAGCGCCCCGAAAAAAGCCCAAAAACAATTAATTGAAAGCTGGGATTCGAGTTGGGGAAATTTCGGCCACTTGGCAACACTGCCCGGGAATCGCCCTCGCCCTTTTGGGCCCCATCAGGGCATCTTGGGTCAGTTTAACTACGGGAATTGCGGCCTTTTGTGCGTCAGCTGAGTGTGTTTTGAGGGCAGTGTTTGAAAATTTCTGGAAATTTTTTGGACGCGCCCACCAAAATCAAAATTTTTCCGGGCTTAGGGGCGAGTTTGGTTAATCGACTGACGGGAAAATTAACCTCTCGGCTGCTCTCGTTTGGGTGAGGGGCTTTTCGGAAAAATGGTCTGCAAACGGCAGCAAAATTGCCGAAAAAAATCAGAACTTGGTTTTGAAAAATTTGTCAAAAATCGCAAAAGGGTCCCATTTAAGTAAGACTTTTGCGGCCCATTGGACCGACCTTTGTCCTTAAAAGGGAGCGAAAAGCAGCTGGATGGTTGCCTTGGTAGGTCGAGGAGGCAGTTTGGAAAACCGGTTGCAGTTTAACGGGAAAAGTGCCAGGATAAGTTTAGAAATCGCCTCGAAATTCCCGGACAAAACGCGCAAAAGAACACAAAGTTCCACCGATTTTAAGTGGGAGCTTTTCCTGCAAGAAAAGCTGAAAAACCTCCTGGTCCGTTTTCCAGTTTCTTGCCGAGGCAATTTGGAAAACCCGGGTGCAAAACTCGTTGGATCGGAGATTTGCAGACAGGCCACTGGGTGTTTAAAAATGTGTGAAAATTCCAAAAAACCCGTCAGCAAATTGAAAGTTCTCTGGCAGATTGAACCGGTTTTGCCCCACACAATGAGCTAAAAGTCACGCTTTTGAGGCTTCCAGTTTTTTGAGGAGGCACTTCGGAAAACGCACTTGCACATTAAACCGATGCGAAAAATTCCCGTGAGAGGCTAAAATTTGGGCAAAAATCTCCAAAAAACCTGACTAAGTCAAATTTTTTGCCTCCCCTCAAAAGAGGCGCATCTTCCCCCTCAAAAAGAGCTAAAATTTTCTTCTGAGGCTCGTTCGGTTTGCTGACAATAAATTTTGAAGAGCTGCTTGCAAGACTGAAAAATTCAGCAAAACTTTGAAAATTCGCCAAAGTCTCCAAAAAATCGCCATAACCTTCAAATTTTTACCAAATATTTATCAGAGTTTGCTCTTTCAACTGAGCTAAAATCCTTCCACTCAGTCCGATGAAATCCATTTGGACCGAACGGTGGAAATCAGCCCTGCTAAATCCTCCTCCTCCTTACAACCTCCTTTTGAAAAATTCATAAAAGTTTGCCTCAATGCTTGATCAGTTTTAAATTTTGCCCGCAAATAAACCAGATCTTTGGTTACATCTGAGGTTAAAAATATTTTTTGTGCCTCCACCGGTTAAGTGAGGAGGCACTTTGGAAAAATGACCTCAAACATTTGGCAACACAGAAAACTCCAACTAAAGCTCTGCTTGCCCAAGTGAAAAACTTGTTCAAGTGAACATTTCTAATTTTCGCCCCAAATAAAACGGCTTTTCCGCTATTAAATGAGGGAACAAGTTCCCGGTTCCTGAGGAGGCTCTTTGGAAGAACCACCTGCAATTTGACCAAAGCAGAAAATTCCAATTAGGGCTTTGAAAATGCATCAAAATCTCCAAAAAACTTCTCCAAATGAAATTTTGAAATTTCCACTAAAAGTGAACTAGACCTCGCTCAAACAAAGGAAATAATCGTCACTTCTTTAGCTCTTTAGTTTCTTGAGGAGGCACTCTTGAAACACCACCTACGGAATTTTATGAAAAATAATTCCTACTTTTGGTGCGGAAACTCGACCAAATCTCCAAAAAACTTCCCCAAAGGAACATTTCAAATTTTGACTAAAAATCAACCAGGGCTTCCTCTACAGGGCGAGCCAAAAATAGCATCTTTAGCTCCTTTCGTTTCTTAAGGAGGAACTATTGAAACACCACCTACGAAATTTTCGGATAAAAACTCCAACTTTTTCTGCGGAAAATCGACCAAATTTCCAAAAAACTTCCCCAACGCAACATTTCAAATTTTGACTGAAAATCAACCAGGGCTTCCTCTATAGGGCCAGCTAAAAATTGCATCTTTATCTCCTTTCGTTTCTTAAGGAGGAAATATTGAAACACCACCTACGAAATTTTCTGAACAAAACTCCAACTTTTTCTGCGGAAAATCGACCAAATTTCCAAAAAACTTCCCCAAAGGAACATTTAAAATTCTGACTGAAAATAAACCAGGTTCTGCTCTACAGAGCGGGCCAAAAATCATCTCTTTAGCTCCTTTAGTTTCTTGAGGAGGTACTGTTGAAACACCACCTACAAGATTTTCTGCAAAAAATTCCTACTTTTGCTGCGGAAAATCGACCAAATTTCCTAAAAACTTCCCCAAAGAAAAATTTTAAATTTTGACTGAAAATAAACCAGGACCTGCTCTACAGAGCGAGCCAAAAATTACCTTTTTAGCTCCTTTAGTTTCTTGAAGAGATACTGTTGAAACACCACCTCCAAAATTTTTTGCAAAAAATTCCTACTTTTGCTGCGGAAAATCGACCAAATTTCCAAAAAACTTCCCCAAATAAACACCTGAAATTTGTCATGTAAATAGAGCACACCTTCCTGTACAGAGTGAGCCAAAAATCAACTAACTAACTCCTCTGATTTTCTGGGCAACCACTTGGAAAGAACCACCTGCAAATGTGACCAACAGAAAATTGCTAGTGGTGTTTAGAAAAATTGTGAAATTTTGCAAAATAGCTCCAAAAATTTGAAATCTGCACCACACATAAAGGGACTCTTTGGCTTTAAGGCCGTATGAGAAGAATCAATCAAGCTGTACCAGGTTCCTGAGAAATTAAAAAAAAACGTGGGTGGTAAACTTTAGATCATGGCCTCAACCTCGTAGGTTAAAAAATCGTAAAAATCCCCAAATTAGCGCGATTATCTAGAAATTTTCCTCATAAGTAAAGCCAACGTTTAGCTACAAATTAGGCTAAAAATATCTTCAATAGCGTCTGTGGTTGCTTAAACAGCCGCCTTGAAACTGGCGATGGCAAGTCTGATGATTTGGAAATCTTCAAAAAATCCTCAAAATCCCCTGGATTCCGCCATCAACCTGAAACATTCCCCGTATATAAAGCAAAGGTCTCTTTACAAATTGGGGGCAAATCGGCCTTAGTAACTCAACTGAGTTCTTACGGAGGCGCTTTGAAAAACTCCATATTTGGGCCCATTGACTAGATTTAGGCAGGTCGATCAAAGATTCAAAAATTCCCCAAAACCCCCACAATCTCGCCACTACGATGAAAGTTTATCCACGTATAATGCAAGAGCTTTGCTACCAAAGCTGCAGAAACTCACTTCAATAGTGAGGTTCAGTTCTTAAGGAGGAGCTTTGAAGGACCCCAAAGTGGAACCAATTGACTGAAACCGTGTCGATGTCGAGCAAACTTTTAAAAATTTCGCAAAATTTTCAGAGGCTCGGCATCAGCATGAAACTTTCCCCACATATAAACCACAGTTTCCTCTACAAACTGTGCTAGAATCTTTACAAATAACTCAACTAGATTCTTGAGCAAGGGCTTTGAAAAATCCATATTGAGGCCAATTGACTAAATCCGGCAATGTCGAGCAAACCTTTAAAAATTCCTGAAAATCGCCAGAAGCTCGGCATAAGCACAAAACCATCTGCACATACAAACCGATGTTGCTCCTACAAACTGTAATAAAAGCCATTTAAATTACTCAGCTCGTTTCTTGACAAGGACCTTTGAAAAAACTTGTTTTGTAAAATTTGACTAAACCTGTCAATTGCGAGCAAAAGTTCAAAAATTCCCCAAACCCCCCAGAAGCACTCCATCCCTATGAAACTTTCCCCACATTTAAAGCAACGGTTCCTCTACAAACTGGGATAACTGCCACCTTATCAGCGCTGCCAGATTTTGCAGCAGGAGCTTTCAAAAACCCATGATGGACCAACTGACTTCCACAACGTCAATGTTGAGCGAATCTTCAAAAAATTCCCTAAACCCGCAGGATTTTGCCATGAACTTGCAACTTCCGACAGGTATAAAACAAAGATGCCTCAAGAAACTGCGGGAACACGCAGTTTCATTGGTTGCCTAGATTCTGAAGGAGGAGCCCTGAAAAACCCCTTTTGGGAAAATTTGACTATACCTGGCAAATGTCGTGTTAAACTTGAAAAATTCGCCAAAACCCCCAGGAGCTCGCCATCCACATGAAACTTTCCCCACATATAAAGCAAAAGGTCTGCAATAAAAGCAGCTAAAAGCCACTTCAATTAGGGGGCCACGTTCTTGAGGAGGCGCTTTGAGAAAGTCCACAATGGAAAATTTGACTCACCCTGACAAATGGCGAGCAAACCTTCAAAAATTCACCAAAACCCCTAGAAGTGGGCTATCAGAATGAAACTTTCCCCACATATAAAGCACCGTAGGCTAGAAAAACCACCTGGAAAGCCACTTCAATTTGTTCCCTCCCTTTGAAGGAAGGAGCCTTGAAAAATCCCTTAATAGAAAAATTGAGTGGCCCTGAAACATTTTGAGTTAAGCAACGTTGCAAGGACCCTTTTAAAAGTCTCAGGTTGTCGCAATTGTCCCTCAATTTGAGTGAAACTTCCGGGAAGTAGAGAGTGGAGTTTGGGCTGCAGGATGGCGAAATTTCCGGTTTTTGCGCCGTCTAGTTTCGACTGCAAAATTTCCGAAAATTGGCTTTGATTGAGTGAAAATTTCGACCTCGCAAACCCTCCTCTAAAAGTCTCTGGTTCTCGCATTGTTACCTGAATTCCAGTAAAACTTTCGGCACGCTTAGAGTGGAGTTTCCGGTAAAAGAGGGTGAAACTTCCGGTTTTTGCGCTTTCAAATTTAGACTGCCGAAATTTTCGAACATTGGCTTTAAATGAGTGAAAATTTCAACGTTGCATGCTCCCCTTTAAAAGTTTCTGATTGTCGTATTTTTGCCTGCATTTGGGTGAAACTTCCAGCAAATAGAGAGTAGAGTTTGCGATGCAAGAGAGTGAAACTTCCGGTTTTTGGGCGTTCCGGATTAGACTGCAGGAATTTTCGAAAATTGGCTTTGAATGAGTGAAAATTTCAACCTCGCAAGCCCCCCTTTAAAAGTCTATGGTTGTTACATTTTTGCATGAATGTTAGTGCAACTTCCGGCAAGGATAGAGTGGAGTTTCCGGTAAAATAGGGTGAAACTTCCGGTCTTTGCGCCTTCAACGTTAGACTGCCGCAATTTTCAAACATTGGCTTTAAATGAGTGAAAATTTCAATGTTGCAAGCTCTCCTTTAAAAGTCTGTGATTGTCGTATTTTTGCCTGCATTTGAGTGAAACTTCCAGCAAATAGAGAGTAGAGTTTGCGATGCAAGAGAGTGAAACTTCCGGTTTTTGGGCGTTCCGGATTAGACTGCAGGAATTTTCG
>NW_026017316.1:972556-973710 GCF_020466585.1 Dendroctonus ponderosae
ACAATTGCGATTTTAAGTTGCGCAGCGCTCCATTAGTCGCTGGAAGCTTTGAATGGTGCTTTTTTGCTACTCTTGAGCCAAAATCTTGAATTTTGCAGGCTTTTGAAGTTCGTTCCTGTCTGGCGAACTTCATTTATTTGGAACTCTTCAACTTTCTCAACATAGGAATCGTTGAAAACCATGTTTATTCGGGATTTTCTACCAAGTTGAGGCAAAGGATGAAGATTGCAAACTTCACAAGGTTTTAGTACAATTGCTAAGTCAACTTGTGCAACTCTCCAGAAGGCCATTGATGCCTTTTCTGAGGTTAGAGCGCAAAACTTTTGTACTTTTGGAAATTTTTAAGTTGATTTCCAGTCCGGCAAACTTCACCTCGTTGGCTCTGTGAAGTGCATCGCAGTTTCATTAAATTCAGGGTCTTCTGGGGTTCGCAAATGTCAATTTTCTAGTACATTAACCCTGTGGGTTATTTGAAAGGGCGTTGAGTTCAACAGTGAAGTTGGCAAACTTGACCATTTTTTAGTACAATTGCGATTTTAAGTTGTGCAGCGCCCCATTAGTCGCTGGAAGCTTTGAATGGTGCTTTTCTGCTACTCTTGAGCCAAAAATCTTGAATTTTTGCTGGCTTTTGAAGTTCGTTGCTGTCTGGCAAACTTCAATTATTTGGAACTCCGCAACTTTCTCAACATAAAAATCGTTGAAAACCATGTTAATTCGGGGTTTTGTACAAAGTTGAGGCAAATGATGAGGGTTGAAAGTTTTTCACAAGTTTTTAGTACAATTGAAAAGTCAACTTGTACAACTCTCCAGAAGGACATTGATCCCTTTTCTGAGGTTTGAGCGCAAAACTTTTGTTCTTTTACAAATTTTGAAGTTGATTTTCGGTCCGGCAAACTTCACCTCGTCGGCTCTGTGAAGTTTATCGCAGTTTCAATATTTTCAGGGTTTTCTGAGGTTTGCAAATGTCAATTTTGTAGGACATTAAGCCTATAGGTTATTTTAAAGGGCGGTGAGTTCAACAGTGAAGTTGGCAAACTTCACCATTTTTCAGTACAAATCCGATTTAAAGTTGCGCAGCTTTCCATTAGTCGCTGGAAGCTTTGAATGGTGCTTTTTTGCCACTCTTGAGCCAAAATCTTGAATTTTGCAGGTTT
>NW_026017316.1:973810-974859 GCF_020466585.1 Dendroctonus ponderosae
GCGGCGGTTTTTGTTTTCTGTAGCCCTAAGTCAAAGAAAGTTGGGCTGAAAGTTTCGAATTTTGGCCATTCTCAGGGAATTTTTTGGAAATTTTCAAACTGCGCTTTTTTTTCCAGGAACATTCCAAGCAAATTTCGCACTTTTTCTTTGAAAAAAGATTTTGTTGTTTTGGGATGAGTTAGGAAGTGGCCGACTTTGGGATTCTGTAGGCAAAAGGCGGAGCAAATTGTACTGAAAGTTTCGAATTTTGGCCATTCTCGGGAAATTTTTTAGACATTTTTAAACTTGGTGCGTTTTTTTCCAGGGACATTCTAAGCAAATTATGCACTTTTTCTTTGAAAAAAGATTTTGTTGTTTTGGGATGAGTTAGGAAGTGGTCGACTTTTGGGTTTTGTAGGCAAAAGGTGAAACAAATTGTACTGAATGTTTCGAATTTTGGCCATTCTCAAGGAATTTTTTGGAAATTTTCAAACTTAGCGCGTTTTTTTCCAGGGACATTCCAAGCAAATTTTGCACTTTTCCTTTAAAAAAATAGTTTTTATTTTATTTGGGATGAGTTAGGAAGTGGCCGACTTTGGGATTTTGTAGGCAAAAGTTGAAACAAATAGTACTGAAAATTTCGAATTTTGGCCATTCTCAAGGAATTTTTTGGAAATTTTCAAACTTGGCGTGTTTTTTTCAAGGGACATTCAAAGCAAATTTTGCACTTTTCCTTTAAAAAATTAGTTTTTTTTTGTTTTGGGATGAGTTAGGAAGTGGCCGACTTTGAGATTTTGTAGGCAAAAGTTGGTTGAAACAAATAGTACTGAGTTTCGAATTTTGGCCATTCTCAAGAAATTTTTGGGAAATTTTCGAACTTCGCGCGTTTGTTTCCAGGGTCATTCCAAGCAAATTTTGCACTTTTTCTTTGAAAAAATATATTTTTTTTGTTTTGGGATGAGTTAGGAAGTGGCCGACTTTGGGATTTTGTAGGCAAAAGTTAAAACAAATTGTACTGAAAGTTTCGAATTTTGGCCATTCTCAGGAAATTTTTGAGAAATCTTCAGACT
>NW_026017316.1:974959-976234 GCF_020466585.1 Dendroctonus ponderosae
AGCAACATTTTCTTAGTCGATAATTTGAGAAATCGCCCAGTTTTTCAATGGAAACAATCTTGCAAATGCCTTTAAGGCAATCTGCTACTTTAACCATTTTTTTGCAAACTCAGGAGATTTTCTCTAAATCGATACTTCGAGAAATTGATCAGTTTCTCAGCACTAATGACTTGCAAAGTGTCCTAACTGCGAAATATGGACGAACTGTTACTTCTTGATAAAAAAATAAGCATCTGATTTATATTTTATGCAAATCAGGAACATTTTTTAAAACGATACTTTGAGAAATCGCGCAGTTTTTCAATGCAAACAATTTCCAAATGCCTTTAAAGCAATGTGCTACTTTGACCATTTTGTTTTGCAAATCCAGGAGATTTTCTCTAAATCAATAATTCGAGAAATTGATCAGTTTCTCAGTGTCTACCGACACGGAGAGCGTCTGAACTTTACTCATTAAAAACAAGCTTTTGGTTACTCTTTTTTCGAAATAAGGCGCATTTTCGTCATCGATATTTTGAGAAATTGCGTTGTTCCTTTTTGGAAATGAGTTGGCAAGCCTCTAGCCAACTGAATTCACGCATTTATCTATTTTTTTAACGCACTTTGATAAAATGTTTTTTTTCAGGTGAATTTTCTTGATCGATATTTTGAGAAATTGCCCAGTTTCTCAAAAGTTTTGAACGGATTCAACTGCAAAATAACGACAACTTATATAGCATTGAATAAGTAACCAGTATTTGATGTAAATCAGCAAAATTTCTCAATCGACACTGTGAGAAATCGCAAAATTTCTCTGTGGAGACGATCTGGCAAGCGTCTATGCTGCAAAGCTAAGCTGATTTGATAATTTTCGCCGCTTACTTTGAACGAAATGTTTTGTCAATTAAAAGCATTTTCTCAATCGACACTTTGAGAAATTGAGAAATTTTTCCCTGACAACTTTTAAATGACTATTTGGAACTTTTTTCAAGTTTCTCATAAGTTTTGAACCGATTTAACTGCGAAATAACGACAATTTCTATTTTATTCAATAAGTAACCAGTATTTGATGTAAATCAGGATAATTTCTCAATCGATACTGTGAGAAATCGCAAAATTTCTCGGTGGAGACGATCTGGCAAGCGTCTATGCTGCAAAGCTAAGCTGATTTGATAATTTTCCCGCTTGCTTTGAACGACAATTTTTGCCAATTAAAAGCATTTTCTCAATCGACACTTCGAGAAATTGAGAAATTTTTCCCTGACAACTTTTAAATGGCTATTTGGAACTTTTTTC
>NW_026017316.1:976334-985677 GCF_020466585.1 Dendroctonus ponderosae
CAGGGGCGTGCCAGCAAAAATCCTGTCTCTCTCCAAAGGTCCGCAATTAGTTCTCGAAAGGTGGTTGCCAGCAATTTGCTTAAGCACATTTTCACCCAAGTTGATTAATTTGCCAAAACCACCCTGAGGATGGTGCCGCGTCCGCAACCTGCCAGCTCATAGCCAAAAGCCCATTCTTTCCAGGGCCACCGCAGCCGACTGTGTAGCTTTTCCCGATTTTGCGCAATTAATTTCCAAAATCAGTCCAAACGTTAGTGGGCCCAGGAACGTTTGTGACTCAATCTAGAACTAACGATCCCCCAACTTTACCCGATAACTCGCTTAATACGGGGCCGATTTCAAAAATCCAAAAAGGCCCTTAATCAGCACCAATTCGGGCACATTTTCGCGAGGAAAAAGCCGAAATTTTCTCCAAACCCTGGGCGACTGCAGGCCATTTTCCCCAACTAATCGGCGATCTTTGACCGATTGAATTCATCGAGTAGGCTGCTGTTGTCGTGTTTTCCGATCGCGTCGCCTTGAACCGCCTTCCTAGATCGTTCAACTGCTCTTTCAATTGAATAACGAAAATATCCTGAACGTATCCTAGAACGTGGTGAAAAAGTGGCCGACCTTACCTTGCCAAATGCGTGGAATGTCGGCACTGGAGGCGCCTGGTTTTGCCTCTTTCTTCGCATTTGCTGGCCGATTTTGCGTCACACATTTTTCGACCGGAACCGGACACCCACCCGGCTCGGAAAATCCACTTTTCGCCCAAAAACCCACTTAAAAGTGCCCTCCTGGACGAAGTTTGTGCCGAAACAGGGGCAAACGACGACAATTGTTTTTTCCAACTGGCCTCACCAGCCAGCCCCTACCACTACTGGCCCGATTTTAGCCTCATCTGAAACCTACACGTCTGGGCTAGCGGCTGGGAAAATTTCATCTCCGTAGCCCCTTTGGTTCGAGGGCGGCGCCCTTTGAAAGGGCCGCTTGCCGCCAACAGACCTGGCGGGGGCCAACCTTTTTCCGAAGTGCCTCACACCCAAACCCCCGCAGCCAAATGATAGGTTTTTGCCCCATTTGCAAGCGCAAACCCCACTTAAAACTCCCAGAAAATTTGAACTTTGTAACACCCTCAATGTGAAAGCAGCAATTTTCCAAAAAATCCCCTAATGGCTGCAAGATCAGACTCCTCAAGGGGTTCTTCCGAACAGCCTCACTGCAACCCCAGCAGCGCCACAGGCAAAATTCTCAACCCCTTTAAACAACAAACCTTTGGTTCATCGGCAACCTAAAAAGTTTCACCCCCCACCATCATCAGGCCTTTTGCGCGGTTGCCATTACATCGGATGTCAACATCCGAAGAACCCAAACCAGCCCACACTTGGCCTTTCCGCCGTTAAAAAGACTAAGGCTCACTCTATAGAACTGGAAAGTTTCGAATGGCTGCCATCATCAGGCTAGCCAGCAGGATTTTTCAATTACACCCGCTTTTCTGCAGTTTTTTCGTTTAAGGTTGCGACAATTGGATTTATGGGAAAACTATACCAGCTGCAGCGTTGCCGTTCCCAGCGTTAAAAAGAGCGGCGTTGGCCCGCACAACCCAAAAAGTTTCGAACCGGGGGCATCATCAGTTTTTCTGGAATTCGCTGTCAAAACTGGGCAAGATCTTTTCAAAAATCGCTAGCATATTTGCCGAGTTCCCGCCTGAGAACGGATGCAACTAATGGATAAAAATCCTGATAAATTAGACATTTCGCCAAACATGGCAACGCAGCCCGTTTCAGTTTATTTTTCTATTGGCAAACCGTTTAGTTAGTTGGCTGTGTTGGTCCGAGCTGGATTTGCAGTTGTTCTCGGGAAAATCCCCGAAAATGCTACTTTGGAGCAAGGCAACGTCGCAGCTGTTGACATCCTCTGGATGCTTGGAGTGCTTTGCGTATTTTTTGTTCTGAGGGTGTTTTGCGAAAAGTGAACTCTTGTGCAGTTTTGGCACGCTTGAAGTTTCCCAAGTTTTCATTGTCCAGTTTATTGGCAACTTGCAGAAAAATCCCTATTTTTTGCAGGCAACGCCGCATTTTTTTGGCATTTTCGGTGCGTCTGGAACGTCTGACGTATTTTGGGTCTGAAGATGTTCCGCGCAGAGTGAAACGTTGTGCTGTTTCCTCGGGCTCGAAGTTAGAAAAATTTCGTKTACACAGTTTGGTGAAAACTTCAAGGAAACTCGAAATTTCCCCACAGCGGCCCAACATTTTTTTGGCATTTTGGGTGMCCCTGGRAAGTATGACGTGTTTTTSGTCTGAAGATGTTCAGTGCAGAGTGAAACGTTGTGCTGTTTTCTTGGGCTCGAAGTTTGAAAAATTTTGTTTGCATAGTTTAGTGAAAACTTCAAGGAAAATCGAAATTTCCACCCAGCAACCCATAAGTTTTTTGACATTTTGGGTGCGCCTGTGAAGTTTGACGTATTTTTGGTCTGAAGATGTTCAGCGCAGAGTGAAACGTAGTGCTGTTTTCGTGGGCTCAAAGTTTGAAAAATTTTGTTTGCAAAGTTTGGTGAAAACTTCAAGAAAAATCGAAATTTCCACCCATAAACCCCACATTTTTTGACATTTTGGGTGCACCTGGGAAGTTTGACGTATTTTTAGTCTGAAGATGTTCAGCGCAGACTGAAACGTTGTTCCGTTTTCTCGGGATCAAAGTTTGAAAAATTTCGTGAGCACAGTTTGGTGAAAACTTCAAGGAAAATCGAAATTTCCACCCAGCAAACCATAATTTTTTTGGCATTTTGGGTTCGCCTGTGAAGTTTGACGTAATTTTGGTCTGAAGATGTTCAGCGCAGAGTGAAACGTTGTGCTGGTTTCACGAACTTGAAATTTGAAAAATTTTGTGAGCCCAGTTTGGTGAAAACTTCAAGGAAAATCGAAATTTTCACCTTGCAACCCAAAATTTTTTTGGCATTTTGGGTGTACCTGGGAAGTTTGACGTATTTTTGGTCTGAAGATGTTCAGCGCAGAGTGAAACGTTGTGCTGTTTTCGTGGGCTCAAAGTTTGAAAAATTTCGTGAGCACAGTTTGGTGAAAACTTCAAGGAAAATCGAAATTTCCACCCAGCAACCCATAATTTTTTTGACATTTTGGGTTCGCCTGTGAAGTTTGACGTAATTTTGGTCTGAAGATGTTCAGCGCAGAGTGAAACGTTGTGCTGGTTTCACGAGCTTGAAGTTTGAAATATTTTGTGAGCCCAGTTTGGTGAAAACTTCAAGGAAAATCGAAATTTTCACCTTGCAACCCAAAATTTTTTTGGCATTTTGGATGAGCCTGGGAAGTTGGACGTATTTTTGGTCTGAAGATGTTCAGCGCAGAGTGAAACGTTGTGCTGTTTTCGTGGGCTCAAAGTTTGACAAATTTTGTTTGCACGGTTTGGTGAAAACTTCAAGGAAAATCGAAATTTTCACCCCGCAACCAAAAATTGTTTTGGCAGTTTGGCTGCGCCTGGGAAGTTTGGCGTATTTTTAGTATGAAGATGTTCAGCGCAGAGTGAAAAGTTGTGCCGTTTTCTCGGGCTTGAAGTTTGAAAAATTTTGTGTGCACAGTTTGGTGAAAACTGCAAGGAAAACCGAAATTTCCACCAAGAAACATCAAATTTATTTTGCATTTTGGGTGCGTCTGGGATGTTTGACAGACTTTCGGTCTGAAAATGTTGAGTGAAAAGTGAAACGTTCTGCCGTTTTGACGGGTTCAAAATTTCGAAAATTTTATTTGAATAGTTTGGGGAAAACATCAGAAAAATCCATATTTTCACCTTATCTCAGGACATAAGATGCGTAGAATATTCACAAAATCAACAAAATGTAAAAAAATGCAGTGTTGCTAGTCGAAAAAGCTGATTTTGGTGCGAGTTTTCAGTTGAAGGTGCTGAAAGTGGTCACTGAAAGTTTAACACCCAGTATTCGGATTAACCGTTCATTTTTTGAAAAAACTCCTCAAATCCAAAAAGGTTGAGAATGTGATGTAGAGTACGAAAATGTCAAAACAATGCGCTGTTGCCAGTCGAAAAATGTAATTTTCGACATGGTTTTCCGTTGGAGGTAGTGAGAGTGGTTACGGAAATTTCAACACTCAGTATGCGGCTTAACCGTTCATTTGACGTAAAAACTCCTCAGCTCAAAAAAGGTTATGAATATGATGTACATTTTGAAAATGTCAAAACAATGCGGTGTTGCCAGTCAAATAAACTGATTTTCAACATGGTTTTTATTTGAAGGTAGTGAGAGTAGTCACTGAAAGTTCAACACTCAGTATGCGGCTTAACCGTTCATTTTTTGAAAAAAGCGCTCTGATCCAAAACGGTTGAGAATGTGATGTAGAGTACGAAAATGTCAAAACAATGCGGTGTTGCCAGTCGAAAAATGTGATTTTCCACATTGTTTTCAGCTGGAGGTAGTGAGAGTAGTTACGGAAACTTCAACATTCAGTATACGGCTTAACCGTTCATTTGACGTAAAAACTTCTGAGCACAAAATAGGTTGCAAATATGATGTACATTTCGAATATGTCAAAAGAATGCGGTGTTGCCAGTCGAAGAATCTGATTTTCGACATGATTTTGAGTTGAAAGTAGTGAGAGTGGTCACTGAAAGTTTAACATCCTGTATTTGACACAAGGGTTATTTTTAGGAAAAAACTTATTAGAACAAGAAAGGTGTCGAATGTTATAAGGAGTCTGAAAATGTCAAAAAATGCAACATTGCCAGGCTAGAATGTCGGATTTCTTGGATGGTTTCACCTAACTGTGCAAACAAACCTTTTGAAAGTTCAAGCCGCAGAAAACGTCTCAGTATTTCATTTTGTGCAAAACGTTTTTTGACACAAAATGCGTCAAACTTGCCAAACGTATCGCAGATGTGAAAAAAATGCGCTGTTGCCGGGTGCAAATAGGGATTTTGATCGAAGTTTTCACTTGACACTGCAAACAAATCTGTGAAACTTCAAGCTCGGGAAAACGCCATCAGGGTGCACTTTTCGCAGAACATCCCCAGAATGGAAACTGCGCAGAACATCCTAGTCATTCGGAGGGTGACAAAAAATGCGATGTTGCCTTGCTGAAAAGTAGTGTTTTTCGGAGATTTTCACTGGAACAGCTAAAAATTTAGTTGAGATCAAACCAGCCAACTAATTTCCATCTAGAATTCGGAAAAATCATTGCGGCGGCGTTGCCACTATTCCACCATTTCCGAAAACTGTCAATGTTTCTAGAGCCCAACTCTATGTGTGTTTCCATCACGGCGAAAACCTGATCGGAAATGAGGACCAACACTTAAAAATTCCTTTCTCAAAGCCTGATGATGGTGGCCACTCGAAACTTGCCGCGGTAAAAGCGCATGATTTTCTGTGTTCATCGCCCTAATCGCAATATATACAGCGTGTTTAGTTTTTTCTTAATTCTCTACCAAAGGATGCCTGCCATGGGCAGCCGATAATAGAAGGTTAGATTGAAAAATTCGTTGCTCCCAATCTGATGATGCCCCCGATTCGAAACTTTGCGCCTTTAGTGGCTGAGCTTTGCATTTTTAGTGCTGTGATCGGCAACGCTGCAGCTAGTTTGGTTTTCCTGTAAATTGAATTGCTGCAACCTGCGGTGCGAATACTGCAGAAAAGTGGGTCTATTTGAAAAAAATGCGTTGGCCGGCCTGATGATGGCAGCCGCTCGAAACTTTCGGCAGGCCTAGAGGGGACCTTGGCCTTTTAAACTGGGCAATTGCCAAGTGTGGGTTGGGTCCAGTTTTTTGGGTGTGCACATCCAATGCGTTGACACAAGCGCGCGAAAAGCCTGATGATGGTTTTTGGGTCGAAACTTTATGCTGCCGATGGAGCAAAGCCTTGCCGTTCAGATGAGCCCAGAATTGCGCCGGCGGCTGGGCGGGGTTGGCAGTGAGGCTTTTCGGAAAAAGCCCTGTAGGGTGGAAAGTTGCCACTTTTAAGGGTGGTTTTGGAAAATCACAGCGCTGGCACTAAGGGAGTGATTGGGGTGAGATTTTTGGGGGGATTAAAGTGGGGCTGGCGCTACAAATGGGGCGAAAACCCGCCGTTTTGCTGCAGGCGTTGCTGTGTGAGGCCGTTCGGCAAAGGCTTCGCCCTCGTCAGGGGCCTTGCGTGTACTGGGCCCTTTAAAAGGGCGCCGCCCTTAAACCGAGGGGCTGCTGGTGAGGAAAGTTGGCCAGCTCGAAGCCTGAAGGTGGAGGTTTGAAATGAGGGTGAAACCAGCCGCGTGGGTGGAGGGGCTGGCTGGTGAGGCTGATCGGCAAAAAAAAAACGGCGCCACTTGTCCGTGCTCCTGCACAAACTTTGCCCGCTATTACGTAAAATCCGACAATTTGATTCCGATAAAACGGCGTATCTGTTGGAGAACAATGCGGCCGATTGTGTGAGCAGATGACGCAACAAAATTAATTGATAGAAGCGAAAAATCCTTCGACTAATCGGGTAAATAATAAATGGATTGATCGATGATCGGTCCGAATCTTGTGTGTGTGTGTGTGGAAACTATGAGGAAATACTATGATTATCTTTGGGTTGAAAAGTTGACATTTCGCTATTGATTTAATGCATGTTACGACATGCGATCGATCTATTAGTTATGCGATGACTATTGCGCCTCGAAGCTGATAAAAGCGACCATCGAACGAACGATTGATGTGGTTGTTGGGGGGTTTTTCGCGTTTTTGCAGCTGAAGCTGGGGGAATTTCAGGCAGCAAATCCATCCAGGATCCGTCCAGGCAATTTGCCCAACAAACCGGTTTAATGGGATTCGGGCCGCGTGGGCCGCAAGGCCATTTTTCGGTGAATCGCAACCCATCCGCTCAACCTTCATACCAATTAGGTGCGTGTTCGTATGATCCAACACCTCCGCAAAGAAGATTTCTTCGAATTCGCTTAAGAATTCCAAGAATAGACCGGCCAGGAATCGTGTCAAGTTTACTAAGGCAACTTTTCCACTCGACAATCTGTCATTGACACACAAGTTGGTGGCGAATTTTTAATTTTTTTCGCGTTGAGACATCGCTCGGCTCGAAGGCTGTTCGTTTCAATATTTTTCGCAGATTTCGAGGTTTTTACCCAGAAGGGCCATTGACCAGCAAAGCGGGAAAATGGCCGCGACTCCACCCTTAAGGCCTGGTTGGTCTTAAAAGGCCGCCTGGAGGGAGAGCAGAGGTGCGATTGTCCAGTTTCTGGGCAGGTGCATTTTTCCGATTTGCCTGCCGAAGACAGTTGAGCAGGTACCGAGGCACTTTTGGGCTTGTTTTGAAGGGTAGGGTTTGCTCTTGGTCGGGGCCCAGGGATTTTTGGTTTTTTTCCTCCGGTTTGGCCAAATTCGGGCGTTAGAGGGCGCCCCGCGCTCCCAACTCTCAACGGGTGGTCTCCAGTTTTCCGAACTGCCTGGCGAAGACAGTTGAGCAGGTACTGAGGGGCTTTTGGGCTTGTTTTGAAGGGGAGGGTCTGCTCTTGGTCGGGGCCCAGGGATTTTTGGTTTTTTCCCACCGGTTTGGCCAAATTCGGGCGTTAGAGGGCGCCCCGCGCTCCCAACTCCTAACGGGTGGTCTCCAGTTTTCCGAATTGCCTGGCGAGCAAAGTTGGGCCGCTAGAATTTTCGTTTTGGGCTCGTTTGCTGGGGGAAACCCCAGCGAAGCATTGCTGAAAATTTGACGTCTGTCAAAAATTTCCTCGAGCTTTGACAGGTTTTCAAACTTCCCATTCATGAACTGGGATCAGGGTTCTGCTGTTTCTCTCACTGATCAAGGGAAGGTTTTTCCAAAAAAACATCTGAATGGTTCTTCCGGTGTCTTTTGCCCATAGGCCTGCCCAGTTGAGCGGAAATTTTGAAAAGTTTTTTTGGGCTTTTGTTTGGAATTTTTTTCAGTCCAAACCGCCTACTTTCGGGGTATTTTCATTTTTTTCTTCCAAACGAAGCTTCCTGTCAACAAACGTGATTCTTTGTAAAAATCGGAACTTTTTCGGAGAACTTTCTGCTGGTTTTTTTTGAATGTGTCACGAGAGGTTTTTGAAAAAAATTCCAAAACGCAGTTTGGAAAAATCGCGAAAACTCTCCATAACTGAAAAGTTTTCTTAATTGGGCGCACGCCACTGGATAGAGGGAGCAAAGTGGCATAAAAAAGTTGGTATTCACTTTTCCGGTGAAAGGAAAATTAAGCGAGTTTTTGACGATTTTTGAGATTTTGCAGCGAAGTTTCAACATTCAATTTTAATTGTGGTTTTTCACCTTAACGAAGGGTCGACTGAAAAAAAGTTGTTCTTCATAAAAAGTCGCTTTCATTGGCTACCCAATGAAAACACTTTCCAATATCTGGCCCAAAAGGGTTTTGAAAAAATCCCCAAAACGTTCTTTTCGAAAATTGCAAAAACTCTCTAAAACTGAAAAAGGTTTGTAAATTGGGCGCACGCCACTGGCTATAGGGGGCAAAGTGGCATAAGAAAGTTGGTATTCACTTTTCCCGTAAAAGGAAAATTAAACGAGTTTTTGAGGATTTTTGGGTTTTTGCAACGAAATTTCAAAGTTTAACTTCAATTTTAGTTTTTTATTTTTTTCTCCTTAACGAAGGGTCCACTGAAAAAAAGTTGTTCTTCATAAAAAAATCGCACTTTTTCTGGCTACCCAACGAAGATCCTTTGCAATCTCTGATGCAAAAGGTTTATGAAAAAATTCCCAAAACGTTCTTTTCGAAAATTGCAAAAACTCTCCAAAACTGAAAAAGTTTGGTAAATTGTGCGCACGCCATTGGATAGAGGGGGTACAGCTGCATAAAAAAGTTGGTATTTACTTTTCCCGTGAAAGAAAAATTAAGCGAGTTTTCGAGGATTTTTGGGTTTTTGCGACGAATTTTCAAAATTCAACTTTAATTTTTTCTTCCTTAACGAAGGGTCCAGTGAAAAAAATTGTTTTTTATTAAAAAAATCGCGCTTTTATTGGCTACCCAATGAAGATACTTTCCAATATCTGACGCAAAAAGTGTTTGAACAAATCACCAAAACGTTATTTTCAAAAATTGCGAAAACTCTCCAAAACTGAAAAGGATTTGTAAGTTGGGCGCACGCCACTGGATGGAGGGGGCAAAATAGGCCGGGTGGCCCAAAGAACCAAATTTGGAGAATTTTTTAAACATTAGGTGGAGTAAGATTTTTTTAGTGTCGCTTCTTTTTGCAGGCCATTTTTCCGAACGGCCTCCACCCGAAACTGCTCAAACCAAAAGCTTGATTTTGCTGTCGTTTGAAAGAGCAAAGCTTCCTTTATTTACGAGACAAATGTCATTAGAGTGGCCCAAAAAGCCAAATTTAGAGAATTTTTT
>NW_026017316.1:985777-987230 GCF_020466585.1 Dendroctonus ponderosae
ACTGAAAAAAAGTTGTTCTTCATAAAAAGTCGCTTTCATTGGCTACCCAATGAAAACACTTTCCAATATCTGGCCCAAAAGGGTTTTGAAAAAATCTCCGAAACGTTCTTTTCGAAAATTGCAAAAACTCTCCATAACTGAAAAGTTTTGTTAATTGGGCGCACGCCACTGGATAGAGGGGGCAAAGTGGTATAAAAAGTTGGTATTCACTTTTCCCGTGAAAGGAAAATTAAGCGAGTTTTTGACGATTTTTTAGTTTTCGCAGCGAAGTTTCAAAATTCAATTTTAATTGTGGTTTTTCACCTTAACGAAGGGTCGACTGAAAAAAAGTTGTTCTTCATAAAAAGTCGCTTTCATTGGCTACCCAATGAAAACACTTTCCAATATCTGGACCAAAAAGGATTTGAAAAAATCCCCAAAACGTTCTTTTCGAAAATTGCAAAAACTCTCTAAAACTGAAAAAGTTTTGTAAATTGGGCGCACGCCACTGGCTATAGGGCGCAAAGTGGCATAAGAAAGTTGGTATTCACTTTTCCCGTGAAAGAAAAATTAAGCGAGTTTTTGACGATTTTTTGGTTTTTGCAACGAAATTTCAAAGTTTAACTTCAATTTTCGTTATTTATTTTTTTCTCCTTAACGAAGGGCCCACTGAAAAAACGTTGTTCTTTTTCGCACTTTTTCTGGCTACCCAATGAAGATCCTTTGCAATCTCTGATGCAAAAGGTTTTTGAAAAAATCCCCAAAACGTTCTTTTCGAAAATTGCAAAAACTCTCCAAAACTGAAAAAGTTTGGTAAATTGTGCGCACGCCATTGGATAGAGGGGATAAAGCTGCATAAAAAAGTTGGTATTTACTTTTCCCGTGAAAGAAAAATTAAGCGAGTTTTCGAGGATTTTTGGGTTTTTGCCACGAATTTTCAAAATTCAACTTTAATTTTTTCCTCCTTAACGAAGGGTCCAGTGAAAAAAGTTGTTTTTTATTAAAAAAATCGCGCTTTTATTGGCTACCCAATGAAGATACTTTCCAATATCTGACGCAAAAAGTGTTTGAACAAATCACCAAAACGTTATTTTCAAAAATTGCGAAAACTCTCCAAAACTGAAAAGGATTTGTAAGTTGGGCGCACGCCACTGGATGGAGGGGGCAAAATAGGCCGGGTGGCCCAAAAAACCAAATTTGGAGAATTTTTTAAACATTAGGTGGAGTAAGATTTTTTTAGTGTCGCTTCTTTTTGCAGGCCATTTTTCCGAACGGCCTCCACGCGAAACTGCTCAAACCAAAAGTTTGATTTTGGTGCCATTTGAAAGAGAAACGCTGGCTTAATATTCGAACCAAATTTCATTCTAGTGGCACAAAAAACCAAATTTGGAGAATTTTTTAAACATTAGGTGGAGTAAGATTTTTTTAGTGTCGCCTCTTTTTGCAGCCCATTTTTCCGAACGGCCTCCACCCG
>NW_026017316.1:987330-988350 GCF_020466585.1 Dendroctonus ponderosae
TTTCAGCTTTGCATGGAAGGCAAAGGATGACTTGATGGGAAATAAAAATTTCAACCGGGTGGCCCAAAAAACCAAATTTGGAGAATTTTTTAAACTTTAGGTGGAGTAATATTTTTTTAGGGTCACCTCTTTTTGCAGCCCATTTTTCCGAACAGCCGCCACCCAAAACTGCTCAAGCCAAAAATTTGCTTTTGGTGTCTTTTGAAAGAGCAAAGCTCACGTTATGTAACCGAGAAATTTCAGCCGAGTGGCCCAAAAAGCCAAAGTTGGGGAATTTTTTCAACACTTGGTGAAAAATGAGAGTTTCAGTGCTGGCACTTGCAGCAGCCAGTTTTTCCAAAGTGCCTCCACCCCAAAGTGCTCTCGCGAATTAATTGCTGATAGGCGCCTTGCAAAGGGCAATAGTGACTGGATGAACACTAAAAATCCCAGATTGGTTGCCCAGTTGGTGGCGGCTGGGGAGTTTTTTGAAGACACAGTCGACTTTCACTTGCGCCTCTTCTGCAGGCGGCGCTCCAAGCCGCTTTGCCGGACAACCCGTGGGGCTAGAAGGGTGATTTTTGGCTCGTTTGGAAGCCAAGGGCTTCCAGCTTCCCTGGGAACCCACAAGGGTTCCATTGCAAAGCCAAAGGTACCAGGAACCTGGCGCCAAAAGAGTGGACTGCCATCGGCCACGTTTCGCGTTATGTCACACATCCACAAGCATGTGTTCAATTAGAATTAAAAATTATCGACACTGACACGCCAACGCTACTGACATTGAACAGACGCTCATTATAGCAAAATTGCCCGTGACCCAGTGATCTGTTTTTCGAGAAAAAGTCCACCGACTTTGGCGATGATCGGACGCCGACGAATCGCCGATGTCCACACTTTCGAGCCGTCCAATGGACGAAATTGTCCCGATCTTGACCAAAAAAGTGCGTGCGATATGAGGGCGACCCGGATCGGCTAAAAATAGCGCATTTTTCGGCAATTTTCCACTGTTATTCGCCGACATAATCGAGGTTTCTGGGTCGT
>NW_026017316.1:988450-993940 GCF_020466585.1 Dendroctonus ponderosae
TTGACAGGAAGCTTCGTTTGGAAGAAAAAAATGAAAATACCCCGAAAGTAGGCGGTTTGGACTGAAAAAAATTCCAAACAAAAGCCCAAAAAAACTTTTCAAAATTTCCGCTCAACTGGGCAGGCCTATGGGCAAAAGACACCGGAAGAACCATTCAGATGTTTTTTTGGAAAAACCTTCCCTTGATCAGTGAGAGAAACAGCAGAACCCTGATCCCAGTTCATGAATGGGAAGTTTGAAAACCTGTCAAAGCTCGAGGAAATTTTTGACAGACGTCAAATTTTCAGCAATGCTTCGCTGGGGTTTCCCCCAGCAAACGAGCCCAAAACGAAAATTCTAGCGGCCCAACTTTGCTCGCCAGGCAATTCGGAAAACTGGAGACCACCCGTTAGGAGTTGGGAGCGCGGGGCGCCCTCTAACGCCCGAATTTGGCCAAACCGGTGGGAAAAAACCAAAAATCCCTGGGCCCCGACCAAGAGCAGACCCTCCCCTTCAAAACAAGCCCAAAAGCCCCTCAGTACCTGCTCAACTGTCTTCGCCAGGCAGTTCGGAAAACTGGAGACCACCCGTTGAGAGTTGGGAGCGCGGGGCGCCCTCTAACGCCCGAATTTGGCCAAACCGGAGGAAAAAAACCAAAAATCCCTGGGCCCCGACCAAGAGCAAACCCTACCCTTCAAAACAAGCCCAAAAGTGCCTCGGTACCTGCTCAACTGTCTTCGGCAGGCAAATCGGAAAAATGCACCTGCCCAGAAACTGGACAATCGCACCTCTGCTCTCCCTCCAGGCGGCCTTTTAAGACCAACCAGGCCTTAAGGGTGGAGTCGCGGCCATTTTCCCGCTTTGCTGGTCAATGGCCCTTCTGGGTAAAAACCTCGAAATCTGCGAAAAATATTGAAACGAACAGCCTTCGAGCCGAGCGATGTCTCAACGCGAAAAAAATTAAAAATTCGCCACCAACTTGTGTGTCAATGACAGATTGTCGAGTGGAAAAGTTGCCTTAGTAAACTTGACACGATTCCTGGCCGGTCTATTCTTGGAATTCTTAAGCGAATTCGAAGAAATCTTCTTTGCGGAGGTGTTGGATCATACGAACACGCACCTAATTGGTATGAAGGTTGAGCGGATGGGTTGCGATTCACCGAAAAATGGCCTTGCGGCCCACGCGGCCCGAATCCCATTAAACCGGTTTGTTGGGCAAATTGCCTGGACGGATCCTGGATGGATTTGCTGCCTGAAATTCCCCCAGCTTCAGCTGCAAAAACGCGAAAAACCCCCCAACAACCACATCAATCGTTCGTTCGATGGTCGCTTTTATCAGCTTCGAGGCGCAATAGTCATCGCATAACTAATAGATCGATCGCATGTCGTAACATGCATTAAATCAATAGCGAAATGTCAACTTTTCAACCCAAAGATAATCATAGTATTTCCTCATAGTTTCCACACACACACACACAAGATTCGGACCGATCATCGATCAATCCATTTATTATTTACCCGATTAGTCGAAGGATTTTTCGCTTCTATCAATTAATTTTGTTGCGTCATCTGCTCACACAATCGGCCGCATTGTTCTCCAACAGATACGCCGTTTTATCGGAATCAAATTGTCGGATTTTACGTAATAGCGGGCAAAGTTTGTGCAGGAGCACGGACAAGTGGCGCCGTTTTTTTTTTGCCGATCAGCCTCACCAGCCAGCCCCTCCACCCACGCGGCTGGTTTCACCCTCATTTCAAACCTCCACCTTCAGGCTTCGAGCTGGCCAACTTTCCTCACCAGCAGCCCCTCGGTTTAAGGGCGGCGCCCTTTTAAAGGGCCCAGTACACGCAAGGCCCCTGACGAGGGCGAAGCCTTTGCCGAACGGCCTCACACAGCAACGCCTGCAGCAAAACGGCGGGTTTTCGCCCCATTTGTAGCGCCAGCCCCACTTTAATCCCCCCAAAAATCTCACCCCAATCACTCCCTTAGTGCCAGCGCTGTGATTTTCCAAAACCACCCTTAAAAGTGGCAACTTTCCACCCTACAGGGCTTTTTCCGAAAAGCCTCACTGCCAACCCCGCCCAGCCGCCGGCGCAATTCTGGGCTCATCTGAACGGCAAGGCTTTGCTCCATCGGCAGCATAAAGTTTCGACCCAAAAACCATCATCAGGCTTTTCGCGCGCTTGTGTCAACGCATTGGATGTGCACACCCAAAAAACTGGACCCAACCCACACTTGGCAATTGCCCAGTTTAAAAGGCCAAGGTCCCCTCTAGGCCTGCCGAAAGTTTCGAGCGGCTGCCATCATCAGGCCGGCCAACGCATTTTTTTCAAATAGACCCACTTTTCTGCAGTATTCGCACCGCAGGTTGCAGCAATTCAATTTACAGGAAAACCAAACTAGCTGCAGCGTTGCCGATCACAGCACTAAAAATGCAAAGCTCAGCCACTAAAGGCGCAAAGTTTCGAATCGGGGGCATCATCAGATTGGGAGCAACGAATTTTTCAATCTAACCTTCTATTATCGGCTGCCCATGGCAGGCATCCTTTGGTAGAGAATTAAGAAAAAACTAAACACGCTGTATATATTGCGATTAGGGCGATGAACACAGAAAATCATGCGCTTTTACCGCGGCAAGTTTCGAGTGGCCACCATCATCAGGCTTTGAGAAAGGAATTTTTAAGTGTTGGTCCTCATTTCCGATCAGGTTTTCGCCGTGATGGAAACACACATAGAGTTGGGCTCTAGAAACATTGACAGTTTTCGGAAATGGTGGAATAGTGGCAACGCCGCCGCAATGATTTTTCCGAATTCTAGATGGAAATTAGTTGGCTGGTTTGATCTCAACTAAATTTTTAGCTGTTCCAGTGAAAATCTCCGAAAAACACTACTTTTCAGCAAGGCAACATCGCATTTTTTGTCACCCTCCGAATGACTAGGATGTTCTGCGCAGTTTCCATTCTGGGGATGTTCTGCGAAAAGTGCACCCTGATGGCGTTTTCCCGAGCTTGAAGTTTCACAGATTTGTTTGCAGTGTCAAGTGAAAACTTCGATCAAAATCCCTATTTGCACCCGGCAACAGCGCATTTTTTTCACATCTGCGATACGTTTGGCAAGTTTGACGCATTTTGTGTCAAAAAACGTTTTGCACAAAATGAAATACTGAGACGTTTTCTGCGGCTTGAACTTTCAAAAGGTTTGTTTGCACAGTTAGGTGAAACCATCCAAGAAATCCGACATTCTAGCCTGGCAATGTTGCATTTTTTGACATTTTCAGACTCCTTATAACATTCGACACCTTTCTTGTTCTAATAAGTTTTTTCCTAAAAATAACCCTTGTGTCAAATACAGGATGTTAAACTTTCAGTGACCACTCTCACTACTTTCAACTCAAAATCATGTCGAAAATCAGATTCTTCGACTGGCAACACCGCATTCTTTTGACATATTCGAAATGTACATCATATTTGCAACCTATTTTGTGCTCAGAAGTTTTTACGTCAAATGAACGGTTAAGCCGTATACTGAATGTTGAAGTTTCCGTAACTACTCTCACTACCTCCAGCTGAAAACAATGTGGAAAATCACATTTTTCGACTGGCAACACCGCATTGTTTTGACATTTTCGTACTCTACATCACATTCTCAACCGTTTTGGATCAGAGCGCTTTTTTCAAAAAATGAACGGTTAAGCCGCATACTGAGTGTTGAACTTTCAGTGACTACTCTCACTACCTTCAAATAAAAACCATGTTGAAAATCAGTTTATTTGACTGGCAACACCGCATTGTTTTGACATTTTCAAAATGTACATCATATTCATAACCTTTTTTGAGCTGAGGAGTTTTTACGTCAAATGAACGGTTAAGCCGCATACTGAGTGTTGAAATTTCCGTAACCACTCTCACTACCTCCAACGGAAAACCATGTCGAAAATTACATTTTTCGACTGGCAACAGCGCATTGTTTTGACATTTTCGTACTCTACATCACATTCTCAACCTTTTTGGATTTGAGGAGTTTTTTCAAAAAATGAACGGTTAATCCGAATACTGGGTGTTAAACTTTCAGTGACCACTTTCAGCACCTTCAACTGAAAACTCGCACCAAAATCAGCTTTTTCGACTAGCAACACTGCATTTTTTTACATTTTGTTGATTTTGTGAATATTCTACGCATCTTATGTCCTGAGATAAGGTGAAAATATGGATTTTTCTGATGTTTTCCCCAAACTATTCAAATAAAATTTTCGAAATTTTGAACCCGTCAAAACGGCAGAACGTTTCACTTTTCACTCAACATTTTCAGACCGAAAGTCTGTCAAACATCCCAGACGCACCCAAAATGCAAAATAAATTTGATGTTTCTTGGTGGAAATTTCGGTTTTCCTTGCAGTTTTCACCAAACTGTGCACACAAAATTTTTCAAACTTCAAGCCCGAGAAAACGGCACAACTTTTCACTCTGCGCTGAACATCTTCATACTAAAAATACGCCAAACTTCCCAGGCGCAGCCAAACTGCCAAAACAATTTTTGGTTGCGGGGTGAAAATTTCGATTTTCCTTGAAGTTTTCACCAAACCGTGCAAACAAAATTTGTCAAACTTTGAGCCCACGAAAACAGCACAACGTTTCACTCTGCGCTGAACATCTTCAGACCAAAAATACGTCCAACTTCCCAGGCTCATCCAAAATGCCAAAAAAATTTTGGGTTGCAAGGTGAAAATTTCGATTTTCCTTGAAGTTTTCACCAAACTGGGCTCACAAAATATTTCAAACTTCAAGCTCGTGAAACCAGCACAACGTTTCACTCTGCGCTGAACATCTTCAGACCAAAATTACGTCAAACTTCACAGGCGAACCCAAAATGTCAAAAAAATTATGGGTTGCTGGGTGGAAATTTCGATTTTCCTTGAAGTTTTCACCAAACTGTGCTCACGAAATTTTTCAAACTTTGAGCCCACGAAAACAGCACAACGTTTCACTCTGCGCTGAACATCTTCAGACCAAAAATACGTCAAACTTCCCAGGTACACCCAAAATGCCAAAAAAATTTTGGGTTGCAAGGTGAAAATTTCGATTTTCCTTGAAGTTTTCACCAAACTGGGCTCACAAAATTTTTCAAATTTCAAGTTCGTGAAACCAGCACAACGTTTCACTCTGCGCTGAACATCTTCAGACCAAAATTACGTCAAACTTCACAGGCGAACCCAAAATGCCAAAAAAATTATGGTTTGCTGGGTGGAAATTTCGATTTTCCTTGAAGTTTTCACCAAACTGTGCTCACGAAATTTTTCAAACTTTGATCCCGAGAAAACGGAACAACGTTTCAGTCTGCGCTGAACATCTTCAGACTAAAAATACGTCAAACTTCCCAGGTGCACCCAAAATGTCAAAAAATGTGGGGTTTATGGGTGGAAATTTCGATTTTTCTTGAAGTTTTCACCAAACTTTGCAAACAAAATTTTTCAAACTTTGAGCCCACGAAAACAGCACTACGTTTCACTCTGC
>NW_026017316.1:994235-997066 GCF_020466585.1 Dendroctonus ponderosae
ACGAAATTTTTCTAACTTCGAGCCCGAGGAAACAGCACAACGTTTCACTCTGCGCGGAACATCTTCAGACCCAAAATACGTCAGACGTTCCAGACGCACCGAAAATGCCAAAAAAATGCGGCGTTGCCTGCAAAAAATAGGGATTTTTCTGCAAGTTGCCAATAAACTGGACAATGAAAACTTGGGAAACTTCAAGCGTGCCAAAACTGCACAAGAGTTCACTTTTCGCAAAACACCCTCAGAACAAAAAATACGCAAAGCACTCCAAGCATCCAGAGGATGTCAACAGCTGCGACGTTGCCTTGCTCCAAAGTAGCATTTTCGGGGATTTTCCCGAGAACAACTGCAAATCCAGCTCGGACCAACACAGCCAACTAACTAAACGGTTTGCCAATAGAAAAATAAACTGAAACGGGCTGCGTTGCCATGTTTGGCGAAATGTCTAATTTATCAGGATTTTTATCCATTAGTTGCATCCGTTCTCAGGCGGGAACTCGGCAAATATGCTAGCGATTTTTGAAAAGATCTTGCCCAGTTTTGACAGCGAATTCCAGAAAAACTGATGATGCCCCCGGTTCGAAACTTTTTGGGTTGTGCGGGCCAACGCCGCTCTTTTTAACGCTGGGAACGGCAACGCTGCAGCTGGTATAGTTTTCCCATAAATCCAATTGTCGCAACCTTAAACGAAAAAACTGCAGAAAAGCGGGTGTAATTGAAAAATCCTGCTGGCTAGCCTGATGATGGCAGCCATTCGAAACTTTCCAGTTCTATAGAGTGAGCCTTAGTCTTTTTAACGGCGGAAAGGCCAAGTGTGGGCTGGTTTGGGTTCTTCGGATGTTGACATCCGATGTAATGGCAACCGCGCAAAAGGCCTGATGATGGTGGGGGGTGAAACTTTTTAGGTTGCCGATGAACCAAAGGTTTGTTGTTTAAAGGGGTTGAGAATTTTGCCTGTGGCGCTGCTGGGGTTGCAGTGAGGCTGTTCGGAAGAACCCCTTGAGGAGTCTGATCTTGCAGCCATTAGGGGATTTTTTGGAAAATTGCTGCTTTCACATTGAGGGTGTTACAAAGTTCAAATTTTCTGGGAGTTTTAAGTGGGGTTTGCGCTTGCAAATGGGGCAAAAACCTATCATTTGGCTGCGGGGGTTTGGGTGTGAGGCACTTCGGAAAAAGGTTGGCCCCCGCCAGGTCTGTTGGCGGCAAGCGGCCCTTTCAAAGGGCGCCGCCCTCGAACCAAAGGGGCTACGGAGATGAAATTTTCCCAGCCGCTAGCCCAGACGTGTAGGTTTCAGATGAGGCTAAAATCGGGCCAGTAGTGGTAGGGGCTGGCTGGTGAGGCCAGTTGGAAAAAACAATTGTCGTCGTTTGCCCCTGTTTCGGCACAAACTTCGTCCAGGAGGGCACTTTTAAGTGGGTTTTTGGGCGAAAAGTGGATTTTCCGAGCCGGGTGGGTGTCCGGTTCCGGTCGAAAAATGTGTGACGCAAAATCGGCCAGCAAATGCGAAGAAAGAGGCAAAACCAGGCGCCTCCAGTGCCGACATTCCACGCATTTGGCAAGGTAAGGTCGGCCACTTTTTCACCACGTTCTAGGATACGTTCAGGATATTTTCGTTATTCAATTGAAAGAGCAGTTGAACGATCTAGGAAGGCGGTTCAAGGCGACGCGATCGGAAAACACGACAACAGCAGCCTACTCGATGAATTCAATCGGTCAAAGATCGCCGATTAGTTGGGGAAAATGGCCTGCAGTCGCCCAGGGTTTGGAGAAAATTTCGGCTTTTTCCTCGCGAAAATGTGCCCGAATTGGTGCTGATTAAGGGCCTTTTTGGATTTTTGAAATCGGCCCCGTATTAAGCGAGTTATCGGGTAAAGTTGGGGGATCGTTAGTTCTAGATTGAGTCACAAACGTTCCTGGGCCCACTAACGTTTGGACTGATTTTGGAAATTAATTGCGCAAAATCGGGAAAAGCTACACAGTCGGCTGCGGTGGCCCTGGAAAGAATGGGCTTTTGGCTATGAGCTGGCAGGTTGCGGACGCGGCACCATCCTCAGGGTGGTTTTGGCAAATTAATCAACTTGGGTGAAAATGTGCTTAAGCAAATTGCTGGCAACCACCTTTCGAGAACTAATTGCGGACCTTTGGAGAGAGACAGGATTTTTGCTGGCACGCCCCTGCATAGAGCCCACTTTGGTCTGCAAAACACCCAGTTTCGAACCGAGTCGCATCCTCAGGCCGGTTTTCACAGCTTAAGGAAGTTAGTGGAAATGCAGTTGAGCAAACTGCTGATAAGCAATTTTTGAAAATTATTTGCTATAACTCGGGCAAAGGTAGAAACTCAAGTGGTACGGCACTGCATGGGGCGCAGCACTATCTGCTAACGGACAGGTTTCGAACGCCGCACCTTTCTCTAGAAGCATTTTTTTGGAAGAACTTCTAGAAGAGCGTTTTTGGAAAGTTTTCGCACTGTTTGCCTCAAAAAGAGCGCAATTGAGGGCCGAGCTTAAAATCTCAAAATGTCGAGAAAAGTCTGTGGTTTGGGCTTCTCAAAAAGGGTTTTGCGAACCGGAAGGGTCGTAATGCGCCAAAGCTACAGCCGAATGAAACCCACGAAAAACATTTTTCTGCACATTCCTCACTGATTTGCTCAAAAAGAGCGCAATTGAGGGCCAAATTGAAAATCTCTAAAAGCCAAAGAAAGTGTGCGGTTTGGGCTCTCAATAGAGGGTTTCGAAGGGCGGAAGTGCCTCAAGACACCAAAGCTACAGCCCGATGAATCTCTAGAAGAGCATTTTTCCAAAGTTTTCGCACTGTTTACCTCAAAAAGAGCCCA
>NW_026017316.1:997166-1014099 GCF_020466585.1 Dendroctonus ponderosae
TTGACAGGAAGCTTCGTTTGGAAGAAAAAAATGAAAATACCCCGAAAGTAGGCGGTTTGGACTGAAAAAAATTCCAAACAAAAGCCCAAAAAAACTTTTCAAAATTTCCGCTCAACTGGGCAGGCCTATGGGCAAAAGACACCGGAAGAACCATTCAGATGTTTTTTTGGAAAAACCTTCCCTTGATCAGTGAGAGAAACAGCAGAACCCTGATCCCAGTTCATGAATGGGAAGTTTGAAAACCTGTCAAAGCTCGAGGAAATTTTTGACAGACGTCAAATTTTCAGCAATGCTTCGCTGGGGTTTCCCCCAGCAAACGAGCCCAAAACGAAAATTCTAGCGGCCCAACTTTGCTCGCCAGGCAATTCGGAAAACTGGAGACCACCCGTTAGGAGTTGGGAGCGCGGGGCGCCCTCTAACGCCCGAATTTGGCCAAACCGGTGGGAAAAAACCAAAAATCCCTGGGCCCCGACCAAGAGCAGACCCTCCCCTTCAAAACAAGCCCAAAAGCCCCTCAGTACCTGCTCAACTGTCTTCGCCAGGCAGTTCGGAAAACTGGAGACCACCCGTTGAGAGTTGGGAGCGCGGGGCGCCCTCTAACGCCCGAATTTGGCCAAACCGGAGGAAAAAAACCAAAAATCCCTGGGCCCCGACCAAGAGCAAACCCTACCCTTCAAAACAAGCCCAAAAGTGCCTCGGTACCTGCTCAACTGTCTTCGGCAGGCAAATCGGAAAAATGCACCTGCCCAGAAACTGGACAATCGCACCTCTGCTCTCCCTCCAGGCGGCCTTTTAAGACCAACCAGGCCTTAAGGGTGGAGTCGCGGCCATTTTCCCGCTTTGCTGGTCAATGGCCCTTCTGGGTAAAAACCTCGAAATCTGCGAAAAATATTGAAACGAACAGCCTTCGAGCCGAGCGATGTCTCAACGCGAAAAAAATTAAAAATTCGCCACCAACTTGTGTGTCAATGACAGATTGTCGAGTGGAAAAGTTGCCTTAGTAAACTTGACACGATTCCTGGCCGGTCTATTCTTGGAATTCTTAAGCGAATTCGAAGAAATCTTCTTTGCGGAGGTGTTGGATCATACGAACACGCACCTAATTGGTATGAAGGTTGAGCGGATGGGTTGCGATTCACCGAAAAATGGCCTTGCGGCCCACGCGGCCCGAATCCCATTAAACCGGTTTGTTGGGCAAATTGCCTGGACGGATCCTGGATGGATTTGCTGCCTGAAATTCCCCCAGCTTCAGCTGCAAAAACGCGAAAAACCCCCCAACAACCACATCAATCGTTCGTTCGATGGTCGCTTTTATCAGCTTCGAGGCGCAATAGTCATCGCATAACTAATAGATCGATCGCATGTCGTAACATGCATTAAATCAATAGCGAAATGTCAACTTTTCAACCCAAAGATAATCATAGTATTTCCTCATAGTTTCCACACACACACACACAAGATTCGGACCGATCATCGATCAATCCATTTATTATTTACCCGATTAGTCGAAGGATTTTTCGCTTCTATCAATTAATTTTGTTGCGTCATCTGCTCACACAATCGGCCGCATTGTTCTCCAACAGATACGCCGTTTTATCGGAATCAAATTGTCGGATTTTACGTAATAGCGGGCAAAGTTTGTGCAGGAGCACGGACAAGTGGCGCCGTTTTTTTTTTGCCGATCAGCCTCACCAGCCAGCCCCTCCACCCACGCGGCTGGTTTCACCCTCATTTCAAACCTCCACCTTCAGGCTTCGAGCTGGCCAACTTTCCTCACCAGCAGCCCCTCGGTTTAAGGGCGGCGCCCTTTTAAAGGGCCCAGTACACGCAAGGCCCCTGACGAGGGCGAAGCCTTTGCCGAACGGCCTCACACAGCAACGCCTGCAGCAAAACGGCGGGTTTTCGCCCCATTTGTAGCGCCAGCCCCACTTTAATCCCCCCAAAAATCTCACCCCAATCACTCCCTTAGTGCCAGCGCTGTGATTTTCCAAAACCACCCTTAAAAGTGGCAACTTTCCACCCTACAGGGCTTTTTCCGAAAAGCCTCACTGCCAACCCCGCCCAGCCGCCGGCGCAATTCTGGGCTCATCTGAACGGCAAGGCTTTGCTCCATCGGCAGCATAAAGTTTCGACCCAAAAACCATCATCAGGCTTTTCGCGCGCTTGTGTCAACGCATTGGATGTGCACACCCAAAAAACTGGACCCAACCCACACTTGGCAATTGCCCAGTTTAAAAGGCCAAGGTCCCCTCTAGGCCTGCCGAAAGTTTCGAGCGGCTGCCATCATCAGGCCGGCCAACGCATTTTTTTCAAATAGACCCACTTTTCTGCAGTATTCGCACCGCAGGTTGCAGCAATTCAATTTACAGGAAAACCAAACTAGCTGCAGCGTTGCCGATCACAGCACTAAAAATGCAAAGCTCAGCCACTAAAGGCGCAAAGTTTCGAATCGGGGGCATCATCAGATTGGGAGCAACGAATTTTTCAATCTAACCTTCTATTATCGGCTGCCCATGGCAGGCATCCTTTGGTAGAGAATTAAGAAAAAACTAAACACGCTGTATATATTGCGATTAGGGCGATGAACACAGAAAATCATGCGCTTTTACCGCGGCAAGTTTCGAGTGGCCACCATCATCAGGCTTTGAGAAAGGAATTTTTAAGTGTTGGTCCTCATTTCCGATCAGGTTTTCGCCGTGATGGAAACACACATAGAGTTGGGCTCTAGAAACATTGACAGTTTTCGGAAATGGTGGAATAGTGGCAACGCCGCCGCAATGATTTTTCCGAATTCTAGATGGAAATTAGTTGGCTGGTTTGATCTCAACTAAATTTTTAGCTGTTCCAGTGAAAATCTCCGAAAAACACTACTTTTCAGCAAGGCAACATCGCATTTTTTGTCACCCTCCGAATGACTAGGATGTTCTGCGCAGTTTCCATTCTGGGGATGTTCTGCGAAAAGTGCACCCTGATGGCGTTTTCCCGAGCTTGAAGTTTCACAGATTTGTTTGCAGTGTCAAGTGAAAACTTCGATCAAAATCCCTATTTGCACCCGGCAACAGCGCATTTTTTTCACATCTGCGATACGTTTGGCAAGTTTGACGCATTTTGTGTCAAAAAACGTTTTGCACAAAATGAAATACTGAGACGTTTTCTGCGGCTTGAACTTTCAAAAGGTTTGTTTGCACAGTTAGGTGAAACCATCCAAGAAATCCGACATTCTAGCCTGGCAATGTTGCATTTTTTGACATTTTCAGACTCCTTATAACATTCGACACCTTTCTTGTTCTAATAAGTTTTTTCCTAAAAATAACCCTTGTGTCAAATACAGGATGTTAAACTTTCAGTGACCACTCTCACTACTTTCAACTCAAAATCATGTCGAAAATCAGATTCTTCGACTGGCAACACCGCATTCTTTTGACATATTCGAAATGTACATCATATTTGCAACCTATTTTGTGCTCAGAAGTTTTTACGTCAAATGAACGGTTAAGCCGTATACTGAATGTTGAAGTTTCCGTAACTACTCTCACTACCTCCAGCTGAAAACAATGTGGAAAATCACATTTTTCGACTGGCAACACCGCATTGTTTTGACATTTTCGTACTCTACATCACATTCTCAACCGTTTTGGATCAGAGCGCTTTTTTCAAAAAATGAACGGTTAAGCCGCATACTGAGTGTTGAACTTTCAGTGACTACTCTCACTACCTTCAAATAAAAACCATGTTGAAAATCAGTTTATTTGACTGGCAACACCGCATTGTTTTGACATTTTCAAAATGTACATCATATTCATAACCTTTTTTGAGCTGAGGAGTTTTTACGTCAAATGAACGGTTAAGCCGCATACTGAGTGTTGAAATTTCCGTAACCACTCTCACTACCTCCAACGGAAAACCATGTCGAAAATTACATTTTTCGACTGGCAACAGCGCATTGTTTTGACATTTTCGTACTCTACATCACATTCTCAACCTTTTTGGATTTGAGGAGTTTTTTCAAAAAATGAACGGTTAATCCGAATACTGGGTGTTAAACTTTCAGTGACCACTTTCAGCACCTTCAACTGAAAACTCGCACCAAAATCAGCTTTTTCGACTAGCAACACTGCATTTTTTTACATTTTGTTGATTTTGTGAATATTCTACGCATCTTATGTCCTGAGATAAGGTGAAAATATGGATTTTTCTGATGTTTTCCCCAAACTATTCAAATAAAATTTTCGAAATTTTGAACCCGTCAAAACGGCAGAACGTTTCACTTTTCACTCAACATTTTCAGACCGAAAGTCTGTCAAACATCCCAGACGCACCCAAAATGCAAAATAAATTTGATGTTTCTTGGTGGAAATTTCGGTTTTCCTTGCAGTTTTCACCAAACTGTGCACACAAAATTTTTCAAACTTCAAGCCCGAGAAAACGGCACAACTTTTCACTCTGCGCTGAACATCTTCATACTAAAAATACGCCAAACTTCCCAGGCGCAGCCAAACTGCCAAAACAATTTTTGGTTGCGGGGTGAAAATTTCGATTTTCCTTGAAGTTTTCACCAAACCGTGCAAACAAAATTTGTCAAACTTTGAGCCCACGAAAACAGCACAACGTTTCACTCTGCGCTGAACATCTTCAGACCAAAAATACGTCCAACTTCCCAGGCTCATCCAAAATGCCAAAAAAATTTTGGGTTGCAAGGTGAAAATTTCGATTTTCCTTGAAGTTTTCACCAAACTGGGCTCACAAAATATTTCAAACTTCAAGCTCGTGAAACCAGCACAACGTTTCACTCTGCGCTGAACATCTTCAGACCAAAATTACGTCAAACTTCACAGGCGAACCCAAAATGTCAAAAAAATTATGGGTTGCTGGGTGGAAATTTCGATTTTCCTTGAAGTTTTCACCAAACTGTGCTCACGAAATTTTTCAAACTTTGAGCCCACGAAAACAGCACAACGTTTCACTCTGCGCTGAACATCTTCAGACCAAAAATACGTCAAACTTCCCAGGTACACCCAAAATGCCAAAAAAATTTTGGGTTGCAAGGTGAAAATTTCGATTTTCCTTGAAGTTTTCACCAAACTGGGCTCACAAAATTTTTCAAATTTCAAGTTCGTGAAACCAGCACAACGTTTCACTCTGCGCTGAACATCTTCAGACCAAAATTACGTCAAACTTCACAGGCGAACCCAAAATGCCAAAAAAATTATGGTTTGCTGGGTGGAAATTTCGATTTTCCTTGAAGTTTTCACCAAACTGTGCTCACGAAATTTTTCAAACTTTGATCCCGAGAAAACGGAACAACGTTTCAGTCTGCGCTGAACATCTTCAGACTAAAAATACGTCAAACTTCCCAGGTGCACCCAAAATGTCAAAAAATGTGGGGTTTATGGGTGGAAATTTCGATTTTTCTTGAAGTTTTCACCAAACTTTGCAAACAAAATTTTTCAAACTTTGAGCCCACGAAAACAGCACTACGTTTCACTCTGCGCTGAACATCTTCAGACCAAAAATACGTCAAACTTCACAGGCGCACCCAAAATGTCAAAAAACTTATGGGTTGCTGGGTGGAAATTTCGATTTTCCTTGAAGTTTTCACTAAACTATGCAAACAAAATTTTTCAAACTTCGAGCCCAAGAAAACAGCACAACGTTTCACTCTGCACTGAACATCTTCAGACSAAAAACACGTCATACTTYCCAGGGKCACCCAAAATGCCAAAAAAATGTTGGGCCGCTGTGGGGAAATTTCGAGTTTCCTTGAAGTTTTCACCAAACTGTGTAMACGAAATTTTTCTAACTTCGAGCCCGAGGAAACAGCACAACGTTTCACTCTGCGCGGAACATCTTCAGACCCAAAATACGTCAGACGTTCCAGACGCACCGAAAATGCCAAAAAAATGCGGCGTTGCCTGCAAAAAATAGGGATTTTTCTGCAAGTTGCCAATAAACTGGACAATGAAAACTTGGGAAACTTCAAGCGTGCCAAAACTGCACAAGAGTTCACTTTTCGCAAAACACCCTCAGAACAAAAAATACGCAAAGCACTCCAAGCATCCAGAGGATGTCAACAGCTGCGACGTTGCCTTGCTCCAAAGTAGCATTTTCGGGGATTTTCCCGAGAACAACTGCAAATCCAGCTCGGACCAACACAGCCAACTAACTAAACGGTTTGCCAATAGAAAAATAAACTGAAACGGGCTGCGTTGCCATGTTTGGCGAAATGTCTAATTTATCAGGATTTTTATCCATTAGTTGCATCCGTTCTCAGGCGGGAACTCGGCAAATATGCTAGCGATTTTTGAAAAGATCTTGCCCAGTTTTGACAGCGAATTCCAGAAAAACTGATGATGCCCCCGGTTCGAAACTTTTTGGGTTGTGCGGGCCAACGCCGCTCTTTTTAACGCTGGGAACGGCAACGCTGCAGCTGGTATAGTTTTCCCATAAATCCAATTGTCGCAACCTTAAACGAAAAAACTGCAGAAAAGCGGGTGTAATTGAAAAATCCTGCTGGCTAGCCTGATGATGGCAGCCATTCGAAACTTTCCAGTTCTATAGAGTGAGCCTTAGTCTTTTTAACGGCGGAAAGGCCAAGTGTGGGCTGGTTTGGGTTCTTCGGATGTTGACATCCGATGTAATGGCAACCGCGCAAAAGGCCTGATGATGGTGGGGGGTGAAACTTTTTAGGTTGCCGATGAACCAAAGGTTTGTTGTTTAAAGGGGTTGAGAATTTTGCCTGTGGCGCTGCTGGGGTTGCAGTGAGGCTGTTCGGAAGAACCCCTTGAGGAGTCTGATCTTGCAGCCATTAGGGGATTTTTTGGAAAATTGCTGCTTTCACATTGAGGGTGTTACAAAGTTCAAATTTTCTGGGAGTTTTAAGTGGGGTTTGCGCTTGCAAATGGGGCAAAAACCTATCATTTGGCTGCGGGGGTTTGGGTGTGAGGCACTTCGGAAAAAGGTTGGCCCCCGCCAGGTCTGTTGGCGGCAAGCGGCCCTTTCAAAGGGCGCCGCCCTCGAACCAAAGGGGCTACGGAGATGAAATTTTCCCAGCCGCTAGCCCAGACGTGTAGGTTTCAGATGAGGCTAAAATCGGGCCAGTAGTGGTAGGGGCTGGCTGGTGAGGCCAGTTGGAAAAAACAATTGTCGTCGTTTGCCCCTGTTTCGGCACAAACTTCGTCCAGGAGGGCACTTTTAAGTGGGTTTTTGGGCGAAAAGTGGATTTTCCGAGCCGGGTGGGTGTCCGGTTCCGGTCGAAAAATGTGTGACGCAAAATCGGCCAGCAAATGCGAAGAAAGAGGCAAAACCAGGCGCCTCCAGTGCCGACATTCCACGCATTTGGCAAGGTAAGGTCGGCCACTTTTTCACCACGTTCTAGGATACGTTCAGGATATTTTCGTTATTCAATTGAAAGAGCAGTTGAACGATCTAGGAAGGCGGTTCAAGGCGACGCGATCGGAAAACACGACAACAGCAGCCTACTCGATGAATTCAATCGGTCAAAGATCGCCGATTAGTTGGGGAAAATGGCCTGCAGTCGCCCAGGGTTTGGAGAAAATTTCGGCTTTTTCCTCGCGAAAATGTGCCCGAATTGGTGCTGATTAAGGGCCTTTTTGGATTTTTGAAATCGGCCCCGTATTAAGCGAGTTATCGGGTAAAGTTGGGGGATCGTTAGTTCTAGATTGAGTCACAAACGTTCCTGGGCCCACTAACGTTTGGACTGATTTTGGAAATTAATTGCGCAAAATCGGGAAAAGCTACACAGTCGGCTGCGGTGGCCCTGGAAAGAATGGGCTTTTGGCTATGAGCTGGCAGGTTGCGGACGCGGCACCATCCTCAGGGTGGTTTTGGCAAATTAATCAACTTGGGTGAAAATGTGCTTAAGCAAATTGCTGGCAACCACCTTTCGAGAACTAATTGCGGACCTTTGGAGAGAGACAGGATTTTTGCTGGCACGCCCCTGAATAGAGCCCACTTTGGTCTGTAAAACACCCAGTTTCGAACCGAGTCCCATCCTCAGGCCGGTTTTGACAGCTTAAGGAAGTTAGTGAAAATGCAGTTGAGCAAACTGCTGATAAACAATTTTTGAAAATTATTTGCTATAACTCGGGCAAAGGTAGAAACTCAAGTGGTACGGCACTGCATGGGGCGCAGCACTATCTGCTAACGAACAGGTTTCGAACGCAGCACCTTTCTATAGAAGCATTTTTTTGGAAGAACTTCTAGAAGAGCGTTTTTGGAAAGTTTTCGCACTGTTTGCCTCAAAACGTGCGCAATTGAGGGCCGGGATTAAAATATCAAAATGTCGAGAAAAGTCTGTGGTTTGGGCTTCTGAAAGAGGGTTTTGCGAATCGGAAGTGCCGTAATGCGCCAAAGCTACAGCCGGATGAAACCCACGAAAAACATTTTTCTGCACATTCCTCACTGATTTGCTCAAAAAGGGCGCAATTGAGGGCCAAATTGAAAATCTCCTAAAGCCGCAGAAAGCGTACAGTTTGGGCTTTCAATAGAGGGTTTCGAAGACCGGAAGTGCCTCAAGACACCAAAGCTACAGCCCGATGAATCTCTAGAAGAGCATTTTTCCAAAGTTTTCGCACTGTTTACCTCAAAAAGAGCCCATTTGAGGGCCGAGTATAAAATCTCAAAACGACCTGGAAAGTGGTGAGTTTGGGCTTTTAAAGGAGGGTTTCAGACGCCGGAAGCGCCTCAAAGGGTCAAAGCTGCAGCCGGATGAATATCAGAAGAAGCGTTTTTAGGAAGTTTTCGCACTCTTTGCCTCAAAAAGAGCGCTTTTGAGGGCCGGGATTAAAATATCAAAAAGCGGAAAAAAGTCAGAAGCTTTGGCTTTCGAAAGAGAGTTTTGAAAACCGGAAGTGCCTTAATGCGCTAAAGCTACAGCCGGATGAAACCCACAAAAAACATTTTTCTTCACATTTCTCATTTATTTCCTCAAAAAGAGCGCAATTGAGGGCCAAATATAAAACCTCAACAAGCCAAAGAAAGTGTGCAGTTTGGGCTTTCAATAGAGAGTTTCGAAGGGCGGAAATGATTCAAGACACCAAAGCTACAGCCCGATGAATCTCTAGAAGAGCATTTTTCCAAAGTTTTCGCATTTTTTACCTCAAAAAGAGCGCATTTGAGGGCCGCGTATAAAATCTCAAAACAACCTGGAAAGTTTTGAGTTTGGGCTTTTAAAGGAGGGTTTCGGACGCCGGAAGCGCCTCAAAGGGTCAAAGATACAGCCGGATGAATATCAGAAGAAGCGTTTTTCGAAAGTTTTCGCACTCTTTGCCTCAAAACGTGAGCAATTGAGGGCCGGGATTAAAAAATCAAAAAGTCGAAAAAAGTCAGAAGCTTTGGCTTTCGAAAGAGGGTTTTGAAAACCGGAAGTGCCTTAATGCGCCAAAGCTACAGCCGGATGAAACCCACAAAAACCATTTTTCTTCATATTTCTTACTTATTTCCTCAAAAAGAGCGCAATTGAGGGCCAAATTTAAAACCTCAAAAAGCCAAAGAAAGCGCCGATTTGGAACTTTCAAAACCAGGTTCGAGTAACCGGAAGAGTCCAAAGGACCGGAAGCTACCACGGATCAAAATCCGTAAAGTTGGCTTTTCGTAAAAAAACTCTCTGCACTCTTCACCTCAAAACACCGCCAATTGAGGGCCGATTTTGAGGTTTCGGCACGCAGATGAAAGCGAAAACTTTCAGCTTTTGAAAAAGTCGCTCGCCTCCCGGGTGCGGGCTACAGATCGGGAGCTACAGCCGAATGAATGCAGGAATAGAGCCGAGAGACACTTTCGGGCTTTTGATACTGCTGACAACATTCCAAACACCCCCCGTAACACCCACGCTGCGAGTGGGAGAGAGACACCAACAACGATCACCTTGACAACCACCCAAACTTTGTCCAACTCAATCGAAATACCGGGGCGCATTGTTTAGTTCACGCTGCTAGTGGTCGGGTTTCTCGCCTAATTTAGTCGCTCTGGCAACAGCGGTTTTAACGCCGCTCTTCGTCATCCATCCAGTTGGCCGGTTTAGTGTTCCTGGTGCATCTAGGGGGGCTGCGCAATCAGCAGCAGCACACTCAGTGACTACCAGTAAGTAATTTAGGGAATTTCCCGTATTTTCACACAAAAATCGGCTTCATCCGCATGTAAACAGTGGTAAACGCAGTCAAACCCTCTCAAGGTCGCAAAACGACTCGAGCTGCAAGTTAGAACCGCTGGCGCCATCTGCCGGCGTAGCCCCAATGACGCCCAAGCGTTCCCCTAACTGCCCACACCAGCTGCAAGTGCTCAACTTCCAGCCCACAGATGTCACCCCCTGTGCCATCGTGCGTCTATTGGGGTTGACGAGTCCCTCTCGCTCGCTCTCATGCCCCGACCCTGAGTTCATCACACTCACTCTCAAGGGAACGTCGCGCCAGCTGCCGGCACGCAGGCGATTTAAGGCGCTTTTGGAGGTGGCGGAGGGCCGCAATGACGTCATCCTGCAGTTCGGCTGCCGCCGACTGGAGGTTCGGTTGGACCACGTGCCTCCAAACTCACTTTTCACTGTGCTGCCCCTGTATGTGATCTGTGCGGGCCACAGTGGGGAGTTTCAGGGTGAGTGTGGACGATTAGGCGAATGCGCCGGGAGTTGTGGTCGGTTTGGCAAAGGCGCCTGCATGCAAGCTTTRATTTTTGAATTTTTTTTTAAGTGTTTGTTTGTCTGCAAAGTTGGCCGATGGTCAAATTTGTAACAGCTACCGCAAAAACGGCAAATTATGGATTTTTKMTGGGGGACAATTTGGARAAAMAATCGCCAAAAATCCAGTGTTTTTGCGATTTTGTCAAAAKTTACTCAAACAGCTRGAKGATTAATGKGGCCYCAAYTTACTGTAYAGAGTGTTGGGCATTTTCGGTCCAAGCGTTCAAGAAAATGGGTTYAACATGGAACGATTGAGGTCGAAWTGATCGAATTTMTGGTTKTTTGGGCGAATGCGCCAACATGCAAATTCCCTATTTTTTAAGTTGCTGATGTTTTTCACGGGTTTTCGTGTGTTTTATTGCATATTTGAGGGCCAAGTAGGCCYGTGCTTAGGCSTCTGCCCACGGTCGCTGAAAAAATGCCAACGCAGGATTTTTTCGATTTTTTCCCTAGAAAATTTGGAAAAAAAATGGCWAAAAATACAGTTTTTTTGCGATTTTGCCAAAATACACTCAAACAGATAGAGCATTAGCGTGGCCTCAACTTGCTGTCCAGTGTCGGGTATTTTCGGTACGAGTGTCCACGAAAATGGGTTCAAAATGAAAAGATTGGATTAWAAATGACCRAATTTCTGTTTTATTGGGCGAATGCGCCAACATGCAAATTCCTAATTTTTTAAGTTGCTGGTGTTTTTAACGCGGTTTGGTGTGTTTTATTGCATATTTGTGGGCCAAGTAGGCCTGTGCTTAGGTGGTTGCCCACGTTGGCTGAAAAAAAGACAGCGAAGGATTTTTTCGATTTTTTCCCTACAAAATTTGGAAAAAAATTCGCTAAAATACAGTTTTTACGTGATTTTGTCAAAATGCACTCAAACAGATAGAGGATTAGTGTGCTCTCAACCTGCTGTACCGTGTCGGGCATTTTTGGTCCAAGCGTCCAAGAAAATGGATTCAAAATGAAAAGATTGGGGTAAAAATAACCGAATTTCTGGTTGTTTGGGCGAATGCGCCAACATGCAAATTCCTAATTTTTCAAGCTGCTGATGATTTTCACCGGTTTTCCTGTGTTTTATTGCATATTAGAGTGCCAAGTGCGCATGTGCTTAGGCGTTTGCCCAAGTTGGCCAAAAAAGGCAAATTGTAGATTTTTTCCATTTTTTTTCTGTGGAAAATTTTGATAAAAAATTCGCCAAAAATCCGATTATTTCGCGATTTGGCAAAAACGCACACAAGCGGATAGATGATTAATGAGGCCTTAACCTGCTTCACAGAGTGTTGCGCATTAACTGTTAGAGTTGCTGATGTTTCTGCTCCAAAAAAGTAAAAAACAAAAGTTGATTTTCTGTGTAAAAAATTCATCATAACTTGCAGGGTTTTTGCTCCATTTTAGACGTGACAACGTTGGGCGTTAGAGAAAACCTCGGGCTTCAAGACGAAGTTGGAATTTTTCCAATCCGACTTGCACTCAGCGAGTTACACTAAAAAATTTCGAAAAAATCTCCAAAATTTTTTTCTGTGCGTAAAAAATTTCAGTCGTTCATAAGTTGTAGAGAAAATCGTCAGCTTTTCGACGCATTTGGAATTTTTCAAATCGGACTTGTATTAACCCAGATACAGTGAAAATTTCAAACAAAAAAAAGTGAGAAAAAAAAATTTCTCGCTGGGAAAAAATCTTTATAACTTCCAGATTTGTGCCTCGATTTCAGTCGAATCAACGCTCCAACTTAGGGAAAATCGTCCGCTTCAAGACGTATTTGGAATTTTTCAAATTGGCCTTGTATTAACCGAGATACAGTGAAAATTTCAAACAAAACAAAGTGAAAAAAATTTCTCGGTGGGAAAAATCTYTATAACTTCTAGGTTTGTGCCTCGACTTCAGTCGAATCAACGCTGGAACTTAGGGAAAACCGTCCGCTTCAAGACGCTTTGGAACTTTTCAAATCGGACTTGTCTTAACAGAGATACAGTGAAAATTTGAAACAAAAAAGTGAGAAAAATAAATTTTTCGCTGGGAAAAAAACTTCATAACTTCCAGGTTTGTGCCTGGATTTCAGTCGAATTAACGCTGAAACTTAGGGAAAACCGTCCGCTTCAAAACGCATTTGGAATTTTTCAAATCGGCCTTGTATCAACAGAGATACAGGGAAAATTTGAAACAAAAAAGTGAGAACAACAAATTTCTCGGCGAGAAAAAATATTTATAACTTCCACATTTTTCGCTCAAAATCAGTTGCGTCAACGCCGGCAGTTCTAGAAAATCATCAGCTGTAAGACGCATTAAAAACCAGAACTCCCGTGCTTGCGCGGTTGCCACAGTTGCCTCAAAAACGCCAAACTGCCGACTTTTTCAAACAAAACAAAGTGAGAAAAAGAAATTTCTCGCTGGGAAAAAATCTTTATAACTTCCAGGTTTGTGCCTCGATTTTAGTCGAATCAACGCTCGAACTTAGGGAAAACCGTCCGCTTCAAAACGCATTTAGAATTTTTCAAATCGGCCTTGTATCAACAGAGATACAGGGAAAATTTGAAACAAAAAAGTGAGAACAAAAAATTTCTCGGCGAGAAAAAATATTTATAACTTCCACATTTTTCGCTCAAAATCAGTCGCGTCAACGCCAGCAGTTCTAGAAAATCATCAGCAGTAAGACGCATTAAAAACCAGAACGCCCGTGCTTGCGGGGTTGCCACAGTTGCGTCAAAAACGCCAAACTGCCGCCTTTTTCCAGTTTCTTGCCCCCTGACTAACGCCCTGCCTCAAAACCAGCCCCCCCAACGGAGAACTGCGACCCGCAGAGCGCCTGCCGCCGCATCCACCTCGCCTCCAAACTCCTCCAGACCTTCACTGCCGAAAAACTGCAGGAAACCGGCTTGGGCCGCCGCACCTTCACCCTGGAGGACCGCTGCCACGTCTTCCGCTCCGCCCTCCCTGCAGAGGAGGCGCGCCGCATGTCGCAGGAGGCGCTCTGGACCCGAATCGGTACCTCCTCAAATTCCCCTCCTCCGCCAGCCCTCACCAGTCGAGTTCCAGGCCGCGACATCATGCGCTCTCCTCTTCGCTCTCAGCGCCGCAAGTATCTGGCGTTTCTCTCCTGCACACGCTACGACGGCCTCCGGTTCACCTCCGAGCTGACAACCCATGAGGACGCCCTCAAAATCACCGAAGCCTACGTGGCGTTGGGAGGAGGAGGGCTGGCGCTGTTCGGCTCCGCCTCCCTCCACTCCTGGCCCGAGGCCTTTGAGGAAATCGCCCCCCGCTTCCTGGACGCCACGCCCATCGACCCGCGCCATCTGCTGGACGACAGCTGCTACCGGTAGGTGCCCTCTAGCGGCGCATGCGCCCACTAACCCAGCTGTTCCAGCGGAACGCTGGGCGCCAGTTTCTCCACCACTTTGGGCGCAGTTCTGCACGAGTTGTTCCACTGTTTCGACTTGGGGCACTCGAGAGGGGGGGTAATGGGGCGGGGCTTCGACCAGATCAGCCGCTTCTACGTCTGCGCGGACGAGGGGGAGGAGGCCGAGGGGGATCGCACGCCCCTCGAGCGGAGCTGCGCAGTGCTGCTGGCTTACCATCGGTGAGTGTTGGGAGGGGGCAGCATTGCAGGGAAGGGGGCTCTTGTAGGTGGTTGGGCGGGTCCGCAGGTGCTGCGCGGGAGGTCAGTTTGGTCTACGACGCGCATAGCGGGGCGGTCAAGGCGACGGCAGGCATTCGGGTGGTGGAATTGAGGAGGAGGGAGGATCAGCTGATTGGGCGCAGCTGGACGTTCGAGGGGAGGGTGCTGCGCCACTTCTTCCAGCTGCCGCCAGAGGCGCGGCTGGCGCCGTTCCTGCTGGTGGTGGAGGACAATTGCGGCAACATTCTCAAGCAGGAGGCGCAGTGACTCTGCAAGAACTGACCATGCAAATAAAAGTATTTTTTCAACAACAACAGTTTTTTTTACCCAAAGTGTTCTCTACCCAGTGGCGCAACGCGCATGTTTTTGCCTGCTTAGTTTCTGCGCAATTAATTGCGCAGCTTGGCTCGACACCGACACCGGAATTTTTTTTAGCGCCAACTCAACTTCAAAGCGGCGCCAAAAATCAGCCAAAGAAGCCAGAGGAATGAAAAAAATCAGGCTTGTAACACAAAGTCTTCTCTACCCAGTGGGGCAACGCGCAAGTTTTTGCCTGCTTAGTTTCTGCGCAATTAATTGCGCAGCTTGGCTCGACACCGACACCGGAATTTTTTTAGCGCCAACTCAACTTCAAAGCGGCGCCAAAAATCAGCCAAAGAAGCCAGRGGAATGAAAAAAATCAGGCTTGYAASACAAAGTCTTCTCTACCCAGTGGGGCAACGCGCAWGTTTTTGCCKGCTTAGTTTYKGCGCAATTAATTGCGCARCTTGGCTCGACACCGACACCGGAATTTTTTTAGCGCCAACTCAACTTCAAAGCGGCGCCAAAAATCAGCCAATAAAGCCAGGGAAATGAAAAAAATCAGGCTTGTAAGACAAAGTCTTCTCTACCCAGTGGTGCAACGCACATTTTTTTTCCGGCTTAGTTTTTGCGCAATTAATTGCGCAACTTGGCTCCACTTGCGAGGTTGAAATTTTCACTCATTCAAAGCTGATTTTGGAAAATTTTTGCAGCCTAAACCAGACGGCGCAAAACCCAGAAGTTTCACCCGCTGGGAGCAGAAACTTCCCCCTCTACTTACCGGAAGTGTCACTCAAATCGAGCCAAAAATGTGAGAACTAGAGACATTTAAAAGGGAGGTTGCAACGTTAAAATGTTCACTTATTTAAGGCCAATTTTGAAAAATTCCTGCAGTAGAAACTAAACTGCGCAAACACCGGAAGTTGCCCCATTGTGGAGTACGAGCTCCTCTGTCGACTTGTCGGAGGATTCACTCAAATTGAGGGAAAATTGCGACAGCCAGGGTCTTTTAAAAGGGAGCTTGCAACGCTGAGATCTGCGCTTATTTAAAGCCAATTATCAAAAATTCATCCAGTCTGAACTAAACCGCACAGAAATAGGAAGTTTTATTATCTTGCAGGGTAAAGTTCGCTAACTGCTCTTCGGAAGTTTCACTGAAATTCAGGCAAAAATGCGGCAACCAGATAGTTTTAAATGGTGGCTTGCAAAGTTGAAAGTTTTACTCATTTAGCGCCAATTTTCAAAAATTCATCCAGTCGAAACTGGAACGAGCAGAAACCGGAAGGTTCCCCATCCTGGAATACATTCTCCACTGTCTAGTTGAAAGAAGTTTCACTAAAATTAAAGCAAAACTCCGGCACTCAGCTCCTTTTAGAGAGGAGCTTGCAACGTTAAAAGTTTTACTCATTTAAAGCAAATTTTCAAAAAAGCAGTTTAAACTGGAATGTTCAAAAATCGATAGGTTTAGTCGCATGAAGAAGAAACTTCACGCTCTGATAGACGGAAGTTTCACTCAAATTTAGGCAAAAATACGAGAACCAGAGACCTTTAAAGGGGATCTTGTAATGTTGAAATGTTGATTCATTTTACGCCAATATTAAAAAAATCCTGCAGTCCAAGCTTGATGGGACAAAGTCCGGAAGTTTCACCATCCGGAAGCAGCACGACAGCTCTGAAATTGGCGGAAGTTTCACTCAAATTGAGGCACAATTCCCACAACCAGAGACTTTTAAGGGGGAGCTTGCAACATTGAAATTTATGCTTATTTAAAGCCAATTTTCAAAAATTCGTCCAGTCTAAACTAAACTGCGCAGAAGTAGGAAGTTGTACTATCTTGGAGACTAAAGTTTGCTTACTGCTCTTCGGAAGTTTGACTGAAGTTAATGCAAAAATGCGGCAACCAGATAGTTTTAAATGGTGGCTTGCAAAGTTGAAAGTTTTACTCATTTAGCGCCAGTTTTCAAAAATTCATGCAGTCKAAACTGGAACGAGCAGAAACCGGAAGGTTCCCCATCTTGGAGCACACGCTCCACTGTCTAGTTGAAAGAAGTTTCACTAAAATTCAAGCAAAACTCCGGCACTCAGATCCTTTAAGAGAAGAGCTTGCAACGTTGAAAGTTTTACTCATTTAAAGCAAATTTTCAAAAATTCCTGCAGTTTAAACTCGAATACTCAGAAGCCGGAAATTTCACGCTATTCAAGACGAAAGTTCACTTTCCGCCTGCGGACAGCCCCACTAAAATTGAGTCAAGATTGCGTCATTCAGGGACTTTTAAAGAGGAGCTTGCAACGTTGAAATTTTCACTCATTCAAAGCCAATTTCCAAAAATTCG
>NW_026017316.1:1015098-1020998 GCF_020466585.1 Dendroctonus ponderosae
GTGCAAAAACTGGAAGTTTCACCATCTTATAGCGGAATCCCTACTCTCCACTGGCCGAAAGTTTCACTAAAATTGAGGAGTAAATGCGGCAACTAAAGGATTTTAAAGGGGAGCTTGCAACGTTGAAAGTTTCACTCACAAAGCCAATTTTCAAAAATTGCTGCTGTCCAAACCAGATGGCGCCAAATACGGAAGTTTCACCATCTTGAAGGGGAACCCCCACTCTCCAGTTTCCAGGAATCTTCTCTGAGTATTTTTCCCCAATTGTTCCAGAAAAGCGGAGTTTCGCCTCTTTGGGAACTGAGAAAACGCCCATTTTTTCCAAAAAACCCCAAAAATATATTTAAAAACCCCAAAAACAGTCAATCAAAGTTTGGCCTGCAGGCCAAACTGCTTCCAGCCGACGATATCCGCCCACCAGGTGGGCCTGCCCGCCCCATAGGGCGACCCGAAGAGCGCCTGCTCCAGCCGCCCATAAACGCGCCCATCGGACGCGCCCAGAGTCGAGTTCAGCACAGCATCGGGCGGGGCGATCACGTCAACAAGGGCGACCGCCTCATCCTTCAACTGGGCGCACAGCTCCAGGACGCCCCTCTGGATCAGCTGGCCGGGGGCGGCGCCCTGCGCGAACCCGCCCTGGTACAGCAACCCCAGGGACTTTTCCAGGCTGAAGAGCCCGTAGAGGGCGAACACCCTTAGCAGCACCGGGCGCAGCCCGCCATCCGAGCAGCTGGCCACTTTATCCAGGAACTTCCGCAGGAGGAAGTGCTGCAAGCGAAAAGTGAGGGTGCGTGCTGCCCGCCCCACCGCCCTCACTCACCTCACTAAAGGCCACCGCTAGATCCTTGGCGGCGAACACCTGCGAGTCGCTTCTGGCCCAGAACTTCGTCTGGCCGCCCTCCAGCCGCCCCTCCAGCGCCTGCGCGGTCTGCTGCAGCAGATAGCAGGCGCGCCACTGGAACATGCGCAGAATGCCTGCAAAGTGCGCGCTCATACCTCACAACCCCTCGCCCACTCGCTCCCTACCTGCAGGGCGGCACAGCTCCTGCACAGTGGTGGCCTCAAAGCGCGCCCTCAAAATCTCCTGCCACTCATTGAGGAAATCCACCGAGCCCAGGGGGGATTCGATGATCGTGCCGGCCCGAATCTGCGGCCAGATCTTCAGCAGGAAGTTCGACGTTTGCTGCACGAGCACCCAGTTTTCGCCCTCGTAGGTGAGGGCGGCGTCCTGATTGGCGCGCCACGCCCCCAGCCCCGCCCCCTTGAGGTAGCCGTGCCCGCCGCACGCCTCGCGGCAGCTCTGGATGGCGTCGCGCATCAGCCAACCGGAGAGCGGCTTGGCGGCGCACGTGACCACGTGAACCTCCACGGCCAATAGGGAGATGGAGGCGGAGCGCGGCTGGCCAATCATCTGCTCGAACACGTCGTTCAGGTAGCGCGTGAAGACCTTGAGCATGTAGGCGGCCGCCAGGTGGGGCAGCAGGCGGTATTGCTGGGGGGAAACCAGTTTTCTGGAAATTTGCTCATAGCTTGGCTGATTTTGGTCGGATTTGTCGGTCGCACACTGCGGTTGGTGGAGCGCGAAATCAGCTTTCAACTGCTGTTGGGATTTTTGAAATCCGCCCAGAACTAAGCAGGATACAGCCGAAAGGGGCCGTGCTTTTTACATGGCTTTTTGGCCCAAGTGGGGGGAAAATCCGAAAATCGGCTCTATCTCGCCTAGGGTTTGCTCTAGCGAAAAAGTGAACACCAACTTTTTTATGCAGTTGGAGGCTCTCGATCTGGTGGTGTGCTCGGAATTTTTTGGTTGTTTTCGGTTTTGGAGATATCGAGGTTTTTTGGAAAAACACCTTTTTGACTGTTGTGCGAAAACCGTTTGAGCTGCAGGCAAGGCAAAATTTGCATTGGATCGCGTTTTTTAAGGGCAATGTTTTGGCAAGAGCACCAATTTTCGCTAAGAAGCTTCGTTTGGGCGCAAAAAAATAAAATGTGAATTTCGGACAAAGTTCCGAGGTTTCGACCAGGGGAAATTTTCGAGAAACAAATCAAAAGTCTTTTTTGGAAAATTTTCCTGCTTAGAGCGTGGCATAAGGATCACCTTGACGAGAAACACTGGTTGATTGTTTTGGAAAAAATATCCCAACTGAACCAGGGGGGAAAGAAGTGTGCAACCCTGAAGATGGCGATTTTTCCAAACTTCCCCATAGAATTTGGGCGATTTTGCTTGTTTCGGCTTTTTCACGGGCCATTGAGTGGAATTTTGACCAAAAATGGCTCATTTGAATGTTGGTCGAATTTCCAAACTTTTTTCGAAAATTGGGGGGAAATCCAAAAATCGGCTTTAACTCGCTTGGCGTTTGTGTTACCGAAAAAGTCAATACCAACTTTTTTATGCACTTTTGGGCTCTCGATCTAATGGTGGGTCTGGAATTTGTTGATTCTTTTTGGTTTTGGAGTTTTCCACCTTTTTGTGACAAACATGTTTTTGACATTTGTGCGAAAACTGCGCATGGTAGAAGTGTGCAAAAACTACCACTGGCTCTAGCGCGATAGCGGCAATTTTTCATCAAGAGACACATTTTTCGGTAAGAAGCTTTGTTTGGGCGCCAAAAATTAAAATGTAAATTTCGGGGAAAATTCTAAGATTTCGATCAGAGAAAATTTTCCAGAAAAAGTCAAAAGCGTTTTTTCGAAAATTTTCCTACCTAGGGCGTGGCATATGGACGAACTATACAAAAAACACTGGTTAATTTCTTTGGGGAAGATTCCCCAACCGAACCAGGGGGGAAAGAACGTGCACTCAGGACAGGCTCTTATGGGGGCGCGCGCTTCAAACAGCCATAAAATCCCCAATTTTTCCCCAAATGTCCCCAATTTTGCCTACAGTGTTTGTCCGCTTGGGTTTCAACATATTTGATGGTTGGTGTCCGCATTGAGACTCCAGGGGGGATGCCACCCCTTTAAGCGCTGTGGAGTCCTGAAGATGGCGATTTTTCGAAATTTCCCCATTGAATTTGGGGGATTTTGCTTGGTTTGGGTTTTTCAAAGGCCATTGAGTGGAATTTTGACCAAAAATTACTCATTTCAATGTCGGCCGAATTTCCAAAATGTTTTCGAAAATTGGGGAGAAATCCGAAAATCGGCATTAACTCGCTTGGTGTGTGTTTTAACGAAAAAGTCCATACCAACTTTTTTATGCATTTCTGGGCTCGGGATCTAGTGATGTGTCTGGAATTTATAGATTGTCTTTGGTTTTGGAGTTATCCACCCTTTTGTGAGAAACATCTTTTTCACATTTGTGCAAAAACTGCGCATGGCAGAAGTGTGCAAAAACTACCACTGGCTCTAGCGCGATAGCGGCAATTTTTCATCAAGAGACCCATTTTTCGGTTCGAAGCTTCGTTTGGGCGCAAAAAAATAAAATGTGAATTTCGGGCAAAATTCCGAGGTTTCGACCAGGGGAAATTTTTGAGCAAAAATGAAAAATGCGTTTGTGGAAAATTTCATGCTTAGAGCGTAGCATAAGGATCAACTACAGGAGAAACACTGATTAATTGTTTTAAGAAAAAATACCCAACAGAACCAGGGAGGAAGGAACTGTGCAACCCTGAAGATGGCGATTTTTCCAAACTTCCCCATGGAATTTGGGCGATTTTGCTTGTTTTGGGTTTTTCATAGGCCATTGAGTGGAATTTTGACGAAAAATGGCTCATTTGAATTGTGGCCAAATTTCCAAATTTTTTCCGAAAATTGGGGGAAAATCCAAAAATCGGCTTTAACTCGCTTGGTGTGTGTTTTAACGAAAAAGTCCATACCAACTTTTTTATGCAATTCTGGCCTCTCGATCTAGTGGTGTGCCTGGAATTTCCTGAGGGCCTTTGGTGTTGCAGTTATTCACCTTTTTGTGAAAAACATCTTTTTGACATTTGTGCCAAAACTGTGCATGTGATAAGTGTGGAAAAACTACCATTGGCTCTACCGCGGAAGCGGCAATTTTTCATTAAGAGAACCATTTTTCGGTAAGAAGCTTCGTTTGGGCGCAAACAAATTAAATGTAAATTTCGGGAAAAAGTCTAATGTTTCGATCAGAGAAAATTTTCCAAAAAAATCAAAAGTGTTTCTTCGCAAATTTTCCTGCTTAGGACGAGGCATATGGACGAACTACACAAAAAACACTGGCTAATTGCTTTGGGGAAAATTTCCCAACCGAAGTAGGGGGAAAAGAACGTGCACTCAGGACAGGCTCTTATGGGGGCGCGAGCTTCAAACCTCCATAAAATCCCCAATTTTTCTCCAAATGTCCCCAATTTTGCCCACAGTGTTTGTCCGCTTGGGTTTCAACATATTTGATGGTTGGTGTCCGCACTGAGACTCCAGGGGGGGGATGCCACCCCTTTAAGCGCTGTGGAGTCCTGAAGATGGCGATTTTTCGAAATTTCCCCATTGAACTTGGGCGATTTTGCTAGGTTTGGGTTTTACAAGGGCCATTGAGCGGAATTTCAACAAATAATGGTCCAATCGAAAATTGGCAGGATTTCCAAAATTTCTCCAAAATTGGGGGGACAAGCAAAAAAGCGCCCGTAACTCCCTCAGTGATCGGTTTAGGCCAAAAGTGAATAGCAACTTTTTCATGCAATTTGCCCCCCTCTATCCAGTGATGTGCTCGGAAAGTACCGGCGAGTTTTGGTTCTGGAGATTTTGAGGCTTTTTTGCGAAAACTGCAGTTTTGAACTTAACTCAAAAACTCGTGAAACTAGGGTTGTGCAAAAATCGCCGTTCGCTGCCAGTTTTTCATCAAAAGCACCTCTTTTCCCTAGGGTGCCTCGTTTGGGCGCCAAATAGTCAAATGCGATTTTCCGGCAAAACTCCGATGATCTTGATTCAAAGAAAAACCCCCTAGTCTGTTCAGGAAAGTGATTTCCCAGCACGTGGTGGATAGAGGAAAGCCTCAGCTCCAGAACGCAGTTAAAACCGCCAAAATCCGACAACTATTAAGCAAGTTACGCATAAAACAACACTTTGCCACTCCCACCTGCGTTTGGTACTCCAGAATGGCCACCTCCTGCTCCCCCTCGCTGGGCGCAAATTGGCGCCTCACTGCCGAGTAGCGGAGGGCGGTGGTGAGGGCGCAGCCCCCATACGCGTCCGATTGGGCGGTCACCCAGACGCGGGACGCGGAGAGGGCGAGGAGGGAGGCGCCAAAGCGCTGAGACTCGTTCTGATAGGGCGTGACGTAACGCCCCTCCTCCGTGACGTCGCCGGTGTCGTTCAGGAGATACGCCCTAGGGATGCGGTAGTGGGAGAACAGCAAGAACCTAGGGAAAGGGCGGGGGGCTTGAAACAGCAGAAAAAAGAGTGGGGATGGGGGAAAATACCCATTGTCGATGCCATTGAGGCCGATTTTCTCTCCCATGTCCCCAACGGTGACCCCAGGGAAGGGCTGAAGGGTCTCGGGGTCGCGGATGGGGACGACGAAAACGTGCAGTCCATGATGCACGCCACTGACGTACAGCTGCGCATAGACGATGGCGTGCGTTGCCACGTTTCCCAAATCTGGAATATTGCCGGATTTTCTGGGTCAGCTCTGGACAAATCTGTGGCGACAACTGTTCTTTTGTGCACCGAGAAATCCTCATAACTCCTTGAGTTTTTGGGCGATTTCTTTGGGGAAAGCGTCCTTTTTTAGAAAAGGTTTTGGGCTTTTTTGGGGCCTTGAAATTTTTGGAATCCGATCGGCGGCAGCCGCAAACGCGTCAAATAATTGTTTTTGAGTGGTGATTTTGCCAAAAATAGCTGAGTTTCTGCGCTAAAACTGGCCCCAGTTTCAAAAAGATACGAAAATTTAGCGCAAAAGGTCCAAAAAAGGAAAAAATCTGTTTTCCTGAAGAAAAACTCGATGA
>NW_026017316.1:1021997-1030882 GCF_020466585.1 Dendroctonus ponderosae
TTTTGTGTGATGTTAATTCGGAAAACGGAGTTTTTTGGAGAAAATCTTGAGTTTTTTTGGGGTTTGTGAAATTTCTGAAATCCGAACTTTCTCAAAATATGTGAAAAAAAGTGAAAAAAGCGAAAACGCTATTTTTAGGCGATTAGGCTTAATAAAAAATTGAATCAAAACGTAAAAAGATCTTTTAGTAATGGAAAAAGTTGCGGTTTAATGCAAAAAGCTTCATAATTTGCGGTGCGATGTCAATTTGGAAAAAACAAAATTAGGAAAAAAAATTTTCAGAAATTTTTCAGTTTTTTTGGGCCCAAAAATTTTGCTTTGCGCACAATAATTGAGGAGGCAAAGCATCAACGAATTGTAGTTTTTTTCATCGCAAAAATCAGGCTTTTTCCATCGAAACTGGTTGAGAACTTCCAAATGGATTTGAAGCGGAAAAACTCCACGAAACTCGACCAGTTTTTGCGCGATTTTCATTCGGAAAAGTGCGTTTGAGAGCGAAAATGTTCGGCTTGCTGCCGCTGGCAACATTTTTGAAATCCCCACTAGATCAAGCAAGTTACGGGGAAAATTAACCAGATTTAGAGCGTGAAAAAACTTTAAAACTCAAATATGGACTTTCCCTTGCAAATTTTCTCGTAACTTCTCCAATTTTGGTCCGATTTCCATTTTCCAAAAACCAACTGCTAGAGGAAAGCTGCAGCTTTCCAACGCACTTACGACCGTGAAAATCCTGCAAGAACCAGGCAAGATACACCCGAAAATTGCTGCGCAAACCAACCCTTTTCCAGCTACTTACTCCCAGCCCAGCACTTGGCGGCCAGAAAGTCCGGCGTGTGCAGCTCAAACTCCTCACTCTCCGAAAGGTAAGTCGCCGAAGTCTTCATTCCCTTCACGTTGGTTCCGTGCCCGATTTCCGTCATGGCAAAGCAGCCGCTTACCTGCAAACACGCCCACAACTCTTACCATCCGCCTGGGCTGCGCCCAGCGCTTACCTTTCCCTGGCGAATTTCCTGGATGATCCCACGGTGCCGTTCGCTGCCCAGCTTTTCCAGAATACCCGTGAAAATCTTGATGCCCAGGCCCATTTTCACCAAAGCGGCCGGAGCATAATCGCTGAAAGCGTTGAATTTTGTATCGTATCTGGAACAGAAAAGCTGGAAATTTGGACGATTTTCCAGCTGGACGCTCTGGAAACTGGATTGCGTACATTTCCGCTTGGTGGTGGCGAATGATGGCGGCCTGTTTGAACGCTAGATGGCGCTCGGCGTCGAAATCTAGCGGCGTCTGGATTGGCTGGAATTCTGGATACCTGCGCAACACTTGCCAGATGTGGTGCTAAAACAAACGCGGATTTTCACTGAAGTTGGTCAAAGTTGGCGGGGTTGGAGGGCCTGATGATGGCCGGGTTGCGAAACTTTTTCCGGTATGAGTTTGGGGTGGTTTCGGCCTGTGAGCTGCGAAGCAGGCCGGAAAGCTTGCAAAACTTGCTTGTTTGAGGTTTGAGGTTTGTTGCGAAAATTGAGGGTTTTGTGCCGAAACCATCACCAACTTCAAAACAGGTGCGCAAGTTTAACAGGCAGAATGTGAAGGTGTTAAAAAATGCCAAAAAGCCCAGATTTTTCCCAAGCGAATAAAGTTTGTTCAGTCAGTTGCGCCTCCTGCTTCGAAAATTGATAACTCCCCAACCCGGGAACGTAGGAACTTGAAACTTTCACAGTTTTTAGACGAAGCTTTACCATACAGAGGCCGAAATCTGCATGCAAATTGCGCCCACGCCAGGGTTTTTCCCGCCCAGTAAAGGTGGGGTTCAAAAAGGGGTGTTTCCAGCCAACTGGGGCGTTTGCTTAAAAAATCCGTGGTTTGCCAACTAGTGCAACCAGAAAATTGAACCTCTAGCACCCGCTAGAAGACAGTTCACCCTACAGACTCGGGAAATTTGCATCAAAATCGCGTACAATCCTGATTTTTGGCAGCCCAGTAAAGTTCGGGCTCAAACTGAGTGTTCCTAGCCAGTTGCGCTCTCTGCTTTAAAAATTCATAACTTTACAACCAAAGCAAGCAGCTTCCTGCAACTTTCACCAGCTGTCAACGGCAGATTACCCTAACGGTTTCGAAGTCTGCAGCAAAATCCCTGGAAAGCTTGATTTTTCCCAATCGCACAAAGTTTGGGATGGAAATAGGTGTCTTCAGCTAGTTGCGCTCTCTGCTTGAAAAATTCATAACTCCCGCAATCGGGCAGATAGCAGCATGAACTATTCCCCGTCTATCAGGGACCTTTAGCACAACCACAGCTGAAAGTTGCATGAAAATCCTATAAAACCCTGATTTTTGGCAACCGCACAAAAAAATTTGGGTTCGAAATAAGTGTATCCAGCCAGTTTCACCATCTGTTTAAAAAATTAATAACTCCCGTACTCGGGCAAGTAGCAACTTGAAACATTCCCAGTCGTTCTGAGACAGTTAACTGGACACACGTCGAAAGTTCCATAAGAATCCCGCAAAACCCTGATTTTTGGCAATCGCACAAAGGGTGGGGTCGAAATGAGTGTTTCCAGCCAGTTGCACCCTCTGCTTAAAAAAATTGTAACTCCTGCCCGCAGACAAGTAGTAACTTGAAACATCCCCAGTCTTTTTATGATCGTTAACTCGACACACGCTGAAAGTTGCATGAAAATCCGACAAAACCCTGATTTTTGGCAACAGCACAAAATTTGGGTTTGAAATAAGTGTTTCCAGCCAGTTGCACCCTCTGCTTAAAAAAATCATAACTCCTGCACTCGGCGAAGTAGCAACTTGAAACATCCCGAATCATTTTAAGACAGTTAACGCGACACACGCTGAAAGTTGCATCAAAATCCCACAAAACCCTGATTTTTGGAAACAGCACAAAATTTGGGTTCGAAATAGGTGTTTCCAGACAGTTGCACCCTCTGCTTAAAAAAATCATAACTCATGAACTCGGCCAAGTAACAACTTGAAACATCCCGCGTCATTCGAAGACAGTTAACTCGACACACGCTGAAAGTTGCATCAAAATCCCACAAAACCCTGATTTTTGGCAACCGCACAAAGTTTGGGTTCGAAATAAGTGTTTCCAGCCAGTTGCACCCTCTGCTTAAAAAAATCATAACTCCTGCCCTCGAAAAAGTAGCAACTTGAAACATCCCGAGTCATTCTGACACAGTTAACTCGACACACGCTGAAATTTGTATGAAAATCCCACAAAACCCTGATTTTTGGCAATAGCTTAAAGTCTGAGTTCGAAATAAGTGTTTCCAGCCAATTGCGCCCTCAGCACCTCTGGATAGTGGTCACATTTGCCCAAAGAAGCGTACTTGAGCTTTATATGAAGGCAAATACTGGCATAAACCCTCGCAGGGTTTGAGGGGCATTATTTTCCTCAAAAACTCATTTTCCTCCCTTAGCGGCAGCCAGTAAGCTTCCGCCCAGGGAAGTTACTCTATGCAACCAGGCATACACCTAGAGGCTTTTATGAGTAAAATTTCCTCAAAATTCATGGAGTGAGTGGACAAGGGGTGCTGCAAGCGCCCCAATAATTAGCCCAAAAGGCCAACAACTGCCTTTTTTGCCCAAAAAGCTAGAGAGTGGCAATGCCGCACGCCCCTGGCAAGGGTCTGAAGGGAGATTTCCTGATGGTGGCTTTGCGGTTAGAAATCCCGGGTTTTAAGGCACGCCATTGCATTCAGCACTAGTTCGTCCTTGGAAAACGCCCATTTGGCCGCCGTTTCTCGGAATATTCGCCCCAAAATCCGTGAAAAACCTTCAGCCCTGACAGTTGTCATACCCATTACAAATTTCGGTTTAGGGCCCCATTTCGGGCTAGTCTGCCCGACTTTTGGCAAGAAACGGGTTGGGGCAGGCCCTTAGAATAGCGGGTGTGGCCCCTTGGGGCTGTGCCCCTCTCAGAAGAGCCACTAATCGAAAAAACTTGTCCAAATCCCGAAAAAATCATCATTGGGCCAGGATTTTTTGACTAAGATGACGCCATTATCCCCTGCTGGGGCTGTTAAGCCAGGGGCTCCGCCCCTGGGGCACATTTTCCTTTTGGGGAAATTCAAAATTATTTTTAATTAAATAAAAATTCCTGCCCACGCCGCTGACCCCCTGTCATCGGCACGTCAAGGTCGCCGATCGGGCGTTCGGCTGCACTCGGCTACCAATCAGAAGGCGCCGTTGAGCCGAACGGCCTCAGCTGATCGGCCCGAGTGGGCGGTTAGTCTCTTCTTGATGCTGGCGGAGTGCAGATGGTCGTTTTCGTGCTCGTGGCGGAGGAATTTGTCTTTTAATGTGGAAAGTGAATGTCCACACGGAATGGCGGAGGAATTCGAATTTAAGGTAGGAAATTGATTCCAATTTGTGTTTTTCAACGACTACTTTTTATATTCGTAGTCAGTCGTTGGTATTTTCCTTGATTGTTTACATTGTTCTGACACCATCGCTGGCGAAAATTGCGTTTGGTGATTCAATGTTGCTTTCGTGGGGCGACTGAAGAAAGAATCACAATTTGCATGAAAATACCACAAAATCTTGATTTTTGCCAGCCGCGTAAAGTTTAACTTCCAAGTACCCTTGAACCGCTTGCAAAGTCAACTTTTTTATCAGAATCGGGCCTGCATTAAGCACGTTACCCGAAAATTTCCATGTTATTGAAAAGCACATTAAAAAAATCAAACAAATCTCCCCCAACGTCGAAACAGGCCAAAAACCCGACCGAATCAACGCTGCGTTTCATACATAAATTTCCCCAAAGCGAAAAATTGCGTATTTTAGGGCACATTTTTGGCACTTTTATGGCTTTGAAACGCTTAAAATCGAACTGGTTTCAAGCGAGTTAAACACTGAAATCGAACCCAATTAGGCGCGTTTTGGTTCTTGGAGATGGCCGATTTTCGAAACGTTGGCTCAATTGCATTCCTTTAAGTTTCCCAACGTGGAAACTTTTACCCGGACTCTTCTGTTTAAAACCTTGACTTTTTCCCGAAAATTCCGGTCTCAAGCCCAAACATCACCCCCTCCCCCCACGAGTAAAACTCGATTGAGAAAAAACCTCCATAGAAGCGGGTTTGTGGGCATGGAGCTCCTCCATTCCCCAATAAACCTGCAATGGTGCCAGCTCGTTTCCTCTGGGAGAGACGGAGGATTTTATGAATCGGGCGCATCCGCCAAAGCGTCCACACAAGCCCACACCTTCTGCCCAGTTTGGCAACCCTTTTCCAGAAACAACTCGATTGCTACTTACACTGTGCCGAATTTCCTCCTCGCCGAACAGGAAAAGCTTCATCTGCTTCCAGTCAAAGGACGCCTTTCGCCTGTAAAGGTCCAGGGGACCAGCAGGAAAATCTTCCAGCAGTTCGGCCATGCTTCAATCACTCACTAAATCAACGGCAAAAATTTGCAAATAATCAATCAACCTTCGAACCTCTCGTGTGAGCGAGTTTGATCGCCGATTAGATAAAACCGGTTTTATTGTCCAGAAAAAAGCACATCAAAAATTGAGGGTTTCAGTGGTGGCGGCCGTGATCAAGCGGGCGACGCGCCCCGTTTCTTCAGCAAAAATCGTCTTTTTCGGCTGCTTGGCCGCAGATCGCTGCACAAACTCGATGGTCTCGCATACGTCCATCTGATTGGCCAGCTGGTCGCCCATCGCGTCACTGATTGGCTGGCGCTGGATGCGCTCCAGCGCCTCTTCGAACTTCGCGAAGATTTGCCTGCATTCGATTGGCGACAGTGACAGTTGACTGGCACACGTCAAATGCCAAACCTACCTGAGGTGGGCGTGGCTTTCCAGCAGGCCCCGCCCAAGGGTGCGGATGTAGGCCAACTCGCTGTGGGCGTAGAAAAGTTTCGACTTCATGATAACCGCCATCAGGATGGGCGCGGCCTCCTCGTTGCTGATCAGCGGCAGCTCGAGTTCTTTGTCTGGGGTTTTTGGATTTTTTCGATTTTTCTCATCTTTGGAGTTTGGAAACAGGGGCGTACCTGAGTATTTGGCAATGACGGAAATGAGGGCTCCCTTCACTTCGGCGAAAATGTAATCGTACGAGCTCTGGAGGCAGTGGAGTTTTTCCAGTGGCGTCCGTTTAGTGGGCAGCGTGCTCAGCTCCACCACCTGAAGGGACAGACCGCATAATTAACCCCATTTCTCCTAAGCTAATAACAGCAGGAAAAATCCAGGCACGCCACTGGATAGAGGAGGTCAAGAGCCCCAGAAAAGGTTATATGGACGGTTTTGGTAGAATTGCGATTAAGCGAGTTATGGAGGATTTTCTGCTGCTCTGCACGAGTGGTTTTCGAAAAAAAACCCAAAAATGTTGTTAAAAAAACTGAAAAATCTCCGAAACTGGTCGAGCTGCGACATTTTCGGGCACGCCACTGGATTGGGCGGGCGAAAACGTATTTAAAAGCCGATATTCACTTTTGGGCTAAATGCCAAACGCGGCACGCCACTGGCCCTCTTTTGATGTTGGTGCAAATTTCGGGCAATTTTTGGGAAATTTGCCCCAATTTTTCCCTTCCCAACTAACCTCAAACTGTCAAACTAAAATCATGGCGAAGCTCAAAACCATCAATTCCCCGGCGGGAATTTGGCAAGAAAGTTTCGCAATTTGGCGCCATCATCAGGCACAATTGACTACAATTGTCAGACAATATTTCACAAATTAATTGCGCTTCAACCGCCAAAGCCGTAATTTGGGGACCTCGAAAGACCGATAACCACCCCTGAGACGCACAAAGTTTCGCATCCGGGCATCATCAGGGCTTTTGGCAAATAACTTTCAGTCACGGGACCTTTTTTGCACAAAAACCTTCTAAAATTCCCGGCTTCGAAACTAAAGCAGCTGGGAACTCACCGGTTGCTGCACTAGGAAGATGAAAGTTTCTGCTGTCAACCCTGAAAGTTTCGGGCCGATGCCATCTTCAAGGTTTTCGGCAGGAATTTTCGAATTGGACGAACAACAGTTTGGAAAATCAATTGCAAAAAAATTAATGTTGGAAAACTCCAAGACCGCGTGTGTGGACAGTGAAAGTTTCCACCGCATGCCATCATCAGGCTGTTTTGCAGGAATTAATCAGTCATAGTCATTGTTCACTGAAGACTTTTCCAGGCGATTTTCAAAAAATCCTTCCCGAAAACCAAACAAGTGAAAAATGTAGGCGAATACCTGCCCTAGGGAACCAGCTAGTTTCGGAACTCGGACATCATCAGGAAATTGAATTGCAACAAAAGACCGGTTTTGATGATTGATTATTTTCACATTTGAATGGGTGCAGCGTTGGGATTGACGGGTTTGGAAAGCCCCGGGGCTACAGAAAAAACGCTGAAAGTTTCGAATGGACACCATCATCAGGCTGCAGGCGATACGGGGAAGTTAATTGGCCGTTTACGGCCTGGTTTTGTGAGGAATACTCTGATGATGACTCAAGACGCAACGAAACACGTCCAACAATTTCCGAAAGTCACATTGACGATAGGAGAGTTCCAGGCGTTTCGAATCAACGCCTCCCATCTTCAGGCTGGTGGTAACGAAATCAAGTCACGTGCCTGCTTTTGCTCCAATTTTGCCGGCCCCAGTCTGATGATGGCTCGCTAAAGAAAGCTTCTGTTTATAGAACGTAAAAGTTTCAGCGCGCGCGCCATCATCAGGGATTAAACGACGTTTTACCAGAGCTGAGAAAATTAATTGGGAAAAAACCGGAGAAACTGGCCACTGACCGATGAAACCACTGAAAAGGGCGCCCATCGATCTTCAATGTTTGGGCGTTTCGAATGGAGGCATCATCAGGCTTTTTGGTACAGCGCGTTGACGCGACGTCACTGATTCGGAGTCAATAACTCGAAAACTGGTCGCGGTAGGGATTTTCCGGTGCCAACAGTGGTGGGCCATCATCAGGCTGATTGCTAGGAATTTTTGGCCAAAGAACCACAAAGTCTCCCAAACCATCACAGCTGGGAACTGTCCGAAGCCTCCACTGGACAGCGGAGGAAAATTGGCAAAAAACGCTCGAGGAGTTTTCGCGTAAAACCCGTGATAAGAGGACTAGCAAGGATTTGTGATTTTCGGCGGCAAAAACGCCACAAAAGCGTCAAGATTCACGCGGCTTACAGCAGCATTGGGCACAAAGTTGTAGAACGTGGCCCCCAGTTGCTTCGGACTGCCATTGCGATGGCAAAACTCCCTGGACAGCCCATACAGCCGCCAGTCCTCTGCAGCCAACGTCGGCTTGATCAGGCCGAACACCCAATCGTATACTTCACGGTGCACAAACCTGCAAACCTCAATTAGCCCCGGGCTTGCCTAAGCGAAAACCCCCAAGCTTACGCCTCCAGCAGGGGCTGCAGCCCCTGCAGGTCCTGTTGGGGCCAAAACAGCGCCGCCAGCTCCTGGGCAGCCTGCGGAACATCCTGCAGGAACCCGTCCAAAGTGGGCGTGGCGCGGTGGTCCCAGGACAGCAGGGCCTGCCGTAGGCGCCCAACTATTTGCGCGTCCCCCGAAAGCTCCCTGAGGCGCCCCTGGGCGCCCACATCGCTCAAATCACTGGGGCTTTGCATCCCGCACTCGATAAACTGACGGAATTTGCTATTTTTTGCAAATAATCGCGCTTATCTAGTGGGCGATTAGCAGCCAACTAGGGCTCGCGATATGGATTGTTTTGGCCTGTTTGCATCCAGCGTCGCCCAGCCACCGGCTAGGGATGGTTCGATACAAGTAGGTATTCGATACTTTTGTGTCGATACCGAGTACTCAATATCGAGTCAGTCAATAAAATTGTGAGCAGGATGGTTTCGATACTTTCAGAATACCGATATGAGCGTTATCGCAAGATGATTTGGTTGCTACTCACTTGAGTATCGATACTTTCAG
>NW_026017316.1:1031881-1043292 GCF_020466585.1 Dendroctonus ponderosae
AGTTCAACACTATATTAATAAAATCCAAAGAGTTTACGGTTACAACAAAATACCGGGAAAAAATCACCTCACCTTAAATCGTCTTAAATGATAACAAACCGCTAGGTTCGAATCGCCGCAATCGATAGAATTGACAAGATATAGAACTTATCTATCATTTGAGTAAGTATCGATACTTTCTCAGTGTCGTATCGCCCTAGCAACGGCATGCGCCTGCAGCACTGACAGCGCGGTTGGTGTGTTTGCATCCAGGGTTGCCCGGGCAACCGCGACGTCTGACAGTTTGTTTGTGTTTGTGTGCATCTAACGTCAGTTGACAATGACTGAAGGCCTGGAGGCGGTTAGGAGCAGTTTGCCCTTGCAAATGTGCGCCTACTTTAACGTGGTTTTCCTGCCCGCTTGGGCGGCGGTTTTCCTGGATTTTTTCGCTCACCAGGTAGGTGCTGGGGGGGAATTTTCGCGCTTTGGGCTCCCATTGATTTGTTTTAGTACTGGGCCCCAGGGGCGCTCACTCGGGCGCTTGCAGCCGTCACCGCCAGTACAGTTTTCTGCATTGAGGGGCTGCGCCTCTACATGCTCTATGCAGGCAATCTGGGCGACAAGGTAAGGAAGCTGCAGCCGGTTCGTTCAGGCCAGTGGGGCAGTTAAGGGCAGATTCCAGAGCTGGCGGCGTTTTGGATGCTGTCGGTCTTCCTGCAGCTGCCCCTGCAAGGCTTCCTGCTGTTCAACCCCCATTTCCAGCTGGGCGTCCTGCCGGTGCTGAGCCAGAGTGTGCTGCTGATCCTGCTGCTGCTGGAGATCGGCTTTGGGTACGTCGCCCTTCGCTTCACGGCCGCCCAGCAGGCGCTGAAGCACGCCCGGAGCCGGCAGGACAAAAAGGCGGACGCGCCCCAATGAAAACTCGCCAAAAAGCCAATAAAGCTTGACGATTTTTATGAAGTTTTACTGGTTGTTCAGAGCTGGCCCTTTGATGGATGACGTCAAGGGGCGCATTTGCCATCCTGTGAAGATTTATTGAAAATTTGGGCTTGTTTAGAGCGTTTTCCGAGGAATTGAGGGTGAAGTTGCGTCAATTTTTGGAAAAGGTTCTTCGGGCATCAGCTGGCGCAGTTTGCGAGCTTTGGCTGCAGTCAGCGTTCGGTCTATTGACGGTAAAATTCGCAACTTTTCGGTTGGTTTATCTGCAATTTTTTTATTTTGGGGGCGCATCCACCACATTATGAAGATAGGTGCAAAAGTAACCAGTTTGGAGCTATTTTCTGCGGAATTGAGGCAGGAAATTGAGTCAGTTTTGGAAGAGGTTCTTTGGGCAGCAGGTGGCGCAGTTTGCAAGCTTTGGCTTTAGTCTTTCGGTGGTCTTCTGCACTGCCAGTGGCGAATTTATGCAAAATTTGCGCCTACAAACTGGGTCTGACTGTGAAAGTTTCGTCTCCCGCTCGTTTCTAGTCCACTCCCGAACCCTGCCGGTAAAGGAGACGATTTTTGTAAGACAAAAAATGCGGATTTTTATGGGAAAATTTCATTTTCCTGGCGCTGGTGGTTCAGTTTCCGGAGGTTTTTCCAAAATGCTTCAAGCTCACATCAGGGCAGGCACAAAGCAGGTTGATGGCTTCATTGACAGAGAAACGTTCGGTCTATTGACGGTAAAATTCGCAATTTTTTCGGCTATTTAGTCGCAACTTGCTAGAAATTAATTTTTAAATTTTTGGAGCGCATTCGCCATAGTCTGAAGATAGCAAACGACAGCAGTTGGAAACGAGATTTTGGGCTCATTTGAAGCAGGAAAGTTTCACTTTTGGGGCGATTTCGGCTGAACTTTGCCCCAGCGATCCGAAGAATCCGAGAAAATTTGCTTTAATGGTCTTTTTTTTGGAAATTAATCTAATTTGTTAGATGCTTGTGCACTTTTTGCAAGCGATTTGTTCCCAGTTTCTGGGAACGAAAGGCATCAGTGCATCACGTCGGCTTTTGGTGCATCCAACGGCAGGGAAATCAGGATTTAAGCGGCGAAAATTTCAGTTTGATCCCAGTTTCTGCTGAATTTTGCGAGAGTCCCAAAAGTTGAGTGAAAACTCGGTTTTCCGACTTTTTCTTCAAAGTGGCTTTGCAGGAAAAACGGAGGTTTGTGGCCCATTTTCAAACCGCCAGTCAAGTGCACTAGTGGCGAAAACTCCATTTTCTTTGCAGGTTTAGTTGAATGTTTCCAAGGCCCCAAAAATTCATTTATCGACTTTGGCCTCGTTTTGAGGCCAATTTCTGACTTGACCAGCGGCACAAGTTTCACGAGTTTCGACAATTTGCCAAAAATTGAGCGCAAAACGCGTCTTTCTGGGCTCAAAAGTGTTTTTTTTGTCGCAAATTTTTGCACTTTGACAACACCGCGCCTCTACACAAGGGAACCAGTGGTTTCCACCACAGGTCCTGAAAGTTGCTGCGTTTCTTTGCGCAGGTTTCAAGGGGTTTTCTAGCAACGAGTCTGATGATGGTCCCGGTGTGAAACTTTCACCCCTCTAGACCAAAGACCGCTCACTGATCAGTTTTCCGGTTTTTGACTCGAAAAAGTGGCAAACTTGAGCAAAATCAGTGGCGCCACTTGAACATAGCGTTGCAAAAACGCCTGATGAAGCCCTCCATTCGAAACGCCTGGAGTTTAAACAAATGACGCCTGCGCTTGCAGTGCTTTGATTGGACAGGCGCCAGGTTTTTTCGCGTTTTTTGCCATTAATTTTGCCAGATTTGCAGCCCTAACGGGACTTTAGAACCCCATTTGCAACCTTTCGCTGTGCCAGAAAAAATCGGGAAAGCTCGGCAAAAATGTGAGGCAACTCGGTCTGGATTGACCGCTAGTTGAGCTTGGAAAGTTGCAAAATTCCATTTTTTCTCGCCCAAAACCCCCAAAGTTTGACCCGCCAAGTCTGGACAGTTGAAAAACGCTTCCGCTCTCCATCGCTAGTTGGAATCCAGATCTGGATCCTGGATAAAAACGGTTTCTCCGACCGTCGGGCCTTCGGCCCCAAAGAAAATATTGCAGCTATTCAGCAATCGCTTAAGGGGCGAGCAATTTGATTCGATTTAATCCCTCTGGAAAGCTGGCGGCTCAATGGAGCATTTCCAGAATCGCACTTTATGGACAGTGGAAATTCGACTTGCGGAATGTTGCCGCATCGGCCCTCATCCAGGATCGGTTCCGCTGCTGGAACATCCACATGCGGACAATTAACGAGGTTTGATTGGTCATTAGGGCGGCCATTTCAGTTAATATTCCGGGCCTGATCCAGATTTCTGGATAGGTTTTATAATCGTTTCGCCACGGCGGCAGAATTGAATTCGAACTAATCGTTTTCATTTGCCAGGTTATTGCTTTGGGGCCACGGCCTCGATATCCAGGGTTTTCCAGGCGATTTCATCCACAACTAGCCCGCAGTTCAGGTGCTTAAATATGTGAGAATTACGCCAAAATCCAGCTAAAAAAGCTTTTAAATGGACTTTGTTGAGAGGAAGCTTTGAAAAAATCCCCACTCAGCAACTGCACCAACTGGCAACGTGTAACTGTTCCAGACTGTAGCTGAGGTGCCAAGGAATGCGCGAAAAAATCCAGAATGGTGCGCAGATTTTTGAAAAATTCCCCACTGCTGATGGTTGCAGCAAGGGCGTCTCAGAGCAGCTACTTGCAATGTTGCCAAATTAAAATTTCTTAAAATTTCCTGAGCAATTTGCAACAAAAATTGCGTCATTCATAACTCAGCACCTGCTCGAGATAGCAACCTTTTGCTAGGAGGAAGAGTAGCTGAGACATCCAGGTACTGCACAAAAATCCAGAAATACGTGAAGGGTTTTTGTAGGATTTTTACAAGATTTTCAGGCAGAAACCCAATTTTCAAGGAGTTGTAGAAAGTGTAAGCTTGAACAGAAAATTCATAACTCAGCAACTGCCGAAAGTGGATACTTGCAATGGTGCCACAATGTAGCTGGATGATCAGGACATCAGAAAAAAAATCCGGACCGAGACTGAGGTTTCGGTTGATTTTTCAAAAATGTCTAAGCAACAGCGCAGTTTGTGGAATAAACTGGAAAAAAAGCCAAAGATACGTATATTTTTTTGGTGGATTAAAAAAAATAAGCAAGAAGTCAATTTGCAAAAAGTTGTAGAAAATCAGCATCGAAAAAAATTCGTAACTCAGCAACTCCTTATAGTAGATACGAGCTATTTGGCACCACTGGAGCTGAGGCTTCAAGGTACTTCAGGAAATATCCAGAAAGACATAGAGGTTTTGGTTGATTTTATAAAAAATTTCGAGGCGAGAGCCCAATTTGCAAAGAAAGTTGCAAAAAGTGGAAGCTCAAAAAAATTATAACTCAGCAACTGCTAGAGATAGCTACTTTATATTTTGGATCAGAGTAGCCGAGACTTCCAGCTATGGCAGAAATACTCAGAAATAAATTGAAATTTTTCGGTTGATTAAAAAAAAAATTTGACGAGAACTCAATTTACAAAAAGTTGTAGAAAGCGTCAGCATCAAAAAAAATTATAAGTCAGCAAATCCTTACGGTAGATACTTGCCATTTGGCACCACTGCAGCTGAGGCTGCACGGTACTTCAGGCAAAATCCAGAACTGCATAGAAGTTTTTGTTGATTTAAAAAAAATTCTAAGCGAGAGCCAAATTTATAAAGACAATTCCAGAAAGTGCAAGCACAAAAAAAATCATAACTCAGCAACTGCTAAAGAGAGCTACGTTACATTTTGGATGAAAGTAGCTGAGATCTCCAGCGATGGCAGAAATGTTCAGAAATAAGCTGCAAATTTTCGGTTGATTTAAAAAAAAATTAGGCAAGAACTCAATTTGCAAAAAGTTGTAGAAAACGTCAGTATCGAAAAAAAATTATAACTAGGCAACTCCTTACGGTAGACACTTGCAGTTTGGCACCACTGCAGCTGAGGCTTCAAGGTACTTCCCCAAAAATCCAGAACTGCATAGAAGTTTTTGTTGATTTAAAAAAAAATTAAAAGAGAGCACATATTACAATCAAAATTGCAGAAACTGCAACCTTAAAAGCAAATGATAACTCATCAACTGCTCAAGATAACGGCTTTATATTTTGGACGAGAGTAGCTGACGAGAGTAGCTGACTGACAGAAATGTTGAGAAACAAGTTTTAGGCAATAATTCACTTTGCAAAAAGCTGTAGAAAACGTGAGCATCGAAAAAAAAATGATAACTCGGCAACTCCTTACGGTAGACACTTGCAATTTGGCACCACTGCAGCTGAGGCTTCACGGTACTTAAGGTAAAATCCAGAACTGCATAGAAGTTTTTGTTGATTTAAAAAAAAAATCTAAGCGAGAGCCAAATTTGTCAAGAAAATTCCAAGAAGTGCAAGCGCAAAAAAAAATCATAACTCAGCAACTGCTAAAGAGAGCTACGTTATATTTTGGATGAAAGTAGCTGAGATCTCCAGCGATGGCAGAAATGTTCAGAAATAAGCTGCAAATTTTCGGTTGATTCAAAAAAAACGGTAGACACTTGCAATTTGGCACCACTGCAGCTGAGGCTTCACGGTACTTAAGGAAAAATCCATAACCGCATAGAAGTTTTTGTCGATTTTCCGAATTTAATTTAATTTTTAAGAAATTTTCGAACATCCACATATCAAACCGTTGACAGCATATAGCGCAAATTTGCACACAGTGTAGCCAGATCACTCGTAATGTATGGCCAAAATCCCAGCGGTGTCCAGAGCCTTGAACATTTTTCAGATAGCCGAATTCCCCTCATGTAAATAATCAGCGCTCCAAGCAACACGGGCTCAAATAAAAAGTCTGTAGCTCAACAAACCCTTGACGCATCCATTGGGAATTTTTCCACAGGGTTGCCAGGCCATCCAGAAAAATCCCCAGCTCTATTGAGCGACTGAAAATACCTAACTCACCAACCACTTTACGTGTTTTTTCCACATTTATCCACAACCCAGCCAAAGGCTCCAGAAGCATCCCGCTAGACTCTCCACCCGAAAATAAGCCATTTGCCGTCCAAACAAGCGGCTCGTGCACATCAAAGCCCTTCTCCATACCGGAATTTGCCAAACAAAGTCGCCAAATCAGATATCAAACATCCAGATCCGTATTGGCGAAATTTCCGACCGATCGCTTTGATATCGGACCTTCAAGGAGCCTTTTGAATGGCAATCGCATTTGCCGGACTCTAATGATTAGAGTGCACGCGATGCAGTTTGAGTCCAGCTCAGCTGCGTCGCTGTAGCCGAGTCAGTTTTGGGCCCGTTTTATTAAGACGCCGGCCAGTGGCGTCGCTGTTGCTGGATCGTCGCTGTTAAAAGACAATATTTTATTTTCCGGAGGCTCATTAATATTCGCTGAGAACAAGTCGTAAATCTCTGGCAATCTCTTAGCGCATGATTAAGTAGGCAGTAGAAGCGAATCTATGTAGTTCTCGCTCGGAAACTTTATGTAAAATCGCTCGCGAAGATTTACCGAACTGGCTAAACGTAATAGATGCATTTGCTTTTAAAACTCTACTCGCTAGTGGCAAGTTTTCGGCTGCTAAAAGGGAACTTGGCCGGATGGAAACTGGGAATCCAGTTTTCCCCCGTCAACTCTCCTCAGTCGGTTGCCGAAAATTGATGGGAAACATCTTGAAAGGGCTCAAATTGCCTCTGCGTGAAGACAACCACTCAGCGCCCCCTAGCGGCAGCAATTCGCCCGATAGCCACGTGGTTCGCTTGGGGGGTTTTAGGGCTCAAATTTCCCTTTCCAACGAGACCAACCGCGATCAATTCGTACCAGCCGTTCGGAAGTTGTGCACTTTTTGAACACTGAAAAAATGCGAATTTTGCCCTTTTTTCCCCCGATTTTTGATGATTTGAGGGCGGAAGCCCCCAAAACAACAGTTTTTTTGAGTAGGTTTTGGCCAACGGTTTTTGCCCTCTGGCGGCCGTGGATCAAACCAAAACCGCCCAGTTGCAAATGGAAGTTTTTCCGAAGGAAGTTTCCTTTTGAATGACACCCAATCCAGTTAATTGGGTGCAGCCAATCCGAAGATACGCGCTTTTTGAAAACCCTGAAATGGTAGAAAGTTGCCCAAAAAGCTGAAATTTTAACCAACGGCCAACGGCGATTTTTAATTAAAACAAAACGACTGTTAAACATTGACAGTTCAAAGTCGTCCCGCAGCAGGGCAGTTAAAATGTCGCGAAAGTTGACAGCTGACTGACACAAATTGACAGAAGTCAATTTGAAGGTGTTTGACACAGAGGTTTTTTGTAAAGGTCTACTGTCAATCTATGAGACGATTGTTAGACTTTCGTTAGAAATGTCGAATTTTTGCTAGAGAGCAAAGTTTTAGAGAATTTCATGAGCTTGAAGCTGGTTTTTGACTTTTCGAATTCGGATCAAAGCTATGTGTCAAATAGCTATCGAAAGTGACGCAAATATTAACAAAACTGTCAAAAAGCGCCTAAAATTGTACAAAAACGACAAACGTGAACACGTCAGCTTATCAAAAAGACAAAAATGTTTAAAAATGTCAAATGCATACCACTAAAACATTTTCATAAGTCAAATACCTGCCATTTAAAAGTTTTTTGCGTTTTTTTACAGCCCCGATAATTTCTCAAACTTGCCAAAACATCGGAAAAAAGTGTCCAAATCCGATTGAGAAACGTCAAAATTTTGAAATTTTGTCATAATTTTTAGTAGCTAATTTTAAAACTGAACTCGAAAATTCAAACTGTTGAAGCAGTCAAACGACATTTTTAAAATTGTTTGATTAAAATGTGTCAAACAGCTATCGAAAGTGACGCAAATATTAACAAAACTGTCAAAAAGCGCCTAAAATTATACAAAAACGACAAACGTGAATGCGTCCATTTTTTTACAGCCCCGATAATTTCTCAAACTTGTCAAAACATCGGAAAAAAGTGCCAAACAGCAGAGTGAGAACAGTGAAAATTTCTAAATTTTGACGCAAACATGTCAAAATGTTGAAACCTAAAATGCATGAGTGAAAGCAAGCACCTCCAAGCTGTCAAAACTTTTTTTTCCTATTTGATAAAATGTGTCAAACACCTACCGAAAGTGGGGCAAACATTAATGAAATTGTCAAACTTGTCGAAACATCTTAAAAAAGTGTCCAAAACCGATTGAGAAGCTTAAAAATTTCAAAACGCAGTCATAATTTTCAGTAAAAAATGTCAAAATATTGAAACTTAAAATGCAAATGAATTTAATGCAAGCAGCACAGAGCTGTTAAACGACTCTTTAAAAACTGTTTGATTCAAATCTGTCAAACAGCTGTCGAAAGTGCGCCAACTATTAAGGGAACTGTCCAACAACTGTCAAAAAGCAACTAAAGCTATACAAAAACGTCAAAATTGAGCGCGTAAGCGTTTCAAATTGAGTCAAAAAGTGTCAAAAATGTTTTAAAATTTCAATTGCGTGTCAGTCAAATGTTTCCATGCGTCCGTTTTTTTACATCCCCTATAATTTCTCAGACTTGTCAAAACGTCGGAAAAAGTGTCCAAAACTGATTGAGAAACGTCAAAATTTCAAAATAGTTATAGTTTTGAGTAAAAATCTTGAAAACCAACCTTCGAATGAGTGAACGCAAGCACCTTCAAGCTGTCTAACACGTTTTTTTACCTATTTGATTAAAATGTGTCAAACACCTACCGAAAGTGGCGCAGACATTAATGAAACTGTCAAACAACTGTCCAAAACCACTGAAACTCTAGAAAAACGTCAAACTTGACAACATTTCTCAAACTTGTCAAAACATCGGACAAAAGTGTCAAACAACCGAGTGAGAACAGTCGAAATTTCTAAATTTTGACTTAATTTTTACGAAAAAATGTCAAAATGTTGCAACCGAAAATTCGAATGAGTGAAATCAAGCACCTCCAAGGTGTCAAACCACTTTTTTTACCTATTTGATTAAAATGTGTCAAACACCTACCGAAAGTGGCGCAAACATTAACGAAATTGTCAAACTTGATAAAACATCGGAAAAAAGTATCCGAAACCTATTGAATTACGTCAAAATTTCAAAATGTAATCATAATTTTGAGTAAAAAATGCTAAAATATTGAAACTTTAAATGCAAATTAATGTAATGCAAGCAGCTCAAAACTGTCAAACGACTTTTAAAAACAACGTTTGATTCAAATCTATCGAAAGCGACGCAATTATTAACGGAACTGTCCAACAACTGTCAAAAAGCAACTAAAGCTATACAAAAACGTCAAACAAATTCGTAAGCGTTTCAAATTGAGTCAAAAAGTGTCAAAAATGTTTTAAAACTTCAAGTGCGTGTCAGCTAAATGTTACCATGTGTCCATTTTTTTATATCCCCGATAATTTCTCAGACTTGTCAAAACGTCGGAAAAAAGTGTCCAAAACTATTCATAGTTTTGAGTAAAAATCGTGAAAACCAAAATTCGAATGAGAATTAATGAAACTGTCCAAAAACGACTGACACTCTACAAAAACGTCAAACTTGAGCACTTCAGCCTATCAAATGGAGTCTAAAAGTGTGAAACATGTTTCAAAATGTCAAATGCATGTCATTTAAAAGCTTTTTACGTTCTTTTTTTTACAGTTCCGATGATTACTCAAACTTGTCAAACCATCAGAAACAGTGACAGGCGCTTCAGTACTATGCTATGCAGAAAATGTGAAGAAGAAGCGATTTTTGAMRAAAYTCSGAGRCCTTGAGGACATTKTTCGGAAGRAAGTTGCTTTGACGCCCGTCAACTGGCGTTTTTGGACGTTTCAACATTTTCAAAAAACTTGTATCTTCCAAACYGCAAGTCCGATCCGGGCGGTTTCAGYCYCATTGGAAAGGGGATTTTTGCGGCGTCAAATCCAAGAACCACCCGACGCCCTGTGATGGGCACCCCGGGCACCAGGGGGCGTCTTCCAGTCGGGCCCCAATCGGCCGGCAGCGCCCACGTGGCAGGCTGCGGCAACCTAACCTATCGGGCGACGTCTGCAGGCTCGTGCACCGAGCCGCCCTGACCGCTGCAGCGGCTGAATCCGGGCTGGCGGGCGCGCAGGACGGGGCGTCGGCGCAGCCATCCGCCTCTTCGCCGCCGGCGGCGCGCATTCCGCTATGAAGTTTCCTCTGTGCCAGACCAGGTGAAGGGCGCGCCGGCCACAGACTCGTTAAGCCGATGAGTAGAGTGCGCGTCGAGTCGCGCGCGAGTGAGTGAGTGAGTGTGATTAGGATGGCTTCTCGTGCAGCGACCCGCCCGGGCCGCCCCAAGCCCTAAGCCATGTCCAAGTGGTGGATTTACTGTGCCGGACTGTTGTGGCTGGTCGTCAGTGCCGCCCAATCGTCCCAACCCGACCATGGAGGCGCCCATCAGGCCAAACGAGGTGAGTCGCCCCCAGGCGCCCTTTCCCCCTTTGAGTGCTCACAACTCTGCTGGATGTGCCACACGTTTATTTTGTGATTGATTAATTATCGGGGCTCTCCCTGCTGGCGGGGACGAGGCCCCTGGGGGGCGGCGCGATGCTGGTGGCCCCCCGGGGGCTTGGGGCCCTCCAGCTGCCTGTTTTAAGCGAGAGGCTGCTGAGGCAGTGGTGGGGTAGTGAGGCCATTGATTTAGTCGCGCCAGCCCTTCAGGTGCGGTTTACTGGGAAACCATCGCCAACAGAAACATTTTGCTAGACAGCCACTTTGTAGCCAATTTCATGGGCTTCATCAGGGTTTTTGAGTTTTGGACCCACGCGGAAAAGTGAGGGAGTTACGGGGCGGAGAGCGGGACGCCGCTCGAACTCAACGCCCTGAGCGGCCGCCCTGATCAGGGCCTGTTTTCTCCTAAACCCCTTAGCAAAACCACAACTAGTTGTCCAACGTTGTAAACTCAACCCTTGGGCAACCCTGTGGAGGGCTGGGGGATGGATCGGCATCCTCAATAACTTTTTGGGGTAATTTAACAGGGTTCGTTGCAAATCAGGCACTTCTGAGCGAACGTTGGCGTCTTCAGTGGCTTTTTCGCCAGCTGGGTGGGCGGCAGCAAATTTTACCTCCCGAGGCGAGTTGAAGGAAATTTCATTTCCTGCAGGCGGTTTTTGGAATTTTTCCAAAATCTGCGCCCGTTTGAGCGTTAGGGAAAAATTGGGGTGTCTGTGCTGGAGGCCGCAATGGCCAACTACTCTAAGGCACAGGCTGCAAGGTTTTTTGCGAGAATGAGTGCAAATTTTGTCAAGTCAATTTAACTGTCTTCAAGCGACTTTTTCAATTTTGATCCCAACCTGAAGACGACTTAGGGGCAGAAACGTTGGACAGGGCAGGATTTTTTCAAGTCTTACGATGGCAGTTTTCTGAGAAAACGTCCTAATTGCGTAAAATTTTCCGTTGAAGCCCAAATATCCATGTAATTCACGATGTAATC
>NW_026017316.1:1043392-1045046 GCF_020466585.1 Dendroctonus ponderosae
TTTTTGGGCTATTTTCAGTTTGGTAAAAGCATTTTTACTTGCAGTTTTAACCTTTTAATTTTTCCCAAAAAACACCGTTTTTCGTGCAAATTGGCTGAGATTTTTTGGAACAAGCAGTTTTTTAAACGAGCTTTTCGAAAAGTTTTTTTTTCAAAAAAAATACGATTTTTAGTCGAAATCCATCAACAAGATTCAAGAAAAAAAGTGAAAATTTGTCCAAAAATTTTACTTGTTTTGTGAAAATTTTCTAATAAGCCGAGTTTTAGTGCGATTTTGATTTGATTTTCGTCATTCTTTAAATTGCGGTTCAGAAATTTTGAAAATCCGATCAGAATTAGATTTAGTTATTTTTGAAAATTCAGTTTTTATTCAATTTTTTAAAATTTAAGCAAAAATTTTTCTCTCAACATTTCCATTACCTCATCACCATACGAAGGCTTTTTTCACCTTATTTTCACATTTTTATGTCAATTTTTCACGTCTGTTTGGAACTTCAGGGCAGTTTTGGCACAAAACCATTTTTTTTTTAGAAATGGAACCATTTTTAATTGGTCGAATTTGACAAATTTCGAAACCCCACAAAGGCCCAAACATTTCTGGAAAAACTCCTTTTTTCGAATCAAAATCACACAAAAAGTCTGGAAATTAGAAAGAAAAATGTCAATTGAAAAATGGCGTTTTGCATTTTTTGGCTTATTTTGACTTCTTCGTCGAATATTTACAGTTGTGTTGAATTTGAGGACAATTTTTGGGTTAGTTTGGGTTAGTCACATTTTTTTCCAAAAAAATGCCGTTTTTTTGATAAAATCACAAGAAAACTCATCGAGTGATTGATGAAGTCTCCATTGAATAAAATTAGCTTTTTTACTTTTTTTTCGTGGTAAATTTTTAGTGTTTGTGTGAAATTTTGGACTCTTAAATGTTTTATTTGCTTTTAATTAGACAATTTTGACTCATAAATTTCTTTTGAATTCTCCGAAAATCGCTAACCTAGAAAAATTGCCAAATTTTTATATAAAAAACTTCATGTTTGGCTTGAAAAAGTTGTTTTTGTTTTTCTTATTTTTCATATTTGGACTTTTGGCCGCTTTTTCTTGGGTGCATCCCGTCTAAAACAGGTCAGAATGAAAAAATCTCAAAATGGCAAATATCCCAATTTTTTTTCTAAAAAACTCTTTTTTCCACTTTCCACTTGGGGGACGGTTTTGGCATAATAAAAATAAATTTTCAGCAAAAAAAAGCAAAAAAGAAACTTTTCAAAAAGAAAATAAAAAAAGCTTCTGTACTTTTTTGCCAACCTTTTTGGGTCTCAATTTTTTGGTTGTTTTTAATTAAACAATTTTGGCACATAATTGTTTGTATAAAAACGAACTGTTTTTTGTTTTTTCATTCATTTATCAACTTTTTGTGTTCAATTTTTTCGAGTTTGTTTAAAATTTTTTTTTTTGGGAAAAAATTGCTTTTGTTTTTTTTAATATTCTGATAGTTTGTGTTCAATTTTTCCATCTTTGTTTTGGAGTGGGGACACTTTTTGCAGGAAACACGCAAAACCTGAAGTTTTAAAACTGGATTTTTTGCCAAAAATTTAAAAAAATTTTGCTTAAACTGCCCCAAAACGTCAAAAATAAATATTTCAAAACGTGCTAAGTCTTAG
>NW_026017316.1:1045146-1052248 GCF_020466585.1 Dendroctonus ponderosae
ATAATTGCATAAAGTATGACACACAGTTGCTTTTCTTCTTGTTGGCCACGGCCTTCTAAGTGCTTTTTCTGGCAAAACCATTGCCGATATCAAAAATGCTGTGGACGGAGGATTTTTAGAGAATTTACGGGTCTTTGTTGGGGTTTTTAAAGCTTCAAAATCTTTTGAGTTTTTGAGGAGTAATGGACATTTTGATGAGATGTGGACCGAATACGAAACAGTAAAAGAGGTTTACAGAGTTTTCCTAGGGTTAAAAACCCTTAAAATCTTCGTGCACGCCACATTCGAAAACCCCCGCGGAATATCAGTGCGTTTTAAAAATTTATTAATTTTCATACTTGAAGTTTATGTGACACACACGTTATGAGAATTTCCAGGTGAATATTTCAAATGGATTTTGTGAGAAGCGCGTTAGAGATAGCGAAGTTTCAAAAGAGAGCCAAGTTTTAGACAGTTTAACTGGCTTCAAGCGACTTTTTAAATTTTTGCCCCAACCTGAAGCCGGCCCGAGTTAGGGGCAGAAACGTCGGTCAGGGCAGGACTTTGTGTTTGTCAACGTGGAATGTTGGCCAGTGGCAGTTTTCTGGGAAAATGTCCTGATGATTTGGCTCAGTTTGTCTGTCCACTCGAAAATAGCTAAATAATATAATAATAATAATAATAAATAATAGTTAAAATTGTGACGCACATTTGATTGTATTCGGTAAACCACGGGACTTTAAGCCATTTCTCTGATGAAACCAATGCCGATGCAAAAAATTCACAAGACAGTTAATTGTTGGGAAATTAAATAGTGCTGTTATGGCCTTTATCAGTTTTCAAAATAGGTTGATTTTTTGAAGAGTTAAGGGCACTTTTGCGAGACCATAACCTAAAGCTAACATTAACAGAAAAGTTTCCGATAAATCTGCCAGGGCACCCAAAGCCTCATGAATTCAACGTTCAGAGCCGCTGAAAGAAAATTTCGGGAATTAGTCTAATATTTGAGAATTTTCATAATTCATAATTTTATGGACTATGACACACATTGGTCTTTAGGTTAGAAGCTTCAGTCTTTAAAGGGTTTTTCCGGGAAAACCCGTCGTCGATATCAAAATGTGACTAGACACTTGATTGTTTCGGATTTTGATTCTTTTTAATCGCCTGTTTGAGTTTTGAACATGCCTCAATTTTTTGAGGAATTATGAATATTTTTGGAATATGGAATGGTTGTCCAGCCGACTTTGCGGCAAATCGGTGGAAAAATCACATATCAGAGTCAACTAGGCAAGAGAATTTGCAGATAATTTAATGGGCTTCTTGTGGGTTTTTGAGGATTAGAGGAGAAAATAAAAATGCTTGAAATGCGGAGCAAGTTGTGCTCCATAAAAATGCGTCATCTTTCCCGAAAATCCTGATGATAGCAAATTTCGTCACGAGAGCAGATTGGTAGATGATTTCCTTCTCTGCAACGGGATTTTTGAGTTTTAGACAAATTTTGAAAATTAGCCGAGTTGCGAATAAAATTGCCGATCGATGACGTATGACGCACATGTGACTATTTTGAAATGCACCTGGTGATTCAAAAGCCGTTTGTCGAAAACCGTTTTGCGATTCCAAATTTGGCCACAAGGGCAAAGTTGTAGCCAACTTAAGCCGCTTCCTGCTGAAGTTGGAGTTTTTGAAAAATACCCAAAATTAAATGAGATACCAAGAAAATTGGCAGGAGGCGAGGTATGAGACACATTGGACTTGACTAAGGTTTGCCAAAAATCCTCCAGGAATATCAAATTTCGCCAAGAGACCGAAATTGTTCACCATTTAATTGGCCTCAACTGCGGCGTTGCCAGTTTGCCAAATTTCGGCTAGTAACAAAACTGCAAGCAGAAACATGCGATGATGCACCAAATTCACTATGTTGCAAGTGTTAAGAGCGCCACCATCCTCAACTCTTCAAACGTTGACACCTGTCAACTGTCAAGGGGCGTGCGAAATTGAGCAGCACTGAATCAGCAAAAATCGCGTTTTAATATGGGGAAAAATGCGCCAGCAGGCGTGTTCAAATGAATGTCAACATTTTCATTTCGCCCTTGTTCTGGCTTAAGCTCGAACCGGCCAAACTAATGAGCTTTTTCCACATGGAACGTGCAGCTTGTTTCCGTTGTGTCACGCGTATGGACTGGCCAGGAAAATTTTTCGCGTCCCTCGAAGCAAATTGCCTCAGCCCTAATTGAAAGGTGATTGAAACCTTCGTTCTATCGAAGCCTGATGGTTCAAGCAGGCAAACACACGCCAAACGAGAGCAGAAAAACTGGACGGTTTTATCGATCATCGTGCGATCGGAGTGAAACGTTTCAGTTCGACATTACATGGAAACTTTGCCTGTTTGCCATTCCGCTACGCGGAAATTCGCCACTCGAAAGACGGATTCCATGGTTATTAGCTTTTTTTCCTTCCTGCTCCTCTCCTCGGCTCGTCCAATAGCAGCCGGATCGCACACACGAACGAAAATAAAACTTTCCCAGTCTATATTATCGCCGGTTTTGTCGTAAAAATGATGCGAAACAGCTACCGAATCTTATTCGCTTCAATTTCCCCGATTTCCCCATTCGCTACGATTAGAACGGGGGGCATTGTTTGAGAATTAGTTGCAATGGCGGCAACACTGCTCTCAATTGTCATTGGTTCAACTGACATTGATTTAGTGGGCGTGTCTGTCAACTGGCAAAGTCAAAGTCAAACGTCGCCTGATTGAAACTGTCAAACAAGCGACAAAAAGCCGCACAGTTGTTGCAAAATTTGTCAAAATTCTGCCTAAAAACGTCAAATGGTTTAATGGAACCTATTAATCTCAGCTATTAGATCAGCCTGTCAAACTGATTCGAAATGTGTCAAAATTGTCATTGTAATCAACATTTTATGCCGAAAAATACCCCAATAGTTCGACAGGTTTTTTTCCCCAAAGCTATCAAATGGCAGGTAAACGTGACCAAAACTTACACTCTAAAATTGTGAAAATGCATATTTGGTTTTGTGTCAAAAGACCCGAAATCCATCAAAATTCAGTGAAAATTGGTTCAAAATCATCTCAAACCTGTCAAACGGAACCTGCCGAAAACGTCAAAAAACCCACTTGAATTGAAGTGTTGAAAAAATGTGCACGTGTTAGATTCATTATTCAAGGTGGCAACGTTGCTCAATTCAAATGAAAACCTGTCAAACAACTGATCAAATGGTGTCAATCTGTGCTTCAGTTAACTTAAAATGTTTTATTAGAATCTGGTAAAAAGCTGTTGAAAATGACGATAACATTAACAGAGCTGTCCAAGAACAGTCAAAACGAGCGACTGAAACTATAGAAAAACGGCAAACTTGCGCACGTCAGCGTCTCAATTAGAGTCAAAATGTGTACAATTTCTTTAAAAATGGCAAAAGCTATCGACTCATGCAAATATTAGCGAAACTGTCAATCAGCTGTCAAAAAGGGACTGAAACTATACAAAAACATCAAACTTGAGCACTTAAGCGTATCAAATGGTCAAAAAACGTCAAAAATGTCAAATATTCCATGCAAATATTTCGTTTTTTAAATTTTTGCCAAAACATTGGAGAAAAGGGTCCAAAACCGATTTAAAAACGTCAAAATGTTAAAATTTTGTCATAATTTTGTGTCGCAAATTTTAAAACTGAAATCGGAAATTCAAACTGTCAAACTACTTTTTTTAAATTGTTTGATTTAAATGTGTCAAACGGCTATCGCAAGTGGCGCAAATTTAACGAAACTGTCAAAAAGCGCCTGAAACCATACAAAACCGACAAACTGGAACACGTCAGCTTATCAAAGAGTCAAACATTTTCTAACTTGTCAAAACATCGGAAAAAAGTGTCAAAAAACCGTGTGACAAAAGTCAAAATTTGAAAATTTTGTCTTAATTTTGAAGCAAAAATGTCAAAATCTTGAAACCGAAAATTGGGGTGAGTGCATCAGCAAGTAGATCCAAGCCGTCAAATCCGTTTTTTTCCTATTTGATTAAAATGTGTCAACCACCTCCTGAAATTGGCACAAACATTGATGAAATTGTCAAACTTGTCAAAACATCGGAAAAAAGTGTCCCAAACGGATTGAGAAATGTCAAAATTTCAAAATGTAGTCATAATTTCCAGTAAAAAATGTCAAAATATTGAAACTTAAAATACTAATGAATCTAATTCAAAGCACCTCAAAGCTGTCAAACGACGTTTTAAAAACTGTTTGGATCCAAATCTGTCAAACAGCTATCGAAAGTGACGCAACTACTAACGGAACTGTCCAACAACTGTCAAAACGCAACTAAAGCTATACAAAAACGTCAAACTTGAGCACTTCAGCGTATCAAATGGGGTCAAACGTTTTAGAGTTTTAACAGTTTTTAAGTTTTCTGCGTCCTTTTTTTACAGCCCCTATGATTATTCAAACTTGTCAAAACATCGGAAAAAAGTGTCCAAAACCGATTGAGAAACTGCAAAAATTCAAAATGTAGTCAAAAAGTTGAGTGAAAAATGTCAAAATATTGACATTTAAAAAGCCAATTATTGAGAGTAAGCAAAGCTGTCAAACAAAGCTGTCAAACAATTTTGTGTAGGTCAAACATGTCAAACATGTCAATGTAAAAAATCAAGTTTCATTTGAAATTTTGTCAAATGAAATGGAAATGTTTCTCAGCCGAAATCAGAGTAGTCAAACGACTTTTCCATTTCCAATAATGTCAGACTTGACAGCACTAGAAAAACGTTATAAAATGAAGTTTGATATGACATTTTGGCTGAGAAGCTCGTTTTCCTCTTCTGTTGTTTGATTTGACTCACTTGATAGCTTGTCACTTTGTCAATATTTGACAGATGCCATTCAAATGTCAAAATTGCTGCTGTTTTGACAGTTGGCGGTTACATGAGTTCACCAACAAGTGCTCCCCATTCTTTTACGCATAACTCGGTCAGTTTTTGCTATTTTGCAATTCTGAAACCATTGTTGGAAAGGAAATTTTATTGGCTATTAGCCTTATGGGTTACGCGTAATCAATTTCAGGTCTGCTTTTTGGAAAACGAGTTTGAATTTTGGGCAGTTGAACATCAAATTTCTGACCGTGCACACGCACTCTGTGGCTCATAACTCAGTTAATTTCGGTCAGTTTTTCGACTTTGAGGAGTCATTGGAAAGCCAACGGACGCCGCTTCAAAAGAGGTTCTATCAAAAAACCCGCAACTTTCTGCAGTTTTGAGCAAATTGACCTGAAACGTTTTGAGTGAAAAAGGGTAAAGTTTTACACTTTCAGCTCAGTTTTTTGCCCATAACTTTTTTCCTGCACTGAATTTTGCCGATCGGAAAACGGCTGTTTGAAGCTAATTTCCAGGGCTTCAAATGCTTTGCACTTGGCATGTGAATTTGGGCCCGATTGGTGAGAAAAACGAGTTCGAATTTTTGCACACCTTCAAGCGCCATTTTGGGCACTTTCCGTACACTTTTGGGCTCATAAGTGCGTCAATTTTGAGGGGATTTTAAAAATTGAGGCACCATCGCGCAGGCAAAGGACAGTGCGCGAACATTGTGTGGGGCACAAAAAGCCCGATTTTGTTGCATTCTTGAGATAAACGACATGATGTGGCCAAACAACCATTAGTTCCATTCAGGGCGAAATCGCCCTTTCAAAGCGACCGTTTAGCCGGTTTTTCGCCCCCCGACCAGGCTGACAATGACAAAAAGTGTGGCCATTGTTGCCCCCGAGCCCCCGAATCCCGCTGTGTTTATTCGCAGATAGCGCACGAAGAAAACTTCTTTTATTGGATTATTCGAGCGGCTTTGGAAATTTGTTTTATTATGCTGGCGCAAACGATCGTCAAATTTTGCGCCCAAACTGGGTTCTTTTTGGGTGATCCAAATGTGGCCGAATCCAGTGTGATTAAATCAAAGTTTAGCAAGTCAAAGGCCTGACTAATGGCCGGTTTTGCCGATCGCGATTAAGCCTAGTGGCGGTCGTTCCATACCTGCCCGCTTCGATTCGCATAAATCTCGTTTGGGATGCGATTGCGGGATTTATGGCGCTACGTTTTTCATCCCTATCAAGTCGGGGGTTTCTTGCGTTTATTCCCACTCGCGTCCCTAAACCAGGTGGGAGCCCCATGAATATTCGCATGGATTTCGGCAGGGAATTCATCGGTTCGACATGTTTTGCTTTGCAAGTTCAGAGGGCCGCAATTGGCTGCAATCTCTGCAAATCTGAGCTCGTTTTCTATGGAATTCTTCAAAACAAGTGGTGGGGTTTTTAAGCCTGGTGAGAGGGTCCCGAACTTTGAAGCTCGATTTACTCGAAATCCTGGATCGTTACAAGATTTTTGCGAGACAGGGAATTTATCGCGCCCTAAATTCCCTACAAAACGCCTGTTTTGGATTTTCAAATCCCTCGCAATTAACCGAGTTCTGAGTGAAAGATTGCGTGGACAATTCAGGGCATGGCCCTTGAGCCTCTCTAAAAATCGAGCTCGTTTTTCAAAATTTGATCTCGAAAGACTAACAGTGAGGCATTTTTGATTCCCCATGAAATTTGTGGCCACACATTTTCCCTTTACAACGTTTTTTGAAAATTGCAAACATAACCTCAAATTACTAAGTTATGAGCAAAAGGGTGTAGTGAAAGTGAACGAGTGGCAATTTGCAATCATCGAAAATTCAAACGCATTTTGCGCAAAACTGCCAACCGATAGCAACTTTTTATCTCCCATAAAGGTCGAAGCAGCATCCATTGCCTTCAGAACGGCGCTTGATCTGAGCAAAACAGACGAACATTAACTGAGTTACACGCAAAAGAGTGTTGTGAAGGTGAACGTATGGGAATTTGCAACCACGTCAAATTCAATCTCGTTTTGCTCAACAAGGCAAAAACCTGGAAATTTTAGATGACGAATGAAGTTTGTAGCCACGCCCGATGCCTTCACTTTTGGGTTTCAATATCTGCAAAATAACCTCACAGTTCTGAGCAATGAGCAAAAAGGTGAGGTGAAAGTGAGCGAGTGGCAAGTTGCAATCATCGAAAATTCAAACGCATTTTGCTCAAAACTGCCAACCGATAGCAACTTTTTATCTCCCATA